>NC_058412.1:48787216-49145455 GCF_002201575.2 Neomonachus schauinslandi | reverse complement strand
CCTCAGGAGGCTCTGAAAGTTTCAGCTATTCCTGGACCAGCTGACCAGAAGACTGGGTTACCATCAGAACCTAGTTCCTACTCACCTAGAGAGAAGCCCATCATTTTCTACCCACAGGGCTTGACAGATGACCACGTACCTCAGGAGGCTCTGAAAGTTTCAGCTATTCCTGGACCAGTTGACCAGAAGATTGGGTTGCCATCAGAACCTTCTAGTTCTTACTCACACAGAGAGAAGTCTAACATTTTTTACCAACAGGAGTTATCAGGCAGTCATCTAACTGAAGAGACTCTGAAAGTTTCAGCTGTTTCTGCAACAGGTGATCAGAAGACTGGGATACCTTCAAGTTCCTACTCACTTGGAGGGAAGCCCATTATTTTCTGTCAGCAGGCCTTATCAGATAAGCATCTCACTGAAGAGGCTCTGAATGTTTCAGCTTCTCCTGAACCAGCTGACCAGGAGACTGGGATACCAACAGTACCTTCTGTTTCTTACTCTCATAGAGAGAAGCCCAGTATTTTGTACCAACAGCCCTTGTCAGACAATCAGCTGCCTATAGAAGCTCTGAAAATTTCAGCTGTTTCTGGGCCAGGTGATCAGAAGACCAGAAAACCAACAATTACCTCGGCTTCTTACTCACATAGAGAGAAGCCCATCATTTATCAGCAAGAGTTGCCAGATCTTACTCAAGCAGCTTTAAGTGTTTTCAGGGTTCCTGGACTAGGTGACCAGAAGACTGGAATACCAGTAGTAACCTCTACTCCTTACTCACATAGAGAGAAGCCCATCATTTCTTACCAGCAGGAGTTGCCAGAGCCTAATGAAGGTGCTTTAAAAGTTTTAGGGGCTCCTGGGTCAGCTGACCAGAAGACTGGGATACGATTTGGGTCCTCTGCTTCCTATTCACATAGAGAGAGCCCCATCTTTTCTTATCAGAGGGAGTTGCCAGATATTACTGAAGAAACTCTGAAAGTTTCAGCTGTTTCTGGACCAGCTGACCAGAAGACTGGGATACATATAATTCCCTCTAGTTCCTACTCATACAGAGAGAAGGACAGTATTTTTTACCAGCAGGAGTTGCCAGATGTTACTGAAGGAGCTTTAAAAATTTTTGCTCTTCCTGGACCTGCTGATCAGAAGACTGAGATACCAACAGGATCTTCTAGCTCTTACTCACATAAAGAGAAACTCAAGACTTCACCTGTGATTTTACCAGATGACCAGAAGACTGAGTTACTAACAACTCCCCTTAGTTCCTACTCACAAAGAGAAAAGCCCAAAATTCCAGCTGTGATTGGACCAGATAACCAGACGACTCCGTTACTGACAGTTCTTCATAACTCCTATTCTCAGAGAGTGAAGCCCTTTCAACAGGAGCTGCCAGATAGACATCATAGTGAGGATATTTTGAAAATTTCACCTGTCTCTGAACCGACTGATGTGAACTCTGGGATACCAATACCTCTTTCTAGTTCCTATTCCCACAGAGAGAAATCTAATATTTTCTACCCACAGGAATTGCCAGACAAACATCTAGCTGAAGATGCACTGAAGGTTTCAACAATTCCTGTACCAGCTGACCAGAAAAGTCTGTTACCAACAGTTCCTCCTAGTTCCTTTTCACACAGAGAGAAACCAAATATATTCTGTCAACAGAATTTTCCAGATAGACATAAAACGCAAGATGCTCTGATGTTCTCAAGGGGTGTTGGGCAAGTTGATCAGATTACTGGGTTATCAACAGTTACCCCTGGTACTTATTCACATAGGGAGAAGCAGAAACTTGTTTCAGACCATGTTCAAATGCTAATAGATAATTTGGATTCTTCTAACTCCAGTGTTATCTCAAACAGTGTACCTTTAAGTTCTCAGGCTGATGGTAGAGTTGTAATAAGTAAGCCAGAATCTTCAGGTTTTGAAGATGTTGGGTCTGAGGAAAATCAAGATACAAGCAGTGGTTCCAAAACTCTTAAAGAGATTCGGACCCTTTTAATGGAGGCAGAAAATATAGCACTGAAACGATGCAATTTTCCTGCTCCCCTGGTCCCTTTCAGAGATGTTAGTGATATTTCATTTATACAATCTAAGAAGGTGGTTTGCTTCAAAGAACCCCTCACAGCTGATGAATCTAATGGTGATTTGCCCCAAAGACAGCCATTTACAGAGGAAAGCCCAAGCGACAAGTGCATACAGAAGGATATTAGCACACAGACAAATCTGAAATGCCAGAGAGGCATTGAGAATTGGGAGTTTATTAGTTCAACTACAGTTAGAAGTCCTCTACAGGAAGCAGAAAGCAAAGCCAGAGTGACAGTAGACGAAACCCTTCGGCAATATAGAGCAGACAAATCTGTAATGAGATCTGAACCTGAAGGGTATAGTGGAACCATTGGGAATAAAATTGTTATACCTATGATGACTATCATTAAAAGTGATTCAAGTAGTGATGCCAGTTCCTGCTCATGGGACAGTAATTCATTGGAGTCAGTTTCTGATGTTCTTCTAAACTTCATTCCATATGCTTCACCCAAGACAAGCTTGACAGATAGTAGAGAAGAAGAAGGTGTGTTGGAGAGTGATGATGCTGGTGGTAGCAGTGTAGATTCACTGGCTGCACATGTCAGAAACCTTCTGAAATGTGAATCCTCACTGAATCATGCTAAACAAATACTCAGAAATGCAGAGGAAGAGGAATGTCGAGTACGAGCACGAGGTAGGAACTGATAATTTGTTATAAAGGTAGGTCAAGCTTATAAACATTATACTTTAATAATTTGTTTAAAGTTAAGTGTTTGGAGTCTAAATTTATTTTCTCGTAGGGTTGTTAGAATGATTACATTTTCCACCATAATCCAGAGTAGGTCCATTTAACCAATAATGTAACTAAGTCACAGTATTAATAGTGCTAGTTTAAGTTTAGGGTCTTAGGTAGGTTCTAAAGCCTGAAGGAGAATAAGGAGATAGCTGGGGTTTTCAGATTCCTAAAGTTCTCCTGTTTGCTTAATCCTCCTAGGATAGTATTCTATTTTGGAGGCAGAAAAAAAAAAATGAAAACAATTTGCTCTGCTCTAAATCACACTGTATCATAAAACTATATATACATTTTCCATTTTCTAATAAAATTCTTAGAGCATATTTTAGACATTAGAAAAAACAAGTATTTCACACTAAAACTTGGGTTAGAGCTTTGAAAGAGGATGTTTACTAATCCCATTAATCTCTAATAGTAAAATGCCATTAAAAAAGAAAAAAAAAATTTTTAAGACAAAATGGGGAATATGTTAGAGAGCAACTTATAAACAATTCAGGCCTCCCTGATTTGTTTGTTTTCCCTTGAGAAAACTTACCTTTTATCACTTATGCATATTCTGATTCTAGAAAACTCCCAAGTTTTATTGATTATTATTAAATATCAGCTCTCCTGGAAGCGACAGTAACTGTAGCAGGAACTAATAGGGGAGGCAAAGGGACCATCCTGATTGGAAGGAAATTAAGATAAAAATAATTGAAAATCGGGGCACCTGGGTGGCTCAGTCGGTTAAGCTGCTGCCTTTGGCTCGGGTCATGATCCCTGGGTCCTGGGATCGAGCCCCACATCGGGCTCCCTGCTCAGTGGGGAGCCTGCTTCTCCCTCTCCCTCTGCCTGCTGCTCTTCCTACTTGTGCTCTCACTGTCAAATAAATAAATAAAAATCTTTAAAAAAAATGGAAAATCATAGTTAAAGTGGCCTTTTTGGAGAAATATCTGTAGAATGTAGTTTTTAAAAATCACACTTTTCAGTGAAATGATTGCTCTTAAGAACTTATAATAGTTTGTCATATAATTGAGAACACATATTTTTTGCTAAGTATTGTGGTAGCATTTAGCTGGATATATTGATGGTTTTCTGTGCTCTTATAATCACTGAAAATTATCATTTTTGCATTGCATTTTCTCAAGTGTTTTTATGTTTTCTTTTCAGCCTGGAATCTGAAATTTAATCTGGCTCATGAATGTGGCTACTCCATTTCAGAATTAAATGAAGATGATAGGAGAAAAGTAGAAGAGATCAAAGCAAAGTTGTTTGGTCATGAGAGAACAGCTGACTTGTCCAAGGTATGAAAGAAATCTAGAAATGAAGAGAGAAAATGTGAAAGAAAGGGCCGTAGAGTTTGTATCTCTTTACTTGGGCATTGATGACACGAGCTGAGTCATTGATAGTCTTCGGATAAAGCGTTAAGAGTCTTATTTCTTCAAAGTTAATATTTAAGGACTAGATTCAGTAGGTGTTAATTAATTCCAAACTCATCTTTTGAAAAAAATTATCTCCTTAGGAAAATAAGAATAGATTTGCTTTGTCATTTGACTTCGTATCCTGACATGTATTGATTTTCTCTTGCTGTTCAGTATAGTTTCGAATTCTTTAATAGATGGAATCAACATGGTATATATTCTGAGAATTACACTTTTCACACAGAGTTGGGTTTTTGAGATTCTTCTGTGTAGATGTATATAGTTTTAGTTTATTCATTTTTAGTACTGTAAGTATTCTAGTGTGAGAATATATGATAGTTTGTCCATTCTCTTGTGGATAGGGCATTTGGTCTGCTTTCATGAATGGTAATAGGGTATGGTAATACCTATCTTACAGGGTTTTGGTATGGGTTATATGAGATGATGCTTAGTGGAATGTGTGATATCTCGTTCTCAATAATTGGCAATTATCATTATTATTAATAGTATAAAAATTGATAATGCATAGACTTTTTGGCCTAATTCATAGTTTTTTAGAAAATTTTTTGTCAGTGATACAGCATAATTATTTGGCTTATCTCTTTTTTGGAAAAGTTTTTTAAAAGTATAAATTAGATTGGATTTTAGATTTATGTATATGTTTGAGATCATCATCACCATCCCATTTCCAGAAACTCTTTTCATCTTGCAAGAGTGAAACTTTGTACTTATTAAACAGTTAAATAACTGTTGTTATTAAACAGTTTCTCTCCATTCCACCCTCCCGTCAGCCCCTAGCAAGCACCATTCTGTCTTTATGATTTTTTTTTTTTTAGATTTTATTTATTTGACAGAGAGAGAGGGCAAGCACAAGTAGGGGGAGCAGCAGAGGGAGAGGGAGAAGTAGGCTCCCCACCAAGCAGGGAGCCTGATGTGGGGTTTGATCCCAGACCCTGGGATCATGACCTGAGCTGAAGGCAGATGCTTAACTGACTGAGCCACCCAGGCACCCCTATGATTTTTTTTTTTAAGATTTTTAAAAAATGTATTTATTTGAGAGAGAGTACAAGAGAGAGAGCACGAGTCGGGTGAGGGGCAGAGGGAGAAGCAGACTCCCTGCTGAACAGGGAGCCCAACTTGGGGCTCTATCCTGGGACTCCGGAACCATGACCTGAGCTGAAGGCAGACACTTAACAGACTGAGCCACCCAGGCGCCTTGTCTTTATGATTTTCATTAAGTACCTCATATAAGTAGAATCATACAGTATTTGGTTTTTGTGATAAGTTTATGTCATTTAGCATAATGTCTTCAAGGGTCATCCATGTTCTACCTTATGTCAGAATTTCCTTAAAGTGAGTCTCTTAGAGATAGTATGTAGTTGAAAAATGGTGTTTTCACCATTCTGCCATCCCTGATGTTTTGATTGAGTTTGATCCATTTATATTTAAAGCAATTACTGATAAGGTGCAACCTACTTCTGTCATTTTGCTATTTGTTTTCTATGTCAAGGAACTGATTTTTATGTTCAGGTACAACTTCAAACCATAAGATTATTTGCCTTACTTCCCTTTAGCCCACAGAAGTGCAGAGGACAAAATTTTGTAGGCTCCTAAAGACACCCTCTTACATTGCTTGTTGGCATTAACTACTCAGATCATTTTGACTCCCCCCAAACTATAACAAAATTCACTTTGTATGTACGGATTTACTGTCTTTGCTTAGCAGGATACTCTCTCCTCTCTTTTCCCTTTTTTGTTTGGTAACCTCTGAAGACAGGAAAAGTTTGAAGTCAGTAATTTATATCATTATGGTATATGGACCAATATCTCTTAAGTTTATAAAGAAAACCATAAAACAAACTTAAGAGTAAAAATAAAACAAGCCAAACTAAGAAAGTAGTAAGAAAGAAATTATAAAATCAAATGGATCAATTAATGCACTAGAAAACAGAAAAATAAGAGAATTGAACATTAACACTTAGAGTTGAATCTTGGAAATATTCCACATCAATAGGTGATCTCTAACTAGAAGATTACAAGAAAATAATTCGATGTTATAAATTAAAAGGAGTATGCTAAGCATACCATTGAGAAATTTTGAAATTATAAGAGAATATAATATATACCTGTTTTTTTATTAGGTTTAAAATTTTCATGAATTGGCTGATTTTCTAAGAAAATGTCAATAAATCTTAAATAGATTAGACATGAACAGGATAGAAAATCCTTGTCTCTCAGAGATTTATCTTCCAAGAAAAGTAGCTGACTTGTTACGAAATGTTATAGAGTATTTCCTGGGTTTGATACTGGTAGTGTGGTTATATGACAGGTGAATGTCCCTATTCTTAGCAGATGCAGTGGTGAACTATTTAGGATTGAAGTGTCATATACCTGTGTTTGTATAGAGAGATAAAACTGATAGGGGAAAATGTTCAATTGTTGAATCATGGCAGAAGGAATTCCAGTGTTTATTTTAACATCGTATCAACTTTTTAAAAAAAGACTTTATATTTTAGAACTGTTTAAAGTTCACAACTAGGGGCACCTGGGTGGCTCAGTCGTTAAGCGTCTGCCTTCGGCTCAGGTCATGATCCCAGGGTCCTGGGATCGAGCCCCACATCAGGCTGCCTGCTCGCAGGAAGCTTGCTTCTCCCTCTCCCACTCGCCCTGCTTGTGTTCCCTCTCTCTCTGTGTCTCTCTCTGTCAAATAAATAAATAAAATCTTTAAAAAATAAAAATAAAAAATAAAGTTCACAACTAGGGGCGCCTGGGTGGCTCAATCAGTTAAGTGTCTGCCTTCGGCTCAGGTCATGATCCCGGAGTCCTAGGATTGAGCCCCACATTGGGCTCCCTGCTCGGCGGGGAGCCTGCTTCTCCCTCTGCCTCTGCCTGCCTCTCCCCCTGCTTGTGCTCTCTCTCTCTCTATCTCTCTCTGTCAAATAAAGAAATAAAATCTTTAAAAAAAAAATAAAGTTCACAGCAGAATTGAGAGGAAGATACAGAGATTTCCCATAGACTCCCTGCCCTGACACATGCATTTCCACTGCCATTATCAGCATCCCCTACCAGAGCAGTACGTTTGTTACAATTGATGAACCTACATTGACACATCATAATAACCCAAAGTCCATAGTTTACATTAGGGGTCGCTCCTGGTGTTATATATTTTATGGGTTTGGACAAATGTGTAATGACAGCTATCCATCACTGTATCATACAGAGTATTTTCACCACCCTAAAATTTAGTCTATTTAATTCTGCCTCCTTCCAACTTCCACTGCAACTGCTGATCTTTCTGCTGTCTCTATACTTTCAATGTGTCATATAGTTGGACTAAAACAGAATTTAGCATTTTCACATTGGCCTCTCTGGATTATTAATATGCATTTAAGTTTCCTCCATGACTTTCCATGGCTTGATGGCTCATTTCTTTTTAATGTTGAATAATATTCCATTGTCTTGATGTGCCACACAGTTTATTTCATCTACTGAGGAGTATCTTGGTGGCTTCCAAGTTTTGGCAATTATGAATAAAGCTGCTATAAACATCCTTATGCAGTTTTTTGTGTGTGGAAATCGGACATTTCAGCTCTTTTGGTTAATTATCAGGGAGTGTAAATGCTAGATTATATGGTAAGAGTATGTTTAGTTGTGTAAGAAACCACCAAGCTGTTTATAACTTTGTATGTCAGCTATACTTCAATTAAAAAAAAAAAAAAAAACAGACCACACACACACACATTTAAATGGAGGAGAGAAAAAAAAACCCACCACATTGTCTCACAAAGTGACTGTACTGGGACGCCTGGGTGGCTCAGTCATTAAGCGTCTGCCTTCAGCTCAGATCATGGTCCCAGGGTCCTGGGATTGAGCCCTGCATCGGGCTCCCTGCTCAGTGGGAAGCTTGCTTCTCCCTCTCCCACTCCCCCTGCTTGTATTCCCTCTCTTGCTGTGTCTCTCTCTGTCAAATAAATAAATAAAATCTTTAAAAAAAAAACAAAACAACAACAGAAAAACAAAGTGGCTGTACCATTTTTTATTTCTACCAACAGTGATTCAGAGTTCTGTTGCTCCACATCCTTGCTAGCATTTGGTATTGTCAGTGTTCTGGATTTTGGCCATTGTCATAGGTGTGGAGTGAAGTCTTGTTGTTTTGTTTTACTTTTTAAATTTTTTTAATTTATAAATTTTATTTATTTGAGAGAGAGAGAGTGCATAAGCAGGGGGAGGGGCAGAATGGGAGGGAGAAGAACAAAGAGACTCGTGCTGAGCGTGGAACCTGACGTGGGGCTTGATCTCATGACCCTGAGATCACACCTGAGCTGAAACCAAGAGTAGGATGCTCAACTGACTGAGTCACCCAGGTGCCTAGGAATTTCATTTTAATTTGCATTTCTCTGATGACATATGATGTGGAACATCCTTTCATATGCTTATTTTCCAGCTGTATATCTTCTTTGGTGAATTGTCTATTAATGTCTTTGGCCCATTTCTAAATTAGGTTGATTTTTATTGATTCTTTAGAGTTCTTTGTATATCTTAGATAATAGTCCTTTATCAGATGTGTCTTTTGTAAATATTTTCTTCCAATCTGTGACTTGTCTTTTCATTCTTGACATTGTCTGTCACAGTACAGAAGTTTTTAATTATAATGAGTTCAACTTATCAGTTACTTTTTCAAGGATTGTACCTTTGAGGTTATATCTAAAAAGTAATCATTGTATCCAGGGTCATTGAGGTTTTCTCCTTTGTTATATTCTAGGCTTTGCATTTTACATTTAGGTCTATGATCCATTTTGAGTTAATTTTTGTGTGGAGTTTTAAATCGGTGTCTAGATTCATTTTTTTGCATGTGGATGGTCAGTTCCAACACCGTTTGTGGAAGAGACTGTCTTTGCTCCATGCCTTTGTCCCTTTGTCAAAGGGACAGATCAGTTGACTGTATTTACATGGATCTATTTCTCAGCTTTGTTCTGTTCTTCTGTCTATTCTTTGACCAGTACCACACTGTCTTACTTACTGTAGCTTCATTGTAAGTCTTTTAGTGTCAGTCCTCCCAACTTGTTCCTTTTCTTCAGTATTGTGTTGGGTATTCTGAGTCTTTAACTTTCCCATATAAACTTTGGAAACAGTGTGTCAGTATACACAAAATAACTTGCTGGGATTATGATTAAGATTGCAATGAATCCCTAGGTCAGGTTAAGAGGAACAGGGTCAAGTTGGGAGGTCTTGAGAACATTGAGTCTTTCTATCCATAAACATAGAATATCTCCATTTATTTGATTCTTTGACTTTTTTTTTTTTTTTAAGATTTTACTTATTTATTTGACAGGGAGAGACACAGCGAGAGAGGGAACACAAGCAGGGGGAGTGGGAGAGGGAGAAGCAGGCTTCCCACTGAGCAGGGAGCCCGATGTTCGGCTCGATCCCAGGATCCTGGGATCATGACCTGAGCCGAAGGCAGATGGTTAACAACTGAGCCACCCAGGAGCCCCTCTTTGACTTCTTTTATCAGGATTTTACAGTTTTCTTCATAGAGAGCTTATAGATATTTTGTTAGGTTTAATGTAAGCATTTCATTTTTGGGGGTGCTAATATAAATGGTATTGTGTTTTTTGTTTCGAGCTCCACTTATTCATTGCTGGTATATAGGAAAGCAGTTGACTTTTGTCTATTAACTTGTATCCTGCCATTTGCTATAATCGCTTATTAGTTCCAGGAGTTTGTTAATTCTTTTAGATTTTCTGCATAGATGATCATATCATCTACAAACACAGTTTTTTTTCTTCCTTCTCAATCTGTGTATCTTTATTTCCTTTAGTTGTTTTATCACATTAGCTAGAAATTCCATTTTGATGTTGGAAAGGAGTGGTGAGATGGGATATCGTTAACTTGTTCCTGGTCTTTGTGGGAAAGCTTCTAGTTTCTTACCGTGAGGTATGAGGTTAGCTGGAGGTTTTCTGCAAATACTCTTTATCATGTTGAGGAAGTTTCCTTCTATTCCTAGTTTACTGATAGTTTTTTTATCATGAATAGGTGTTGGATTTTGTCAAATTCTTTTTCTGTATCTATTGACATAATGGTCATTTTTCTTTTTTTAGCCTGTTGATGTGATCATATTAATTGATTTTTGAATGATAAGTCCCACTTGGTCATGGTGTATAATTATTTTTATACTATGTTGTATTTGATTTGGTATTATTTTATTGAGGATTTTTGCATCTATTTTTGAGAGATACTGGTCTGTGTGTTTTGTTTTGTTTTTTTTCTTTTTTTCTTGTAATGTCTTTGTCTGGTTGTGGTATTCATAGAATGAATTAGGAAGTGTTTCTTCTGCTTCTGTCTTCTGAAAGAGATTGTAAGGAATTGGTATAATTTTTTCTTTCTTTTTTTTTTTTAAAGATTTTATTTATTTGACAGAGAGAGACACAGCGAGAGAGGGAACACAAGCAGGTGGAGTGGGAGAGGGAGAAGCAGGCTTCCTGCGGAGTAGGGAGCCCGATGCAGGGCTCGATCCCAGGACCCTGGGATCATGACCTGAGCCAAAGGCAGCTGCCTAACCGACTGAGCCACCCAGGCGCCCTGGTATAATTTTTTCTTTAAATGTTTGGTAGAATTCACCACTGAAGCCAGCTGGGCCTAGCATTTTCCCTTTTGAAAGATTATTGATTCAATTTCTTTAATAAATAGATGCCTTTTCAGAATGTCTTTTCCTTTTTGTGTGAGTTTTGGCACATTGTCTCTTTCAAGAAATTGCTCCATTCCATCTAGGTTATCAAATTTGTGGTCATATGGTTGTTCATTCTATTCCTTTATTATCCTTTTAATGTCCATGGGATTTGTAGTGATGTCACCTCTTTCCTTTTTGATATTAGTAATTTGTGTCTTCTCTCTTTTTCACTTTCTGGCTAGAGACTTATTGATTTTATTGGTCTTTAAAAGAAACAGCTTTTTTGTTTAGTTCATTTTTCTGTTTTTTCTATTTGCAATTTCATTGATTTCTGCTCTAAATCTTATACTTTTTCTGTTTGCTTTGGACTTAATTTGCTATTCTTTTTCTAGTTACCTAATGTAGAAACTTGGGTTATTGATTTTAGATGTTTCTTCTTTTCTAATACATACATTTAATGCTAAAAATTTCCTTCTATGCCATGTTTTCCCTGCATCCCACAAGTTTTCATAAGTTGTGTTTTCATTTTAAGTTAATATGTTTTTAAATATTAGGTTAAAATGTTTTTAAATTTTTCTTGAGATTTATTCTTTGATTCATGCTTTATTTAGAAGTGTGTTGTTTAATCTCCATGTATTTAGGGATTTTCTTATTATCTTGCTTTGATTTCTAGTTTAATTTCATTGTGGTCTAAGAGCAGACATTATGTGATTTTTATTCTTTTAAATTTGTTAAGGTGTGTTTGATGGCTCAGAATGTGACCTGTCTTAGTGAATGTTCCATGGGAGCTTAAGAAATTGTGTATTCTATTGTTTTTGGCTGAAGTAGTCTATAGATATCTATTATATCCAGTTGATTTATGGTGTTGTTGAATTATGTCCTTACTGATTTACTGCCTAATAGATCAGTTCATTCTGATGAGGATGTTGAAGTCTCCATTTATAATAATGGATTCATCTATTTCTCCTTGTAGTTTTATCAGTTTTTGCTTCATGTAGATTAACGCTCTTTTGTTAGGCACATATACGTTATGGATCATTATGTCTCAGAGAATTGACCCCTTTATCATTATGTAATGGCCTTCTTTATCCCTGATAACTTTCTTTGCTTTGAAGTCTGTTTGGTTTGAAATTAATACAGTATTCCTACTTTCTTTTGATTAGTTTTAGAATGGTATATTTTTTTCCATCCATTTACTTTTTTTTTTTAAGAATTTATTTATTTATTTGATAGAGAGAGAGAGCACAAGCAGGGGGAGTGGCAGGGAGAGGGAGAAGCAGGCTCTCCCTGAGCAGAGAGCCCGATGCGGGGCTTTGACCTGAGCCAAAGGCAGATGCTTAATCGTCTGAGCCACCCAGGCGCCCCATCCATTTACTTTTAATCTATATGTGTCTTTATACTTAAAGTGGCTTCCTTGGGATGCCTGGGTGGCTCAGTTGGTTAAGCGTCTGCTTTCAGCTCAGGTCATGATCCCAGGGTCCTGTGATGGAGTCCTGCATTGGGCTCCTGGCTCAGCGGGAGCCTGCTTCTCCCTCTGCCTGCCGCTCCCCTGCTTGTGTTCCCTCTCTTTCTCTGATAAATAAATAAAATCTTTAAAAAAAAATAAAGTGGCTTCCTTGGGGCACCTGGGTGGCTCAGTCTGTTAAGCATCCAACTCTTAATATCAGCTCAGGTCATGATCTCAGGGTTGTGAGATTGAGCCCCGCATGGGGCTCTGTGCTGGGTGCAGAGCCTGCTTAAGAGTCTCTCTCCCTCTCTTCATCTGACCCTCCCCAACCCCTCTCTCTCTTAAAAATTTAAATAAATAAAGTGGCTTTCTTTCTTTTTTTTTTTTGGAGTTGTTTTTCCATTTATTAGACAACCCTGGGCCTGTTTACTTGAAATCTCCTTTCTAGTGTTAGATATAGATACACATATGCATATCCATCCATACATATACATATGCATATGTGTGTACATGTGTGTATGTATATATATTATAAATTTCACCTCCTTTATTGAGTTTGTTCAGCAGAGGGGGTAAAATTGAAAATTCACTCTAGGCTAAAAGCCAATACACAAAAGTAGTACTTTTGTTTGAGGCTCTGGTGTTGGATTCTTGGCTCCATCAAAAACTCACTTTGAAGTTTTAGAAATGTTACCTAACCTTTATCTTGTTCTTAGATTCAACATGTATAAAATGGAAATGTTAATGACACCTACCTTCTAAGATTTTGCTAAGTATTAAGTCATATTATACACATAAAATGATTAGCAGTTCTGTATCTAACACATAGTAACACTCCCAAAATTATTTACTGTTGTTACTATTCTCAATGAAAAGCTCAGTGAGATAGGAACTATTGTCCCACTTACTAAAATGATATTTTAACTTTATCTTCAAGCTTTGTTATGTCACCACTACTCCTAATCATGGACTGAGTATTTAATTATAAATGTTATTTTATTTTATTTTTATTTTTTATAAATGTAATTTTATTTAAATTCAATTAATTAACATATAATGTATTATTTGTTTCAGGGGTACAGGTCTGTGATTCATCAGTCTTATATAATACCCAGTGCTCATTGCAACACATACCCTCCCCAATGTCCATCACCCAGTTATCCCATCCCTATAACCCTCTCCTTTCCACCAACCCTCAGTTTCCTATGATTATGGTTTGTCTCCCTCTCTGGTTTCGTCTTGTTTCATTTTTTCCCTCTCTTCCCTATGATCCTCTGTTTTGTTTCTAAATTCCACATATCAGTGAGATCATATGGTAATTGTCTTTCTGTTATTGACTTATTTCGCTTAGCATAATACCCTCTAGTTTCATCCATGTCATTGCAAATAAAGTGGCTTTCTCATAGATAGCATGTAGTTAGATCTTGTTTTTTTATTCACTCTGACAATCTTTGTCTTTTCATTAGTGTACTTAGATAATTGATTTTCAAAGTGGTTATTGGTGAAATACTTGGAGTAATATCTACCATATTCACTACTATTTTTTATTTTGCCCTTGTTCTTCATTCCAATTTTTTCTCCCACTTTGTTTCTGTCTTTTGTGTTTTAATTAATCATTTTATATCATATTTTCTCTCATTTCTTAGCATATCAGTTACACTTAAAAAATTTTTTTAAAACTTTTTTTAGTGGTTGCCCTAGAATTTGTAGAATATTCACAACTAATCCAAGTTTATTTTCAAATAACACTATACCACTTCAGGTAGTGTGAGTACCTTCTAATAACAAAATACAGTTGATCCTTGAACAGTACAGCAGTGAGGGGCACCAGCTCCCCACACAGTTGAAATTCTGCATATAACTTCTGACTCTCTCAAAGCTACTAATAGCCTGTGCTGGTCAGAAGCCTTAATGGTAACATAATCAGTTAACGTATTTTATACATTATGTATATTATATACTACATTTTTATAAAAAACATCTAGAGAAAAGAAAAATGTTACCATCATAAGGAAGAGAAAATACATTTACAGTACTGTATCTGTCAAAAAAATCAGTGTTTAAGTGGATCCATGCTGTTCAAACCTCTGTTATTCAAGGGTCAACTGTAATCCTGATTTCTTCCTCCCGTCCCTTGTATCATTGCTGTCATTCATTCATACACATCTGTACACACACGCAAGCAATAGTTTGAACAAATTATTATCTATTAGATCAATTAAAAATAAGAAAAAAGTGTGTGTGTGGTTTTTCTTTTAACCATCACTTATTCCTTCTTGATGTTCTTCCTTTTATGTAGATTCGAGTTTCTGACTCTATTTTTCTTTACTCTAAAGTCCTTCTGCTAACATCTGTTGCATGGCAAGTCTACTGGCAACAAATTCCCTCAATTTTTGTTTGTTTGGGAAAGCCTTCATTTCTCCTTCAGTTTCAAGGATAATTTCATAGGCTAGAGAATTCCAAATTTGTATTTTTATTTTCCTCTACACTTCAAATATTTCATTCTGTTCTTCTCTTGTTTGCATAGGTTCTGAGGAGAAATTGGATGTAACTCTCTGTTCCTCTGTAGATAAGGTGTTTTTACCCTGTAACTTCCTTCAGTATTTTTTCTTTCTTTATTTTTTTAAAATTTTATTTATTTGTCAGAGAGAGAGAGGGAGAGATAGAGCACAAGCAGGGGAAGTGGCAGGCAGAGGGAGAAGCAGGCTCCTCGCTGAGCAAGGAGCCTGATGTGGGACTTGATCCCAGGACTCTGGAATCATGACGAGCCGAAGGCAACCAACTGAACCACCTAGGTGTCTCTCTGTTTTTTTCTTTATGTTTGATTTTCTGTACTTTGAAAATGTTATGCCTAGGTGTAATTTGCGGGGGGCATTTATCCTGCTTTGTGTTTTGTGAACTTCCTGGATCTATACTTTGGTGTCTGACATTAATTTGTGGGAAATTTTTAGTCATTTTTTTTTAATGTTTTATTTATTTATTTGTCATAGAGAGAGCGAATGCACATGGGTGGGGGAAGGGGAGAGGGCGGCAGGCAGAGGGAGAAGCAGGCTTTCCACTGAGCAGGGAGCCTGATGCAGGACTCAATCCCACAACCCTGGGATCATGACCTGAGCTGAAGGCAGATGCTTAACCAACTGAGCCACCCCGGCGTTCCTAGTCATTGTTATTTCAAATATTTCTTCCATTCCTTTCTTTCTTTTTGGTATTTCCATTGCTCATATGTTACACCTGTTGTAGTTGTCCCAGAGTCCTTTGATGTCCTGTTCTTTTGTTTGTTTTTTCAGTCTTTGTTCTCTTCACTTTTCAGTTTTGGAGGTTTTTGTTGAGATACCTTTATGCTCAAGATTCTTTCTTTAGCCATGTCTGGTCTAGTAGTAAGCCCATCAAAGGCATTCTTCATTTCTATTAAAGTGTTTAATCTCTAGCATTTCTTTTTCATTCTTACTTAGGATTTCCATCTCCTTGCTTATATTGTCCTTGTACCTGCTGTTCATTTTATCCATCAGAGCTCTTAGCATATTTATCATCGTTTTACGTTTCTGATCTCTTAATTTCAACGTCTTGACATGTCCAGTTTTTTTTTTTTTAAAGATTTTATTTATTTATTTGCGACAGAGAGAATGAGAGACAGAGAGCATGAGAGGGAGGAGGGTCAGAGGGAGAAGCAGACTCCCCGCCGAGCAGGGAGCCCGATGTGGGACTCGATCCCGGGACTCCAGGATCATGACCTGAGCCGAAGGCAGTCGCTTAACCAACTGAGCCACCCAGGCGCCCCTTGACATGTCCAGTTTTGATGCTCTCTCTTTCCAACTAGTTTTTTTGCTTTGTGGTATCCTGTGTAGTATCCTATGTAGTACCCTATGGGGCCTGTAGCTGGTATATTACATTATGAATATGCAGATTATGGCCCACTGAATAAGGAGACATTAGCTATGCTCACAGGACTAGCAGATCACTTCCTCAGCATCCAAACTCCCACTTTGGGAGAGTGAAAACCCCAAGATCATTTTGATTGAAGATGCAGTTTCAGTACACTCACACAGTGGAAGTTAGGTTACAACATTTATTACTTATAGATCCCAGAAGCAGGGGTGGTGGTGGGCGGGTAGGTCTGAGTAGGGGCAAGGGGCACTCAGTGAGCTGAGGGAAAGGCAGTCCTCTGTCCCAGGTCATGAGCAAGCGGGAGATAGAGAACAGGGTAGCAAACACCTATTACCTATAAGGTGGTTGGGCAGAGGTCACTAACTTTTCATAGTCTTAACTCTAAGTAGTTGTTTTAAAAGCTGCCTGAGGGAAACAAAGTGGAGACTTCTGGCGGGGAATCCTGAGCTCAGGTCCTTATCAAACTGTCCAGATTGTGAGTGTGAGCAGGATTGTCATACTGTAAAATACCTAGGCAGCAACTCAAAATAGCTTTTTTCTCATCACAATTGACCCTGTGATGCCTAGGCATTAGTCTTTAGGGAAAACCATGGGCACTGTCCAGATGGTGGAGATGTTAAAAGCCACTGGCAGGGTTTTGGTCACCTAGCTCATGAAACATTTAAGCAAAGCAAAAATGCCAGTGAACAGTATCAATAGAGAAATGGTAGTTTAAAATCCTGTCTGTAACTATCCCTCCATTTGTCGGGGTCCAGCCAAGAAAATAAAGCCCATGGATAAGGTTAAGGTAAGTATCTAATTAAAAACTTGGGTAAGATTATGGAATATTTGTACCTCTTAGGCCACCTCTTGTAAATTTGTCTAAATTTGTCCAGAATTATTAATATATATGCAGCAAGTGATGCATTCCACAGTGTATATACCTTCTTCCTTGCCCAATAAGGAATCTAAAGCACTTATCCAAAACTTCTGCACTAAAGAATCATGTTATTGTATAAAGTCTATGCTTTGGGGTAGCAGTGCAGTGTATTCAGCCAGGGTGGCTGACAGGTTAGTGTTTGCCTTAAGAATTTGTTGTTGTGTGCCTAGTGTGGTGGTGTTCCTGCAAGGGGTAGTAGCAGACCTATTTTCAACATAATGAGGAGGAATTCTGAATGCTTTTGACATGAGGGGACAGAAGGACAGACTGGGGTTCCTGTTTATTAGGTTGTAAGGGTCGTGCCAGGGTACTGAAGTACATTGGTATGAACAGACAGGACTCCCTGGGGACCAGCAAGGAGGCAAATGTGTTGGAATTTGAGGAAGAAGTGCATATATGGAGAACCGTGTATGTGTGATTGCCCCAGGGCACTGGACTCATAGTGAACACTTTTATTGTGGAAGCTAGAGTAAGTTGGAGTTCCCCTGGGTGACTAAGCTGCAAGGCCCAAGATCGTGGGGTTTGTGTTCTTTGGGGCAAGGTATATGTTATATTCATTTTTGTGGTGTTGGTGCCTGCGCAGATATGGGGAATTACAAAGAGCATGTGGGGTCTCCTGCCAGGTGCCATGTACTATACTGCAAAGTGTTCTGCATGGGAGCAGTTGAGCACCGTAGAGAGTGGCCAGGCAAACTGCAGAGATGTGTGGGATGCCTTTTGTTGGGCAAATGAGGGCAAGCTAGGCTAACCCTTTGTTGAGTTCATTAACATTCCCAGCAATTACAGTGGCTCAAAAAATTAGCCCTGGTTCCTGTGCATGGGACAGAAATAAACTATTGGAGAGCTTGAATGGGAGGATTGTGGAAAGCTGAGTGGTGACAGTCAGAAAGGGTCTCCTTGGGGTTGTGAGGGAGGTGACCCTACGGCTGTAGTCCTGTGAGAGTGTTTGGGGGGTGCTCTGGTGGTAGCATCCACAGCCAGAGAGGGGTTCTTCCAGCAGAAATTAAATTTACTAACCCCCAGTAAGAAGCATGGGCCAATTTAATGGGTATGGTGAGGGCAAGCAACTAAGTGAAGTGTTTAAAGGGGCCTCTGTAAGTTTATGAGACTTGACAGATACCTTGGCCTTTCAAAGCTCAAAAGTGCAATGGAGAGCAGCCTGGCAGTCCTAGACTGCTTCACACTCCAGCAGCAAGCACTATAGTAAGCAAGGGGGCCTTGAGGTAAACACATAATTTAACTTGACAAAATACCACTCGGGGTCATCTTCCCAGTTGTCATCTCTGCTATTGTGGAGGGTTTTGGAGGCAGCATTTGGGATGAAGTTTTGTCCCATGCCATCATGGGCTGGGGTATTGTCATCTCCAGTGTTGTTGCAGTGGAGAGAGCCATTCCAGAGGAGGGTGGTTCTTCCAGGTATCCACCCAGGAGGGGAACTGATGGACCCAGGAGCCTAACAGGGTCACACAGGTTTGAGATGCCCTGGTTAAGGTTTGCTTGCATCATCATAAACATCTACTGGTTCACAATTCTTAGTAAACTTTGGAGGTTCTTGGGGGAGTGTACCTCAAATGACTGGACAGTGCTGTCCTCGGAGGCATAGGACGTCTCCATCCATAAATAGTAAAGGTTGGAGGCATATGTGTAGCTTTGGTATAAAGAAAACTTAGTTATGTGCTTCGGACTGTTTAATGTTTGGCCCTGTATTACTGGGGATGGGTCTGAACTGCATAAACCTATCAGCCAGTTAGGGTTGAAATTAGGGCAGTGTTATAGCTGGTGGCCTTTAAGCATTTATGCCATTGATTCCACTTAAGATCGTGGGCTTGAATCTCCTAGCTAGTTTCCACACCTGATGCAGCCACTCTAGGGCTGACTTCAGCACATGCCATCTTCCCATCCTGGGGTGCAGTTGTGACCGAGTGCTGTTCGTTTCCAGCAGCTTTCTAGTGTTGTCTTTCTGGGGTCAAGGAGAAGCTTCATGACCCACATGGTACAAAAGGCACAGAGTTAGGCCAGTAGTAGCAAGCATCTGCATTTTATAGTTTTGTCCTGACTGCCTCATGAGAAGATTTATTATGGGGCCATTGTGGATCAGCAGCTCATTGGTGGCCTCCTCTAAAGTGGGGTAGGGCTGGGGTGCCTGGGTGGCTCAGTCATTAAGCATCGGCCTTCGGCTCGGGTCATGATCCCAGGGTCCTGTGATCGAGCCCCGCATCGGGCTCCCTGCTCAGTGGGAAACCTGCTTCTCCCTCTCCCACTCCCCCTGCTTGTGTTCCCTCTCTCGCTGTCTCTCTGTCAAATAAATAAATAAAATCTTTTAAAAAAATAAAGTGGGGTAGGGCCAAGTGTTACGATCATGTCACCAAGATGTCATCCAATATTGTTGGTATCAATCAGCCAGAGTGCCTCTTCCCTACTTTGAGTGGGTCTGGGTACAATTACATCCACTTCCTGTGGGGAGGTATGGTTAGGAGAAATGAGCCATCCACTGAAGCCACTATACATTGGAATTTCAATTGGAATTTACCTATCAAGTGAGTAAGTGTGGTCCAGCAGCAGCATAGAACACAGTGTGTGTTCTTCTACTGGCCCAGGACTGTCTATGACTAGGAGAGGTAACCATCTGTCCTCAATCAGGTTGTCAGGGAATACTGGAAGGTGAGTTGATTGACATTTTAAATCTGTAATGTTGGGGAAAATGTAAATACTACTGCTCTGTAAGGTAAAGGCATCAGATTACCCCATGATAACAGCCATAGACAGCATGGCCAGATAAGCCTAGTTGATATGAGGAGAGTGGTGTCCATATGTCATAGAGTTTAAAATGTTTTAAAGTGCCCTTAGTAGCAAGGAAGTCCATTTAGGAGTCCATTTGCTGCCTTGTAACTTAAGGAGCAAGGAATTTAAAAGAATTCCTTTGTGGTATTGAATAATGCCAGAAGTCTGTAGCTGCTATGGGAGATGAAAGTTTCATCAGATACCCTGTTGGAAAGTCCAGTGCTATGTTGTATGGGCAGTGAAATGAGATCCTTGATCTGAATCACTGGTGCCTAGAGGGCTGAATGGGGGCAGGATATACTTAGAAAATAAGGAGCTTACTTGTTCCACAGAGCTGTACCTGATGGGTGTAGCAGACAGCAGGCTGGTAAAAGTATCTACACATATAATAGTGAAGTGGGTAGTGCCTGCTGACAGAGGATGTGGCCCAGTGAATTCAACCTGCCAGAAGCTTACGGGGCTATCTCCTTGCAGAAATTAAGCATGGCAGGGCAGTTTCCAGTGTTTGGTTTGAGAGCATAATTTGCAGTTAAAAACAGTGTGTTTTGCAGGGGCGGTGGGCCAAACCATTCTGGCTGCAGTTCCCTCATGACCCAAAGAGATACGGTACCATTCAGACAAGGAATAAGGAGTATGGAAGTAGTGACTAAGAAAGGCTGGAATGGTTGACAATGGGGAAACTGGTTTTGTGGTAGTGGGTGGAGCTGACAGTTGTTGGTAAAGAGTCAGTGGTTGAGAGCCCCAAACCTGTGGTGACCTGAATTTGGTCAAGGGTATCTGCCTTGGAGTTAGACTCTGGTGTGGTAGCATTTGTATGTGCTAAAACATGGGTAACCTTATTTGTGACTGGTGCCAGGGCATTGCCTCTCCAAATTTGGGGCATCCCAAATGGGATAGCCTTGAATGTGAAAATCATCCTATTGCGATTGGTCTGACCAAACTGCTGGCCTGGTAGCAACTGTCCATTAGTCAGTGAAAATAGGAGCAAGAGGCTTGTCTGGGCAACTGCACTCCGTACAGCCATTTGTACCACCACAAGTTCAACCTAGCCAACCTTCACTTAACAATCTTTTAAGCATGGCACCTCTGACAGGCTGATATATTGCCACTCTCCCAACAGGCTCCACTGCATCCATGAAGAATACAGAATCCCTTTCTTGTTCTATCAGCTCTTCCCAGGGACTACCCCAGGTCACCAGAGGCTTAAGCAGTGGGAGCACTGTCAGCAGTTCCTCAAGGTCCATTGGCAGTGGTTTGAGGATCCAGGAAGCCACATCCTCCAGTAATGTGGAAAGATCTGCCATGTCAGGTTTAGCCCAGTCTAGAAGCTACCATTTCCATTTTAGCAAAGAGGCATTTGTGGCTGTGCTAAGTCATTATTGGGTGGCATCCCTTATGCATGATGTAATAGGAATGTGGGTACACAGGAGAACAGGGTCTGTTCCTGTCCAGTTGTCTCTGTAACAAAACCCAATAAACAGCCAGAATTTGATGTTTTAAGGGGTGTAGCAGGTGGCTATGAATGACAGCCATCTGGTCTAGAAGCCAAGAGGCAGACAGGAAAGGTGTTTAGTCCATAGACTCCAGGCTGCATAGTACATGGTGGCCAGTGCCTCAACCTGGAAGGAAGAGCCAGAGGGAACCATGGGTAGGGCTTGATGAGTTGACTTTTGTGTCAACTGTAAAGCTTGTGGTAGGGCTTCTCCCTGTTAAAATGTAGAGGATTTGTGTGTAACTGCATAAATGGTGCTAAGTATGGTGGATAGGTGTGGTATGTGTGCCTCCAAAATGTGAAGAGAGCTAAGACATGTTGGGCTAGGAGTGGAATTCTTGGCCTTCAGAGGGCCAATTAATGCCAAGAAATTTAACAGTTGTAGCTGGACCTTGAATTTTATGTGGTGCAGTAGCCCAATCTCTATGTTGTAGGTGGGTTATCAGCTGTGTTAAGGCCTTGCGCACCATATCGTCCAAGGAATCTGGGATTAGAATGTCATCATTATAGTGCCAGACAGTGCAAGATGACACTGTAAGGGCATCCACGTCTGGCTGGCCAAGACTGTATGTCATGGCTGGGCTGTTAAGATAGCTCATAGGCAGCTGGGTAAAGGTATATTGGGTCCCTGTGGCTGAGATTTCTCAGCAATTGATACTAAATAAGACATATTAGCTAGATGTCTCTACTATGGGTTAGAGCTGGCTTTCTAAGATCAACACTCTAACCACCGACATACTGGACCCAGCAGCTGGTCTAGCAGCTAGTCTCCCCTACTGGCACAAATGTAGGGGAATTCTCCTTGGCTTCCAGGACCTGATAGCCTATACCTCTAGTCTCTGTGGAGAAGAGGCAGAACCCTCCCTTCCTAGTTAACTCCCCTTGGCTCAGTTCTGAGACTTTGCATGTGATTGTAGTGGAGCACATCCAGACCTGACACCCAATGGACTCTCCTTTAGAGACTAATGGGAAGCTTACCACCTCAGACTAGGGCCTGCTGGTCAGTCTCTGCAGGAGAGTCTGACCTTTTATAGCACTGACAGTTTAGGGTGGGGTTGCACAGCAACAACCAGCAGCAGCATAAAGCAATGCCACAGACCACCAGCAAGGAGTTGTTTCTTCCCAGAGAGGCTGAGCAGTTTGGGAGAGGAAGTTAGTGACCAAGTCACACCTAAAAAGCTTTATATGGGGGTACAAACTGCACCTACACTCCCATCCTGGTCACCAATTGTGTTGTGGGCCCGTAGCTATTGTATTAAATTAAGAAAATGCAGATTATAACCTGCTAAATGAGGAGGGACAAACCACCTACATGGGCTGGCAGGTAGCTTCCTTAGCCTTCAAGGGTTTTGACTTTGGGGAAGTGAAAATCCCAGGGTCATTTTGATTGAAGATGCAGTTTTACTGTCACATGAAAGAAGTAAGGTTATAAGATCTCTTATTACTTACAGATCCCGGAAGTGGGCGTGAGGGTAGGGAAGGCATTCAGTAAGCCAGGGGAAGGGCAGCCCTCCATCCTAGATCATGAGTGAGCAGGAGATAGAGAGCAGGGTAGCACCTATTACTTATAAGGTATTTGGGGCAGAGGTCACTAACTTTTCATGGGCTCAACCATAAATGGTTATTATAAAAGAAGTCTGAGGGAAACAGTGGGGATGTCTGGTGGGGAATCCTAAAGGTCCTTGTCTAACTGTCCAGACTCTGGTTGTGAGCAGGGTTGTCATACTGTAAAGTGCCTAGGCAGCAAGTCATAGTAGCTATTTTCCATCAGATATGCCTTGTAATTTTTTATTCATAGGGAGACATAATGTATCAGGTAAAAGGAACTCTTGTAAATAGGCCTTGAGTAATGTGGTGGTAAGGTATATGGAGAAGGAAAGCATTCTATATAGTCCTATGATTAGATCTCAGTCTTTTAGTGAGCCTATAATTCTGAACTGTGACTTAAATATTTCTCAGCTTTTTTTTCTCCCCTCTTATGTGGAACAGAATGGCTAGAGTGGTGTGGAAGGTGTATTTCCCTTCTCCCGTATGGAATACTTGAGTTTACTAGACCTGGGAATTTTCTTTCACCCATGTCGGTTAGGCTCTGATAATTCCCCAGCAGATTAGGCTCTGGTTTATTAGTCTCTCCTGAGTGCAGGCCTTGTTAACAACAGAATGGTCTGGCATATTTCAGAATAGTTCCTTTTCTCCTCTCAAAAGCAGGCAGGGATTTTTCTCCAGTATTTATTGTGAGAACCTGGTCAATCTCCTGGAGGTAAAACTCACAGAAGTGTTAGGGTACCCCTATGACTGGGTTCCCCCTGGAGTTTTTAATTTTCAGACTTATCCACACTGAGCCTCTAGCAATTCATCTACTGTAGTTGAGGTTTTCTTACCCAACACTGGTTCCCACAGTGGTTTCTGTTCAGTGGTCTCTGCTCCTGTAAGCCTGAACTCCCTGTATTTGTCTTTCTGGGAACAGTGATTTTCCCTATGTCCTTACTTTTCTTGTGGATCCAAGAAGAGTTGTTCATTTTTCAGTCTGTTGTTAGGACATAGTGGCAACTTCCAAGGTTCATACACAAGGAACCAGAAAGCAGAAGTCCCTGAGATAGCCCTCTATCAACCTTTTGGTACATTCATAACAAAAAGTTGGGGAGATGGGGTGCCTGGGTGACTCAGTCGTTAAGCGTCTGCCTTCGGCTTAGGTCATGATCCCAGGATCCTGGGATGGAGCCCTGCATCAGGCTCCCAGCTCGGCGGGAGTCTGCTTCTCCTTCTCCCACTCCCCCTACTTGTGTTCCTGCTCTCGCTATCTCTCTGTCAAATAAATAAATAAAATCTTAAAAAAAAAAAAGTTGGGGAAAAACATACCTGATTCAGATGTTTATATGGGTGAGTCTTTGAAACTACTGAATAATGGATAAGTCCCATGCTATCTAAATATTTCTTTAATGCATAAAAGAAAATAAAAATTTCAGTTTACTTGAGAATACTGATAATTGAGAATGTTGATACAAAAATTTCAGATTCTTCAAAAAAGAAAATTACTAAAGTCTTTGATAGCAGTTGTAATCTTTTTTTTTAGATTCTTTTAATTTATTAAGGAATATGGATTTTTCTCACCTAATGAATTCCTAGAGATGAAGATTTCCTGCCCAACATTTTAATAATTTTAATAATTTTCCCACAGTCCATTTTCAGTGGCCTCACATCAGTGGCTTCTTTTCATTCTCTATCGTATCAGTTAGAAAATGGAGTGGTTTTTCTAGACCAGATTATAGGGATAATATTATTGGAACTATTTGACCTGATTGAACAGCCATTTTTATGTCTGGATATATTATACACTTCTATACAGAAAGGGAAATCCATCCTACATAAAAAGGTCAAGTAAATATTCACATTATGGTTTCATTACAGGCAATGGGTTTTCATCAGAAATGAAGGATTCAGGCACATGGGTAGTTACATATGTGTGGCCGTTTGTTTTCTAATGGCCAGAGTTCTGTGCTTTCTGCCTGACTGATTAGTAGTCGGAACAGATTGGCAGGTAGGAAGTAATGTCTCCTCTTTCATTTCCGATCTTATTTATTTGAGTCTTCTCTCTCTTTTCTGTAGTCTAGCGAAAGGTTTGCCAATTTTGTTTATCTTTTCAGATAGCCAACTGTTAGTTTCTTTAATCTTTTATTTTGTTTTTATGCTCTCTATTTGGTTTATTTCTGCTCTAATTTTTATTAGTTTTATCCTTCTGCTAACTTTGCACTTTTTTTTTTTTTTTCCCTAGTTCCTTGAGGTATAAAGTCAGGTTCTTTATTAGGTATCTATTTTTTTTTAATGTAGGCATATAACTATAAACTTCCCTCTTAGTACTGCTTTTGCTACATCCCATTAGTTTCAGTGTGTTGTATTTTTGTTACTTGTCTCAAGATATTTTCTAATTTCTCTTTTGATTTCTTCTTTGAGCCATATGTTGTTCAAGAGTATGTTGTTTAATTTCCACATATTTGTGAATTTTTTAGTTTTCCTTCTATCATTGAGTTCTGGTTTCGTTCCATTGTGGTCAGGAAAGATAGTTGGTATGATATCAGTCCTCTTGAATTAGTTAAGAATTGTTATTTGAGCACACATGTGAGGTGTGAATTTGACCACACAAATTCCTAACCTGAGGAATGTTCCATGTGCACTTGAGAAATAAGTATATTTTGCTTTGGGTTTAATTATCTATATATATCTGTTAGGACCATTTGGCCTGTAATATTGTTCAGGTCCACTGTTTCTTTACTGAATTTTCTGTCTGGATATTCTGTCCATTATTGAAAGTAGGGTATTAAAGTTTGCTACTATTTTTATTGCTGTATGTTTCTCCCTTCAGTTCTTATATTTGCTTTATATATTTATGTGCTCTGATGTTGGGTGTGTGTATATACATAATTGTTATTTCTTCTGGATGAATTGACCCTTTATCATTATATAATGACCTTTGTCTCTTATGACAATTTTTGAGTTAAACTCTGTTTTGTCTGATATTAGTATTGCCACTTTTGTGCTCTTTTGGTTACCATTTGCATGGAGTATCTCTTTTTAAAAAGATTTTATTTATTTATTTATTTGAGAAAGAGAGAGCACAAGCATGGGGAGGGGGAGAGAGAGAGGCAGACTCCCCTCTGAGTGGGGAGCCTGATGGCGGGACTCAATCCCAGGACTCTGGGATCATGACCTGAGCTGAAGGCAGACACCTAATGGACTGAGCCACTCAGAGACCACTACATGAAGTATCTTTTTTGCATCCTTTCACTTTGAACCTATGTGTGTCCTTAAAACTAAAGTAAGAGGGGTAGATGAACCATGAGAGACGATGGACTCTGAAAAACAAACTGAGGGTTCTAGAGGGGAGGGGGGTGGGAGGATGGGTTAGCCTGGTGGTGGGTATTGAGGAGGGCACATTCTGCATGGAGCACTGGGTGTTATGCACAAACAATGAATCATGGAACACTACATCTAAAACTAATGATGTAATGTAGGGGATTAACATAAGAGTAAAAAAAAAAAAAACTAAAGTAAATCTGTTGTAGATAGCATGTAGTTGGATGTGCTTTTTCATCCATTCAGCCACTCTATGTCTTTTGACTGGGGGGGGAGTTTAATCCATTTACATTTTAAGTAATTATTGATAGGGAAGGACTTACTCTTACCACTTTGTTAATTGTTTTCTGTCTGTCTTGTAGTTCTTTTGTCCCTTTTTTCTTCCCTGGTTGTCTTTGTAATTTGTAAATTTTTTTGCAGGGTTGGGCTTCGGTTGCTTTCTTTCTTTTTTTTTTTCTCTTCTTTATCTTCTATAGGTTATTTCTTTGTGGCTACCATGCAAGCTTACACATAACACCTTATAGTTATAGCATAGACAACAAAAGCAAAAATAGACAACTGTGACTACATCAAATTAAAAATTTTCTGCACAGGAAAGAAAACAGTCAGTAGGTGAAAAGGCAAACTATGGAATGGGAGAAAATATTTACAAACCACACATCTTTTAAGGGAGTTAACATCCAAAATACATAAGGAACTCTTACACCATGATAGCAAAACGAAACCTGATTAAAAAAAAAATGGGCAAAGGCCTTGAATAGACATTTCTCCAAAGAAGAAGATATACAGCTGTCCACAAGTATATGAAAACTTGTTTAACATCACTGATTATCAGGGAATTGCAAATGAAAACCACAACGAAATATTACCTCACACACATCAGGATGACTACTATCAAAAATTCAAAAGATGACAAGGGTTGGAGAGGATGTAGAGAAATCAGAACCCTGTGCTTTGTTGGAAGGGATGTAAAATAGTGCAGCCACTATAGAAAAGAGAATGGAGGTTCCTCAAAAATTTAAAAATGGAATTATTATATGATCCAGCAAATCCTACTTCTGTGTATATATCCAAAAGAATTGAAATCGGGATCTTGAAGAGTTATCTACACTCCTATATTCATTGTAGCATTAGTCAAGTTATCACATCACATCACAATAGTCAAGTTAAGGAAACAACTTCTTTGTTTATTGATGGGTGAGTGGATAAAGAATATGTGGTATATACATCCAAGACGATGTTATTCAATCTTAGAAAAGAAGGAAAGCCTGCCATATGCAACAACATGGGTGAACAGGGAGGATGTCATGTTAAGTAAAATAAACTAGTCAGAGAAGGACAACTGTATGATTCTACTTATATGAGATTTCTAAAATAGTTGAACTCATGGAAAGAGTAGATGGTAATTGCCAGGGCTTTGGGGCAGAGGAAATGGGAATTGCTGTTCAACTGGTATATTGTTTCAATTATGCAAGATGAGCAAGTTCTAGAGATCTGGTTCACAACATGGTGCCTATAGTTAACAATACTTTATTGCACACTTAAAAAAAGGATGTACCTTTGTCAAGAGGGCACATCTCATATTAAGTGTTCTTACCACAATAAAACATATATATATTAAGAAAAATCTTGTGACAAATATAGATGCAAAAATGTTTAAAATAAGTATTAATATTTGGTATTCAGTATCATATTTTTTTAAAAAACTTATATCGAGCAAGTAGGGCTTGATCTAGCAAAGCAGTAATATGTAATTTATAAATATATATTTTACATTAGTAGGAAAACCACAGTTATTTCAGTAGGCTCCAAATAGGTATTTGGGAATAAATAAAATACATCATTAGTTTTTGATGTAGTGTTCCATGATTCATTGTTTTTGTATAACACCCAGTGCTCCATGCAAACCTTTTTCTTAACACATTGTTGTGGAATGTTTTAGCCTGTCTGGCAGCTCCCAGAAGGAGCTAAGGAAGAGTTTTCCCAGGGCTGGGGCAGCTTCCCTGCCAGTGTTTGTTAAGAACATTTAATGGCCAAAGTATCAGCCCATAGCAGCCTGGGCCTAGGGTTAGCAGGATAAACAATAAGCACACTGAAAAGTTTGAGAAGGAAGCAGTTGAGAAAGGGGAATACTTGGCGGGAGGAAAGGACTTTCAAAGGCTCCTGCTTATATTGAGGAATTGAGAAGGCCAGGTGTATGTCCACGGCTGAACTCATTCTCAGAAAGGCCTGAGAAGACCCTGAACTTTACTTTGGCTAACTTTCAGGCTTTTGTGTTGCATAAGTGAGAAGTGGAGTGTGAAGCAGTATTGTAAATAATATGGCTAAGTATTGAAGAAGTACCCTAACTTTTAGAAAATCAGAAAAGACTAGTAGAGGTTTTTTTCCCCCGCTCCCTCCTTTCCTTTTTCCCTTTTCCTTTTCTTTTCTTTCCCTTTCCCTTTTCCTTTCCTTCCCTTTCCTTTTCCTTTCTTCTTTTTGGCTGCATATTTTAAAGAAACTCAAAACAGTAGCTGATTATTAAGCTAAGAACACATAGATTTCAGTGCTACACACAAAAAAGAATAGAAACCTTTTACAAAAATAGTTTAGAAAAGTATCCAACAAACAATCTACAACAAGCAAAAATAAACCCTAGGTAGGGAGGAGAATCTGATATCCAGAGTTGCTATGTCCGTTTTTACCAAATTATGAAGTACTTAAAGAAACAAAGTGGCCATTTGATGAAGCTGTTGAAAACTCCCAAATTTGATGGAAATCATATATCTATACATCTAAAAAGCTTAATGAACTCCAAGCAGGATTAAGTGAAAGAGTTCTTCACTGAGACTCATTATAGTCAAGTTGTCAAAAACCAAAGACAGGAGATCTTTTAAGCAGCAGTAAAGTAGTAGTATCACTTACAAAGGGATCTTCAATAAGATTAATGGTCAACTTCTCTTTAGAAACCATGGAGGCCTATAGGGAGTGGGGTGATGTATTTAAAGTATTTAAAAAAAAAAAAATGTGCCAACCAAGAATTCTGCATCTGACTAAGCTATCTTTCTAAATGTGTAAGAATTTATAAGACTAGATAAACATTGATTTAGGGAATTTGTCATGTAGGAAATGCTCCAGGAAGTCATTCAGGGGAGATGAAAGGACACTGGATAGCAACTCAAAGCCATATGAAGAAATAAAAGACAGTGATAACCACTTCAAACCTACCACGGTAGCTACATTTTAAGTAACTGGAAAATAAGTCTTGGCAAGGATATGGAGAAATTGGAACCCTTGTCCATTGCTGGTGGGAATGAAAAGTAGTATAGCCACTGTGAAAAACAGCTTTGTGGTTCCTCAGGTAGTTAAACAGAATAGCAAATAATAATAATAGTAATAATAGTAAGTCCCGGCAATTCCACTACTAGGTATGTACCCAAAACAGTTGGAAACAGATGTTCAAGCAAAAATTGTACATAAGTTTTCATAGCAGCACTGTTTACAAAATAATGTTCATTGATGATTAGGTGAAGGAAGGGTGGCATATTCAATACAATGGAATATTATTCAGCCATAAATAAGTACAAAATTTTTTGAAACATGCTACAGTATAGGTGAACCTTGAAAACATGCTAAGCAGAACGTAGATATGACACATAATCATTCCATTTATAGGAGTAGGTAAATTCATAGAGACAAAAAGCTTATTAGTAGCTGCCAAATGCTGAAGTATAGGGGAGAAGGGGTAGAGATTGCTTCATGGATATGGGTTTCCTCTGAGGTTGATAAAAATGTTTTAGAACTAGATAGAAGTGATGGTTACACACTGGATAAAAGTGTTCGAAATGCTACCGAATTGTACACATTAAAGTGGTTAACTTCATGTAATGTGAATTTTGCTTCAAGAAAACATTTGCATATAAATTGATTAATATATTCTATATTGGGTCTCTTATATTTTGCTTATGTTGTGTTCATTTCTCCATTAAACATTCTTCTAAAAGAATACATTTCAAAGCTCTGTTACACACATACATACACAGTATTGTTGCATAGGCTTACTGTTGTATATTTAGGTTGTTTTGAATGTAAATGAAATTCTCATCCCAGTAGGTTTAATAAGGTTGATTTTAAATATATAGCAAGATGAAATTTCAAGTTTTTCCAAAAAACATTTAAAAATAACACTTAGCGGGCGCCTGGGTGGCTCAGTTGGTTAAGCATCTGCCTTCAGCTCAGGTCATGGTCTCAGGGTCCTGGGATCGAGCCCCGCATCTGGCTCCTTGCTCGGTGGGGAGCCTGCTTCTCCCTCCCCCTCTGCCTGCTGCTCCCCCTGCTTGTGCTCTCTCTGTCTCTGTTGCTGTCAAATAAATAAATACAATCTTTAAAAAAAAAAAATAACACTTAGCATACTTGTTGGTTCTAATACAAGTAGAAATTTATTAACTATTTTTTAAAATTTTTGGTTTCAAGGTCTTAAAACATAAAACTATGAACAACTTACAAAATTATCCCTCTTAAATAATTCTGTGGTAATTTAGAAGTTTTTCTAAACGTTTACACTCAGCCTTATAGTAACCCTTTTGTATTTTTTTTTAAAAAACATTTGTTTCCATAAGTTTGATTTTCAAGGAAGTTTTGCATGACTAGTAATCCAGGTTTCATTTCTTTGTAGGGAGTAGATTTTTGCTTTTAGTGCTAGGTGACTGTGTGTCTGCATACGTGCCTGTATGTGTTTCGTTTTATGTGACATGGAAGAACTTTATTTCTTTTCTGGTTTGTGACACTGAAGTCTGTGACTTCTGATAGTAAACTGAGCAATGAGAATAATATAAGCTGATAAACAGATCTTATAAGTGAAATTTGTAACTGAGAAATTATCTCTGAAAATTAATAAACGACATGTATCAGCTAAACAGTACTTTTGTAGCCTCAGTACAATTTATATACTATAAGGTTCACCCATTTAAAGTATATAATTCAGTGTTTTTTACTTCATTTACAGAAACACACACTAATTGATTTTAGAACATTTTTATCTTCCTCTCTCCTCCCCTTAATTCTCCTAGCCCCAGGCAAAAACTAATCCACTTTCTCTCTCTGTGGATTTGCCTCTTCTGGCAATTTGATATAAATGGAATCATATGTGATCTTTTATGACTACCTTTTTGTATTCAGTATAATGTATTTAAGATTCACCCATGTTGTATAGCAGCATGAATGAGTACTTTATTTCTTTTTATTGCCAAATACTTCTTTGTATAGATATTATTTATCCATTCACCAGTTGATAGACATTTGCTTTTTCCCACTTTTTTGCTCTTGTGAATAGTGATGCCATGAACATAAGTATACAAGTTTTTGAATGGTCATGTTTTCATATCTTTTGTGTACATACCTAAGAGTGGAACTTCTGGGACAAATGTTTAGCATTTTAAGGCACCAATGAATAGTTTTCCAATGTAACTGTACCATTTTACATTCCCATTAGCAGTGTGTGAGGGTTCCAGCTTCTTCACATTCTTTCCAACTTGTTATTTTCTTTTTGATTATAGTAGTTCTATGGGATGTAAAGTAGCATTGTGTTTTTTATTTCTAATGATTAATAATGTAGAACATCTTCTCATTCGTTTATCTTTACAGAAATGTCTCTATCCCAATCCTTTCCCATTTTATTTTAATTTATTTTAATTTAATATAATTTTATGTTTTTATTTTATTTTGTTTTATTTTGTGTTTTTATTTAAATTCGAGTTAATTAACATGCAATGTAATATCAGTTTCAGGTGTGCAATATACTGATTCAGCACTTCCATACAACCGGTGCTTGTCACAAGTTTACTTCCCCCCTTCCTTTGTTCATTTTAAAATTTGTTGTCTTTTTTACTGTTGAAAATTAAGAGTTCTTTATTTATTCTGAATATTAGTCCCTTAACAGATACAGTTTGCAAATATTTTCTCCCATTCTGTGTGCTGTCATTCCACTTTCTTGATGGTGTCCTTTGAAGCACACATTTTTTATTTTGATGAAGTCCAACTTACACTTCTCCTTTATTGCTTATGCTTTTGGTGTTAGAGTAAGAAATCATGGCATAACTCAGAATTACAAAGATTTATCTTTTTTGAAAGATACTTAGTTTTAGTTCTTATATTTAGGTCTGTGATCCATTTTGAGGCAATATAAAATTTATCTTTGAAAATTCTGTAAAATATATATAACATAAAATTTACCATCTTAACTATTTTTTAAAAAGATTTTATTAGAGAGAGAGAGAGAGTGAGTGAGCAAAAGCAGGGGGAGGGGCAGAAGGGGAGGGAGAAGCAGACTCCCCATTAAGCAGGGAGCCTGATGCGGGGCTCAATCCCAGACCTGAACTGAAGGCAGATGCTTAATTGATTGAGCCACCCAGGCACCCCCATCTTAACTATTTTTAAGTGTGCAATTCAGTTGTGTTAACAATATTCACACTTTTGTACAACTGATCTCCAGAACTCTTCTTGTAAAACTGAAACTATATCCATTAAACCATAACTCCTCGTTTCCCTTTCTCCCCAGCCACTGGCAACCACCATTCTAATTTCTGCTTCTATGAATTTGACTCCTTTATATATCTCATAAAAGTATGATCATACAGTATTTGTTTGTGACTGTCTTATTTCACTTAGCATTATGTCCTCAAGGTTCATCCATGTTGTAGCATGTGTCAGTTTCTTTCCTTTTTAAGGCTGAATAATATTCCATTGTATGTATATACCACATTTTGTTTATCCACTCATCCATCAGTGGACACTTGAGTTGCTTCCACCTTTTGGTTGGTTGTGAATAGTGCTGCTATGAACATGAGCATACAAATATCTCCTTGAGACTGTACTTTTTAATTTTGGGGGGTATAGACTCAGAAGTGGAATTGCCAGATCATATGGTCATTCTATTTTTAAGTTTTTGTGGAACTGTCATACAGTTTTTCCACAACAGCTACACCATTTTACATTCCTACCAGCAGTGCACAAGGACTCTAATTTCTCCACATCCTCTCCAACCCTTGTTATTTTCTGTTTTTTTGATAATAGCCATCCTACAGGTGTGAAGTGGTATCTCATTGTGCTTTTGATTTGCACTTCCCTGATGATCAGTGATGTTAACCATCTTTTCATGTACTTGTTGGTCAGCTGTACATCTTCTTTGGAGTAATGTCTATTTAAGATGTTTGCCCATTTTTTAATTGGTTTTAGTTTTTTTTGAGTCATAAGAGTTCTTTATATATTCTGGATATTAACCCTTTATCAGATATATGATTTACAAATATTTTATCCCACTCTGTAGGTTGCCATTTTACACTGTTGGTTGTATATTTTGATGCACAGAAGTTTTAAATTTAGTATATATTTATATATTATAAATAATTATATTTTATGTATTTATATATTTTATATATATATACACAATTGCATATACACAGTTGTATATATTATACAGTTTTATATACTTGTGCTGCCTATACCCATAGAGGCAATTTTTATGTGGAATGCAAATTCATTCTTTTACACATGGATAATCAGTTGTCCTAGCATTGTTTATTGAAAAGACTATTCTTTTCCCATGGATTTTCTTGGCTCCTTCGTCGAAAATCAAGTCACCATAAATGTTAGTGTTTATTTATGGACTGTCAGTTCTGTTCCTTTGATCTATATGTTTATCCTGTGCCAGTACTACCCTGTTTCAATTACGCTAGCTGTTTAGTAAGTTTTGACATCAGAAAGTGAGACCTCCAACTTTGTTCATCGTTTTCAGGGTCAGTTTGGCTACTGTGGGTCCCTTGAATTCCTACATGAACTTTAGGATATGTTTGTCAAATTTTTGGGGGGGAAAAAAAAAAGCCAGGTAGGATTTTGATAGGAATTGCCTTGAACCAATAGATCAATATGGGGAGTATTGCCATTTTAACAGTATTGTCTTCAAATCCACTGGGTCAGTTTTCCATTTGTTTTGATTATCCATAATGTTTTTTCAACAGTGTTTTGTAGTGTGCTAGTTTTATATTTATTTTGATAAATGTATTCTTATGTATTTTATTTTTTGTGCTATTGTAAATAGAATTATTTTCTTAAGTTTTGTTTTTGGATTATTTACTGTGTGTTGAAATACAGTTGAGTTTTGTATATTGAGCTTGAATCCTACAACTTTCCTGAGCTAGTTTCTTACAAGCTGGTTGGTTTTTTGTGGTTTCCTTGGAATTTTCTATATGAAGATCATGCCATTTACAAATATAGTTTTACTTCTTCCTTTCCAATCTGGATTTCTTTAATTTCTTTCCAGATTGCCCTGGCTAGGACTGACAGTATGATATTGAAGATAGGAGGAAGAATGGACATGCTTGTCTTGTTCTTGTCCTAGGGGAAAAGCATCTAGTCTTTGACCATTTAGTATCATTTAACAATATTGGTTCTTCCAGTCCATGAACATGGAATATCTTTCCGTTTTTTTGTGTCATCTTCAGTTTCTTTCAGTGTTTTTATAGCTTTCAGAGTTCAGGTGTTAAACCTCCTTGGTTAATTTTAGTCCTAGGACTTTATTATTATTGGTTCAGTTGTAAATAGGATTATTTTCTTAATATCTCTTTCTGTTACTTCATTATTAGCATATAGAAATGCAACAGATTTCTGTATGTTAATTTTGTGTCCTACTTTACTGAATTCATTTGTCAGTTCTGGTAGTTTTTTGGTGGAGTCATTAGGATTTTCTATATATAGTATTATGTCATCTACAAATAGTGAAAGTTTTACTTTTTCCTTATCAACTGGATGCCTTTTATTTCTTTTCCTTGTCTTATTGCTGTGGTTAGGACTTCCAGTACTATGCTGAATTAAACTGGTGAGAGTGGATATCCTTACCTTGTTCCTGAGGGGAAAAGCTCTCAGTTTTTCACCATTGAGTATGATGTTAGCTGTGAGATTTTCATATACGGCTTTTATTATGTTGAGGTATGTTCTCTCTAAACCTACTGTTGAGAGTTTTTATCATGAATGGATGTGTACTTTATCAAATGCTTTTTGTGCATTTATTGAGACGATCTTACTGGTTTTATTCTTTCTCTTATTAATGTGATGCTACAAACAATGAATGGGAAATCGAAGAAATCAGAGAATACAGGGAGACAAATGAAAATGAAAACACAGTGGTTCAGAATCTTTGAGATACAGTGAAAACAGTTCTCAGAGGGAAGATTATAGCAATACACGCCTACTTCAGGAAGCAAATAAAATCTCAAAGAACCTAACCTTACACCTAAAGGATCTAGAAAAAGAACAAAGTCCAGAGCCAGTGGAATGAAGGAAATAATAACAATTAGAGTAGACGTAAATGAAATAGAGACTTAAAAAAAAACAATAGACCTGATCAATGAAACCAGGAGCTAGTTCTTTGAAAAGGTTAACAAAATTGATAAACCTTTAGTAAGACTTATCAAAAAAAAAAGAAGAGAGGATTCAAATAAATAAAATCAGAAATGAAGGAGGAGAAATAACAACCAATACCGCAGAAATACAAAGGATTATAAGAATATTATTAAAAACTATATGCCAAAAATTGGACAACCAAGAAGAAATGGATAAATTCCTTAGAAACATATCACCTTCCAAAACTGAATTAGGAAAACACAGAAAATTTAAACAGACCAATTACTAGCAATGAAATTGAATCAGTAATAAACTCCCAACAAACAAAAGTCCAGGACCTGGTGGCTTCACAGGTAAATTCTACCAAGCATTTAAAAAAGAGTTAATACCTATTCTCGAAGTATTCCAAAAAATAGAAGAGGAAGGAAACTTCCAGATTCCTTCTACGATGCCAGCATTACCCTGATACTAAAATCGTTTAAAGACATTACAAAAAAAGGGGCACCTGGGTGGCTCAGTCGTTGGGCGTCTGCCTTCGGCTCAGGTCGTGATCCTAGAGTCCTGGGATTGAGCCCCACATTGGGCTCCCTGCTCGGCGGGAGGCTTGTTTCTCCCTCTCCCACTCCCCCTGCTTGTGTTCCCTCTTTCCTGTGTCTTTCCCTGTCAAATAAATAAATAAAATCTTAAAAAAAAAAAAAAAAAGACATTACAGAAAAAAAGAATACTGTAGGCCAGTATGTCTTATGAACACAGATGCAGAAATCTTCAACAAAATATTAACAAACTCAATCTAATAATACATTTAAAAAGATCATTCACCATGATCAAGTGGGATTTATTCCTGGGATGCAAATAAATTTATTTGCAAATAAATCAACGTGATACATCACATTAACATGCAAAAGGATAAAACCATATGATCATCTCAGTAGATACAGAAGAATCATTGTAGTTTTCTTTAAAATTATTTTTATTTTTATTTTACATTTAAATTCAATTAACATATGATGTATTACTGATTTCAGAGGTAGAGGTCAGTGATTCATCAGTCTTATATAATACCCAGTGCTCATTACATCCTGTGCCCTCCTTAATGTCCATCACCCAGTTACCCCATCCCTTCATCCCTACCCCTCTCCAGCAACCCTCAGTTTGTTTCCTATGATTAAGAGTCTCTTACAGTTTGTCTGCATCTCTGGTTTCATCTTGTTTTATTTTTTCCTCTCTTCCCCTATGATACTCTGTTTTGTTTCTTAAATTCCACATATGAGTGAGATCATATGATAATTGTCTTTCTGTTACTGACTTCTTTCGCTTAGCATAATACCCTCTAGTTTTATCCATGTCGTTGCAAATGGCAAGATTTCATTTTTTTGATGGTTGAGTAATATTCCGGGGTGTGTGTGTGTGTGTGTATGTATGTGTATGTGTGTATGTATGTGTATGTATGTATATATACCACATCTTCTTTATCCATTCATTTGTCGATGGACATCTGGGCTCTTTCCATAGTTTGGCTATTGTGGACATTGCTGCTATAAACATTGGGGTGCAGATGCCCCTTCAGATCAATACATTTGTTTCTTTGGGGTAAATCCCTAGTAATGCAATTGCTGGGTTGTAGGGTAGCTCTCTTTTCAACTTTTTGAGGAACCTCCATACTGTTTTCCAGAGTGACTGCACCAGCTTGCATTCCCACCGACAGTGTAGGAGGGTTCCCCTTTCTCTGCATCCTCGCCAACATCTGTCATTTCCTGAGTGGTTAATTTTAGCCATTCTGACTGGTGTGAAGTAGTATCTCATTGTGGTTTTGATTTGTATTTCCCTGATGCTGAGTGATGTTGAGCACTTTTTCATGTGTCTATTGGCCATTTGTATATCTTTGGAAAAATGTCTGTTCATGTCTTCTGCCCATTTATTGACTGGATTATTTGTTCTTTAGGTGTTGAGTTTGAGAAGTTCTTTTTTTTGGTAAAGATTTTATTTATTTATTTGACAGAGGGAGACACAGCGAGAGAAGGAACACAAGCACGGGGAGTGGGAGAGGGAGAAGCAGGCTTCCCACGGAGCAGGGAGCCCGATGCGGGGCTTGATCCCAGGGTCCTGGGATCATGACCTGAGCCGAAGGCAGATGCTTAATGACTGAGCCACCCAGGTGCCCCATGATAAGTTCTTTATAGATTTTGGATACTAGCCCTTTATCTGATATGTCATTTGCAAATATCTTCTATTCTGTCAGTTGTCTTTTGGTTTTGTCAACTGTTTCCTTTGTTGTACAAAAGCAGTCATAGTTTTAATTTTCATTTCCTTAATGTTAACCGTGTTGAACAGGTTATTATGCCCCTATGTCCCATCTCTATTTTAGTCAGTGAAATGTTGGTTTTTTGCCCATTTTTCTAATTGGGTTGTCTTTATTTTTTTTTAAGCTGTTAAGGTTTGGGACATCTTTATGTATGTTAGATACAAGTCTTTTATTGGATATGAGGTTTACAAAATTTTTTTCTGGCCTATAGCTGGGAGAGACGGGGGTCCCGTCACTGCTGCTGAATGAGAAAAGTCCACTTTCCCTATGTGGTCTCCACTGATACCACAGCAAGGGGTAGCTCCTTACCAGCCATCAAGGGCAAAAATAAGTCCTGGGCCCCTGCTTGGCCATCTCTTAATACCGTGGCTTGGATGTTAGGGTGTCTTGTAATCATTTAGCAAGGTAGAGGTTTAGGCTCCTCATTTAGCCTTTGCTGATATGAGAAAAGCAGTTTTTTTTTTTTCCTGTGGTGTTTGGCTGGAATAGAGCAGTTACGGTCTAAAAGTTTTCTGTCTTGCTAGACTTCACTTTTACTGTTTTGTTTTGTTTTTTTTAGCTAATGAGAGTGGGTTTTTATTAGAGCCTTTGTCTATGCCCTTTTTTTCCTGTGTTGCTGGCTTCTTTAGCTCCCAAATCTGGAATATATGAGGTAAAATGAAAACCCAGGGATTTCACTACCATATCATTCCTCAGGTCCCAAAATCCCTAGCCAGCCTGCCTTCTCTAGATCTTTCAGATAATTCTTATGTTTTATATATAATGTCTAGGACTTTTAGTTATACTTATCAGACAAATAGGAGAAAGTACAACTACTCTATTACATCAGAAGTGATAGCATAATTTTAGGTATTTTTATTTGAAATCGAATGTGGCTATTATCATCAAATAGGTAAAACAGAAATCTCAAAGAAGTTTTATATTTATGGTAGCTTTAGGTTCTGATCCATTACCCCAGGAAGAAGTACTCATTCTTTTTCCTATTCTTTGGAATATTCCTTTCTGTCATTCTTCATTACAATTATTGGTAAAATATTAGGGTATAGGCCAAGCTTCTATAACAGAGAGACCCCCAAATACAATGGCTCAAATATGGTAGAATTTTCTTTTTCTTTTTTATTGTAGTCTAAGGCAGGAAAGGGAGCTCTGTTCCTTGAAGTTATCCAAAGACCCAAGCAAGCTTGGCAGCTAAGCCATTTTTACACATGGCTTCTGAGATTGTTCTAGATATTACCATTTTCAGCTCACAAGATAATGGTGATGGTAGTGATGGTGGTAGTAGGGGAACATGGAGGCCAAGAATTTGATTTTCTAAGGACAGGAAGCAGAACTTATACTTACTGCTTTTGCTCATAACCCATTGGCCTAAACCTAGTCATATGGTCACACCTAGGTACAAAGGAACCTGGAAAGGTCTCCAGCTTTGTGGCCATGTGACCAGCAAAGGTTAGGGTAAGGAACCTCTGTTACTAAAAGAAAAAGGGTGAGAATACTGGCGGACCAAAGTAGTCTTTATTTTTGTTAGTTTAGTGAAACATTTTTAGAAGAAATTAACTGTGTGGTCTTAGTTATCATGAGCCATTTTATCCTATAATTAACTGTCCTTTTTGTTATGTTCTTATCTGTTTTATTGTAAAAGATCAACAGGACCTTTGTGGTCAATTCTTAGCCTGGATTATAAAACTGGTTTTTATATAATTATTTGGACTACAGTAAGAACTTGTTTGTGTCTTCTAGGGTTTACGGAGTCCACGGGGAATAGGATACAAGCCAGAAGCTGTATGTAGTCACATTATTATTGAGAGCCATGAAAAAGGATGTTTCAGGACCCTAACTGCTGAACAACCACAATTGGATAGTCACCCTTGTGTTTTCAGATCTGCTGACCCCTCAGAAATGATCAGAGGACAACGGAGTCCATCATCATGGAGAACCAGACACATCGACCTTTCCAAATCACTAGACCAGAGTAACCCCCATTTCAAAGTTTGGGATTCCTTACAGTTACGAAGTCATTCCCCATTTCAAAACTTTACAACTGATGACTTCAGAATTAGCCAGGGTCTTCGAATGCCATTCCATGAAAAGATAGACCCTTGGCTGTCAGAATTAGTAGAACCTGCTTGTGTGCCACCTGAAGAAATGGATTGTCATTCTTCATCACAAATGCTGCCCCCAGAATCCATGAAAAAGTTTACTACTTCCATCACTTTTTCATCTCACCGACATTCTAAATGCTTTTCAGATTCCTCTGTTCTTAAGGTTGGTGTTACTGAAGGTAGCCAGTGTACTGGAGCATCTGTGGGGGTATTTAATTCTCATTTCACTGAAGAGCAAAATCCTCCCAGAGATCTAGAACAGAGAACCTCATCCCCTTCATCATTTAAAATTGTTAGTCATTCACCAGATAAAGCTGTGACTATTTTAGCAGAAAGTAGTAGGCAAAGCCAAAAATTATCTGTTGAACATTCTCAGCAAGAAGAAAAACTCTTAGAAAGATCAGATTTTAAAGGCAGTGATTCTGAGCCCAGTACCAGTGCAAAGTGTAGCAATGTCAAGGAAGTTCATTTTTCTGATAACCATACCTTCATTAGCATGAGCAGACCAAGTTCCACACTAGGAGTAAAAGAGAAGAATGTAACTATAACTCCAGATCTTGCTTCGCACATTATTCTTGAACAACGAGAGCTCTTTGAACCAAGCAAAGCCTCACATGCAGATCACCATGTGAGAAAATACCATTCTCCCCCTCCTCAACATCAGGATTATGTAGCTCCAAACCTTCCTTGTCGCATTTTTCTTGAAAAACGAGAACTCTTTGAACAAAGCAAAGCCCCACATTTAGATCATCAGATGAGAGAAAACCACTCTCCCTTTCCTCAAGGTCAGGATTATATAGCTTCAGATCTTCCTTCTTCCATTTTTCTTGAACAACGTCAGCTCTTTGAACAAAGCAAAACCCCAGATGTAGATCACATGGGAAAATACCATTCCCCTCTTCCTCCAGGTCAGGATTATGTAGTAGAAAAGAATAACCAACATAAGTTTAAATCATACATTTCCAATATGATAAATGTTGAAGCCAAGTTCGATAACGTGGTCTCCCACTCAGCCCCAAATCAGTGTACATTAGTAACATCTGCATCTACTCCACCCTCAAATAGAAAAGCACTTTCCTGTGTTCGTATAACTCTTTATCCCAAGACTCCTTCCAAGTTGGATAGTGGAACCTTAGATAAAAGATTTCACTCACTGGATCCTGCTTCTAAAACAAGGATGAATAGTGAGTTTAACTCTGACCTACAGACTATATCTTCAAGATCATTGGAACCAACCTCCAAATTATTGAGCAGTAAACCTGTAGCACAGAATCAAGAATCTTTAGGTTTTCTAGGACCTAAATCTTCACCGGACTTCCAAGTTGTACAGTCTCCTCTTCCAGATAGTAATACTATTTCTCAGGACTTGAAAAACATACTTTTTCAGAATAGCCAGATAGTAACCTCAAGGCAAACACAAGTGAACATTTCAGATTTGGAAGGATATTCCAGTCCAGAAGGGACTCCAGTATCTGCAGATCGGTGAGTCTCAATGTGATGACAAGCAAGCTGATGGAATTTGTGATAAAAGGTTTTAAATACTTACGCAAATGTAAGGTCTTGGGGGAAAGGCAGTACAATTTCTCTTATGGGAGGTTGTATCTGACTAGTATTCTAGAAGTCTCTCAAGGCATAAATGCCTAAGTAAGAGAGAACATCTGAAAGTAATGTATTTATAATTTCAGAGGGCTTTTGACAAGACTTGGCACCGAGTATATCAAAACATTGAATTACTTTGGGAAGAGTCTTTGATCATCCCATGGTACAATTTACTAATTGTTTATTGTGTTGGAAATACACTGAAGACCAGGATTTGGGTGTGTGCACGTGCTCACTCTCTTGCTTGTTTGCTCATGTTCTCTCTCTCTCCTTTCTCTTAGTTTCCATTTCATGATTCTCCTCAAATATTTAGTATTTACAATGAAAAAAAGGTAACTTTCCAGCAGAGAATCCTGACAGGTATCACTTTAGCCAAGTTATCAAGGCTAACATCACTGGTAATGCATGTCAATATAATGTGCTCTCTAATGTGATGCCCCATTTTACAGTGTATTATAGGAAAGGAAACCCAGGTCAGGACTATATGCATTAGTTTTATACTATTCAGCTTTATTTTAAGACTGTCATTAATTCAGTTTTACATTTTGAATCCTTTAAAATAGAGCTAAAACAGAATTACCATGTGTGTTTCACGTTCCACCTTGTAGTTCAGAAGGCAGCATATGGTAGTGAAGAGCCCTGGGCTCTTATGGCAGTGAGGGACTTATATATGTTATCTCATTTAATGCTTATGATAACCCTATGACGTAGGTGGTGATATCCTTATTTACCCTCTGGGAAGCTGAGACACTGATACTGCTACTTTGTCAGCAGACAGCATTGTCTCACATAATGCTCTTTTGTTTTTGTTTTTGTTTTTGTTTTTTAAGATTTATTTATTTATTTTATTGAGGGTGTGGGGGGCAGAGGGAGAGGGAGAGAGAATCTCAAGCAGGCTTCCTGCTGAGCGTGGAGCCTGACAGGAGCTCAATCTCACAATCCTGAGATCACGTCCTGAGCTGAAACCAAGAGTCAAATGCTCAACCGAGCCACCCAGGTGCCCCCACACATAATGCTGTTTGTAAGCAAGAGAATGGGCATTCTCGTGCAATCTGTTTAAAGCAAGAGCTCGTTCACTGCATGGTAGTGTCTCCCTGAATCTTGAGCCCTCCTTTCAGCTCCTCAGTCAGCTATCCTCCTGGACAAGTCATTTAATATCTTTGGTACTCCTATGTGGATGATGGTGGGAGGAAAGGCTTGAACAGCTGCACGGTCCCTTATAGCTCTAAAACTTAGTGGTTGAGAATTGGATTGGGCCTAAAAAATAGGGTCAGTCTCTGCTTTCAGTATTATAATACAGAATTAGAGTTGAATTCCTTGAATGAGAAGAAAATAATAGATGACTATAAATATGAACTAATAATAATGCCATTTGTCTGCAATGTACTAAATACCATCTGTTATAGTAGATGCAGATACCATTTTATACTTAGTATAATCATCAAAATTTTAAAATCCTAATACTTAGAGAAATTAGATGTTTTGCCCAACATCACATGGCTATTATTAAGTGTTAAGAGGTGGCATTTGAATCTAGGTTTGTTTGACTCCAGAGTCCATAGTAATTCAAGGGGTGCCTGGGTGACTCAGTTGGTTAAGCATCTGCCTTCGGCTTGGGTCATGATCCCAGAGTCTCAGGATCAAACCCTGCACTGGGCTCTCCGCTCAGCAGGGAGTCTGCTTCTCCCTCTGACCCTCCGCCCTCTTGTGCTCTCTCTCTCAAATAAATAAATAAAATCTTTAAAAAATAAAAAACAAGGGCGCCTGGGTGGCTCAGATGGTTAAGCGTCTGCCTTCGGCTCAGGTCATGATCCCGGGGTCCTGGGATCGAGTCCCACATCGGGCTCTCTGCTCCTTGGGAGCCTGCTTCTCCCTCTGCCTCTCTCTCTCTCTCTGTCTCTCATGAATAAATAAATAAAATCTTTAAAAAAAAAATAAATAAAATAAATAAAAAATAAAAAACAAAATATTAAGTATTTTAAAGCTTTTTTATGTTGAGATTATTTTAAATTTACAGAGGTGTTACAAAAATAGTAGGAATAGTCCTTGTATTAATTATTTATTGCTGTGTAACATGCTACTCTGAAATGTAGCAGCTTAAAACAATATTATCCCAATGTTAATTTGGGTTTCTGTGAGTCAGAAACCTAAGTGAGGCTTAGCTGGGTGCTTTCAGCTCAGGGTCTCTTACAAGGTTGCAAACAAGGTGTTGCCTGCAGCTGTAGTCCCATATCAAGGCTTGATTGAGAGGGTATGTTTCCAAGCTTGTTCACATGGCTATTGGCCAGAGACATCTTCCCTTCCTTGCGTAAGGCAGATGTGCCCTGTCACATAATTGCCTTTACTTTTTGTGGTGAGAACGTTTAAGATCTTCTCTTTTAACAACTTTCAAGCGTATGATATTATTGTTAGCTGTCATTACAATGCTGTGCATAGATCAAATGTAACAGCTAAATGTCCCCCAGAGTGAGCATGTGAGAGAACAAGGAAGGATACCCAAGACAAACGTCATAGTCTTTGTAACCTAACTTTCTAAGTGAATCTCACCACTTCTGCCACTTTCTCTTCAGTAGAAATGAATCACTATTTCCTCAAGAATTAGGGGTCACACAAGGGTGTGAATACCAGGAGTCAGAGATCATTGGAGAATATCTTAGAGGTTACCAATATGTCCTTTACCAAAGATTCCTTTATGTTAACATCTTACCATAACACATTTACCAAAACTAAGAAATTATCCTTCATATAAAATTATAACTAAGATATAGACTGATTTGGATTTGGATTTCACCTGATTTTTCCACAATTGAAACTTTTTTGCTTCAGATCCAACCGAAGATCCCACCACGATTCTACCTTGTGTTTTAGTTGTCATGTCTACTTTATTTCCTCCAATCTATGGCTGTCCTTGTTTTTTATGACATCGACACTTTGAAGAGAAATGATTAGTTGTTTTGGAGAAAGTTTTTATTTAGTTTTCCCTGATGTCTCAGGAGTATATTGAGGTTATGCATTTTCAATGCATCTCATTAGGGAGCACATTAAGTTGATATGCATTACTGGCGATGTTAACCTTGATCACTTGACTACAGTGGTGTCTACCAAGATTCTCCACAGTACAGTTACTGTTTTTCCTTTGTAAATACTAGATATTTGAGGGAGAAACTGGTAGACTATGTAAACATCCTGTTTCTGCTTAAACTTTGATCACTTATTTTAGCATCCATCACTGGATCTTGCCTGTAGCAATTATTACTCTAGTATTCTAATGGAGTTTTTATATTTCTTTCATTCCTATTAAGTGGAATTTTTCTGTAAGCAGGAGCTGTTGTTCCTTCCCCATTTATTTATTCCTTTATTCATGTACATCAGTATGGATTCAGGGGCATTTATTTCATTCTTTGGATTATAATCTAATACTCCTCAAATTATTCCAGTTTTAGCTATTGAGAACACTTTCATGTTGGCTCCCATACCCTGCACTAGCCTGCTCTGCTGCCTGCATCAACCATTTCTCCCAAGAAACCTTGTTTTCTGTTTCCCTTCCTCCCTCCCGCCTCCCTCGCTTCCTTCTTTTACCTTTCCTTTCCTTTCTTTTTTCTTTCTTGAAAAAAGGATTTATTTTTATTTTTTTCTAGCTTTTTTGAGATATAATTGACATAAAACATTGTGTAAGTTTACTAAGGTTTGTAGTGTGTTGATTTGATGGACTCATGTATTGCAAAATAATTACCACTATAGCATTAGCTAATACCTCTGCCCTGTCACATAATTGCCTCTACTTTTTGTGGTGAGAGCGTTTAAGATCTTCTCTTTTAACAACTTTCAAGTGTGTGGTATTATTGTTAGCTATCATTACAATGCTGTGCATAGATCCCCAGAACATCTTCATCTTCTGGTTGGAAGTCCATACCCTTTGACCACAATCTCCCCATTTCTCTCACCCTCCAGTCCCTGATAACTACCCTTCTACTCTCTGTTTCCATGAGTTTGGCTGTTTTAGATTCCACATATATATCATACAGTTTTTGTCTTTCTCTGTCTAACTTTTTTCATTTAGCATAATGCCCTTAAGGTCCATCTATGTATGTTGTTTCAAATGACAGGATTTCCTTCTTTCTAATGGCTGAATAATATAATATTATATATATATATACACATATATATATATGAATGGATAATATTATATTATATATTATATAATATTATATATGTATATATATGAATGGATAATATTATATAAATATAGATATGTATAAATATCACTTCTTTATCCCTTCATATATTGATGGACACTTAGGTTGTTTCCATATCTTGGCTATTATGAATAATGACATGGGAGTGTAGATCTCTCTTCAATATTCTGTTTTCATTTCCTTTGAATATGTACCCAGAAGTGAGATTGCTGGCTCATATGGTAGTTCTTTTTTAAGTTTTTGAAGACTCTCCATACTGTTTTCCATAGTGGCTATATCAATTACATTCCCATCAACCAGTAGTGCACAAGGGTTACCTTCATTCTGTATCCTCAACAACATTTATTTCTTGTCTTTTTTTTTTTTTTTAAGATTTTATTTATTTATTTGAGAGAGAGAGAGCACAAGCTGTGGGGAAGGGCGGAAGGAAAGGGAGAAGCAGACTCCCCATGAAGCAGGGAGCCCTATGCGGGGCTTAATCCCAGGACTCTAGGATCAGGACCTGAGGTAAAGGCAGACACTTAACCGACTGAGCCACCCAGGTACCCCTATCTCTTGTCTTTTTCATAATGGCCATTCTAACAGGTGTCAGGTGATATATCTCATGGATTTCATGGAGCTAGAGGTTTGCATTTCCCTGATGATTAGTGATGTTGAGCACCTTTTCATGTACCCGTTGGCCATTTGTATGTCTTCTTTGGAAAAATGTCTGTTCAATTCCTCTGCCCAGTTTTATTTTTTAAGTTTTTATTTGAATTCCAGTTAGTTAACATACAGTGTGATATCAGTTTCAGGTATACAAAATAGTGATTCAGCACCTCCGTACAACACCTGGTGCTCATCACAATTGCACTTCCCAATTTCCCTAACCTACCCAACCCATTACCTCCACCCACCTGGCAACCATCAGTTCTCTATAGTTAAAAGTCTGTTTCTTGGTTTGCCTTTTTTCCCCCCTTTGCTCATTTGTTTTGTTTCTTAAATTCCACATATGAGTGAGATCAACTGGTATTTGTCTTTCTATGACTAACTTATGTATAATACTCTCTAGTTCCATCCATGTTGTTGCAAATGTCAAGATTTCATTCTTTTCATGGCTGAGTAATATTCTGTTGTATGTATGTATACCACATGTTCTTTATCCATTCATCAATTGATGGACACTTGGGCTGTTTCCCTAATTTGGCTATTATAGATAATGCTGCTATAAACATCAGGGTGCATGTATCCCTTTGAATTAGTGTTTTTATTTTGGGGGGGTAAATACCCAGTAATACAATTGCTGGATGGTAGGGTAGTTCTATTTTTCACTTTTTGAGGAACTTTCATATGATTTTCCACAGTGGCTGCACCAGTTTGCATTCTCACCAACAGTGTAAGAGGGTTCCCCTTTCTCCACATCCTCAACAACATCTGTTGTTTCTTGTGTTGTTCACGTTAGCCATTCTGACAGGTGTGAGGTGATCTCTCATTGTAGTTTTGGCTTGCATTTCCCTGATAATCAGTGATGTTGAGCATCTTTTCATGTGTCTTTTGGCCATCCATAGGTGGTTTTTGGAAAAATGTCTGTTCATGTCTTCAGCTCATTGTTTAATTGGATTCATTTTGGGGGTGTCAACTTGTTTGTTCTTTGTTACTGAGTTCTAAGAGTTCTTTATCTTTTTGGATATTAATCCCATATCAGATCCATGGTTTACAAATATTTTCTCCCATTCTGTAGGTTGCCTTTTTATTTTGTTGATTGTCTCTTTTGATGTACAGAAGATTTTTGGTTGATACAGTCCCACCTATTGAGTTTTATTTTTGTTGCTTGTGCCTTTGGGGTCACATTTAAAAAAGTCGTTGCCAAGATCAGTGTCAAGGAGTTTTTCCCATATGTTTTTCTCTAGGAATTTTCAGGTTTTATGTTTAACTCAACCCATTTCAAGTTAACTTTTGTGAATGGTATAAGAATAGGGGTCCAAGTTCGTTTTTCTGCACATGGTTATTCAGTTTTTACAGGACCATTTATTAAAGAGGCTGTCTTTTCCTCATTGATTATTCTTGGATCCCTTGTCAAATATTAGTTGACTGTATGTGCAGGGAAATATTTCTGTGCTCTCTATTTGGTTCATTTGTCTGTTTCTATTTTAATGCTAGTACCATGCTGTTCTGATTACTGTAACTTTGTAGTGTAGTTTAAAATCTGGAAGTGTGATGCCTCCAGTTTTGTTCTTACTCAGAATTTCTTTGGCTGTTTGGGGTGTTTTATGGCTCCATACAAATTTAAGAATTTTTTTTCTCTTTGTCTGAAAAATGCCAGCGAGTGTTGATGGGGATTGCATTGACTCTGTAGGTGGCTTTGGGTAATGTGGACTTTTTAACAATATTAATTCTTCTGGTGCATGAACATAGGACATCTTTCCATTTTTTTGTGTCTTCCTCAGTTTCTGTCATCAAAGTCTTGTAGTTGTCAGGGTACAAATCTTTCATGTCCTTGATTAAATTTGTTCCTAGGTATTTTATTGTTTTTGATACTAGTGTAAATTTGGATTGTTTTCTAATTTTTTTTCAGATGTCTTGTCATTAGTGTATAGAAACACTCTAAAACTAAATGACTTGTTTTTTTAAGCAAATATTTCCAATTAAAGTCATCTAGGCTTAGTTCTTTAAACTCTGTTGATAACAGCTGTATGTTTTTATTTTTTATTTATTTTTATTTTTTTAAAGATTTTATTTATTTACTTGACAGAGAGAGAGAGAGCACAAGAAGGCAGAGCGGCAGGCAGAGGGAGAGGGAGAAGCAGACTCTCTGCTGACCAAGGAGCCTGGTGCTGGCTAGTGTATAGAAACACTAATCATTGGTGAAGTATTTAAGATTTTCCATATATAAGATTATATCATTTGTAAACAAAGACAGTGTTACTTCTTCTCTGATTTGGATGCCTTTTACTCCTTTTTCTTTCCTGGTTGCTCTGGCTAGGACTTCCAGTACTATGTTAAATAAGAATGGTGAGACTGGGCACTTTTATCTTGTTCTTGATATTAAAGGGAAACCTTTTAACCAATCACCACTGAGGATGATATAAGCTGAGGGTTTGTCATATGTTGAGGTACCCAATTTGTTGATAGTTTTTATCATGAATGAATGTTGTGTTTTGTCAAATGCTTTTTCTTGATTTTTATCTTTCACTTTTTAATGTTGTATATCACATTTGTTGATTTGCATATGTTGAACTGTCCTTGCCTCCCAGGGATAAATCTGAACTGATCATAGTATAGGATTCTTTAAATGTACTGTTGAATTTGATTTGCTAATATTTTGTTGGGGATTTTTGTGTCTGCATTCAGAGATAGTGGTTTGCAGTTTTCTAGAAATGTCCTTATCTGGTTTTGGATCAGGGTAATGCTCACCTTGTAAAATGAATTTGGAAGTGTTCCTTCCTCTTCAATTTTTGGATGAGTTTCATGAAGATTGGTGTTATTTCTTCTTTAAATGTTTGGTAGAATTCACCAGTAAAACCTTCTGGTCCTGGACTTTTTTTTTGTTTGGAGGTTTTTGATTACTATTCAGTCTCCTTACTCATTATTGGTCTGTTCATGTTTTCTATTTCTTCATGATTCAGTCTTGGGAAGTTGTATGTTTCTAGGAATTTATCCTTTTTTTTTCCTAGGTTCTCCAATTTGTTGGTATATAATTGTTCATAATAGTCTCATGATTCTGTGTATTTCTGTGGTATCAACTGTAATGTCTTCTCTCCTTTTCTTTTCTATTATTTTCTTTCTTTTTGAGAGAGAGAGAGAGTACATGAGCAGGAGGGAGGGGCAGAGGGAAAGGGGGAGAGAGAATCTTAAGCAGTCTCTGCCTGGCATGGAGCCTGACATGGGGCTCCATCTCACAACCCTGAGATCATGACCATGACCTGAGTCAGACGCTTAACTGACTGAGCCAACCAGGCACCTCAAGATCTTTCTTTTTTTTTAATATAGGCATTCATCACCATAAATTTCCCTCTTTGAACTGCTTTTGCTTCATCTCATTGATTTTTGTATGTTGTGTATCCATTTTCATTTGTTTCAAGATTTTTTTTTGCTTTCTCTTTTGATTTTTTTTCTTTAACATATTGGTTGTTCAGGACTTTGTTGTTTAATTTCCACATATTTGTAAAATTTCCTGCTTTCCTACTGGTATTGATTTCTAGTTTCATATTTGGTTGGGAAAGGTACTAGGTATGACTTCAGTCCTCTTAAATCTAAGACTTGTTTTGTGGCCTATCATATGACCTGTCCTGCAAAATGTTCTGTGTGTGCTTAATAAGAATGTGTGTTCAGGAGCTGTTGGGTGGAATATTCTCTATGTCTGTTAAAGTCCATTTGGTCTAAATGATAGTTCAAGTCCAACATTTCCATGTTGATTTTCCTGCCTAGAAGATCTGTCCATTGTTAAATTTAGGGCATTTAAAAACATAAACGTGCAGGGAGTAAAATGGTAGTGTTTTTGTATGTGATCAAAGTTGTTACTATACAAAATAGGTTGTTATAGCTATAAGAAGTTTTATATAAGCCTCATGGTAACTCCAAGGCAAAAACATACAGTAGATTCATGAAAAATAGAAGGGAATCAGAACATAATCTTATGGAAATCAACAATTCACAAAAGAAGGCAGCAAGAGTGGAAGAAAGAAACAAGGAAACTACAAAACAGCCAGAAAACAAATGAGATGGCATTAGTAAGTCCTTAACTATCAATAATTACTCTAAATATGAATGGATTGAATTCTCCAATTAAAAGACATAGAGTGACTGGATGAATAAAAACACACAACTATATGCTGCCTACAAGAGACTCATTAGCTTAAAGACACAAAAGTTTAAAGTGAAGAAATGGAAAAAGATACTCCATGCAGGTGGTAACCAAAAGAGAGCAAGAGTAGCTGTATTTATACAGACAAAATAGACATTAAGCCAAAAGCATAACAAGAGACAAGGAAGACCATTATATAATAATAAAGGGGACAGTTCATCAATATGATATAACAGTTGTAAATATATGCATACCCAACATTGGAGCATTTAAGTGTATTAAGCAATTACTAAACATATCAGAAAGGAGAAATAGAAAACAAAACAATAATAATAAGGGACTTCAGTACCATACCTTGACCAGTGGAGGTATAACACCAGGTTAGCTCATTGTTACTAGGATGTCACTTCTTCTAGCAGTTAACCAAGCTAAGAATTATATGTATGTATATTAATTCATGCATATGCCTACTTCTCTACTTATTCCCATCTCTGTCAGTGTGTGTGTATGTGTTTGTGTATATCTGTATATGTAAGTATTTTTTAAACCACTAGTCAATATTGATACCTTCAGCTGATTTAGAGCACTGGGTTGATTCAAGCCTTTTGATAAACCTGGCTCTCATTATCTATAATATATTTACCTTAGTATATAAATTAGATAGTTTCAGAATTCTCCAACTTGAGTTCAGTGTTTATATATGCTTTTCTCTTGAATTTAACATTACAGTATCTAGTCAACACACTGCTGACATTTCTTCGTTGTTGTTGTTTTTTCTTTTTCTTCTATACCCTTATTTTACCAGGCAATCAACCCATTCACATTCATATTACAAATTCTAACCCACCTTCTGTGGGTTATAGTTCCATGTGAGTTCAGTTTTCAGAGCTTTTGCACTGCTGTTCAGATCTGACCTGCATGTGTGTGTACCAGTGGCCAGTCTGAGATTTGGGTAGTAGTCTGTCTCATACTTCTGTGCTCAAAGTGTAGGTATGCTGTTTAGGTTCAGATCCACACACACACAAATGGCTCAGGGATAGGCCCAGGAGTTTATAAACATATGTTAAGGAGTTGCTTTTCTCTTTACAGTTTCTCCTTGAGCTCCCTTTTCCTGACTCTCAGGACAGAAAGTAGGAGCTTAATTTAGTCCTCTCTTCTATATATTGCCTGCGACTACTTTGTGTCAGTTGCAGGTGGCTTAGTACAGAGGGGACCAAACCTCCTCTATTGGAAGAGGAAAGTTTTCCTTCTGTAATTTATGTAATTGAGAATCATTTTCTTAGATATTCCAGCACCATTTTTGAAATATTAGCCTTTGTGGCTAGACACAATTTGCCTAATATTTTATTTAGGATTTTTACATCTATGTTCATGAGGGATATTCACCTATAATTTTCCTTTCTTGTAGTATCTTTGTCTGATTTTGGTATGAGCATTAGGCTGACCTCAGAAATATGTTAGGATACTCTGAGTTTGTGTAAGATTGGTATTCTTTCTTTCTTAGATATTTGGCAGAATTCACCAGTGAAGCCATTGTGGCCTGGAGTTTTTAGTACAGATTCAATCTTTAATGGATATGACTATGCAGATTTTCTTTTTTTTCTCATGTCAGCTTTGAAAGTGTTTTTCAATGAATTTTTTTCTATTCTAACTTGTCAGAACTTGTTGATATGAGTTATTTTCATAATATCTTCTTATCCTTTCAATTTCTGAATCTCTAGTGATACTAGCTTTTTTATGTCTGATATAGGTAATTTTTGTTTTCTCTTTTTTTACTTGATTGCTTTTTCTAGGTATTAAGCAGGTTGGGTTTTGTTGATCCTCTAGTGTGTGTTTTCTGTTTATTTTTTTTTAAAGATTTTATTTATTTATTTCACAGAGACATAACGAGAGAGGGAACACAAGCAGGGGGAGTGGGAGAGGGAGAAGCAGGCTTCCTGCGGAGCAGGGAGCCCAACGCGGGGCTCGATCCCAGGACTCTGGGATCATGACCCAAGCTGAAGGCAGACACTTAACGACTGAGCCACCCAGATGTCCCATATTCTCTGTTTTTAAGGTTTCTGCTTATATGTTTATTTTTTCCTTCTGTTTTGGGTTTTAATTTGATGGTCTTTTTCTACATTTCTGAGAATAAATACTTAATTTTTTTTCATATTCATTAATTTTCATTAATATTTAGCCTTTTCTGATATACACAGATTTTTATGTACTTTCTCATCACCATCTTTGCTCTAAATATTTTCTCATTTGTGTTATAATTTGTTGTTGTTCCATGGGTTATGTAGAGATGTGTTTCTTAATTTCCAATTATATGGGAACTTTCTAATTATTATTCACTTCTAGTTAATTCTTTTGTGGTCATTGAGATTATATTCTAAATGATTTCAACATATTTAAATTTCTTAGAATTGCTTCACATTACAGTATATTTTTATTTTGATCAACATGCAGTTGAGGGAGTATGCATTCTGCAGTTCCTTAATGTAATATGTCTGTTTGGTCCAGTTGATCAAGTGTTAGGTTGAAATCTTCATTTTTACTGAATTTTTTTCTGATTGTTTAATCAACATTTGAGAATATTATGTTAATATCTCCTTTATTTTCCTTAACCATTTGGGAGTAAGTTGTTGACATGTTGCCCCATGACATGCTGATACATCACTGTATCATTTCCTATAAAAAGAACATAATCCTACATAACCCCAGTAAAGCCATGAAAATCAGGAAAATCAGTGCTCCATTACAGACAGTATTCAGTATTCAGACTTTCTGGTTGTTCCAGTAAGGATTTTTACAATAAAAGGAGGCAGTTCAAAATCACATGTTATATTTAGTTGTCATGACTCTAATTTTCTTTGGTCTGGAACATTTCTTTAGTCTTTCCTTAACTTTCTTGACCTTTTGAAGATAACAGATGATTTACTTTGTAGAGTGTTTTTCAATTTGGGTTTCTCTGATGTTTCTCATGATTAGGTTTGGGTTAGGAATATCACAGAAGTGACATTGAATTCTCATCATATGTTATCAGATGTTGCACAATTTTTGTTTGTCCTCCTGCTGACAATTATGGCATTAATTACTTCAGGTTATGGCTGCTAGGTTCCTTCACTGAAAATTACTCTTTTTCCCTTTGTAATTACGTATTTTGTGGGAGGTACTTTGAAACTATGTGAGTATCTCATTCCTTTGCAAATTTTTAGTTTATTATATCCATACAGAATCATGCTTTCTTGGGGCGCCTGGGTGGCTCAGTTGGTTAAGTGACTGCCTTCGGCTCAGGTCATGATCCCGGAGTCCTGGGATCGAGTCCCACATCGGGCTCCCGGCTCGGTGGGGAGCCTGCTTCTCCCTCTGACCCTATCCCCTCTCATGCTGTTTCTCTCTCTCTCTCTCAAATAAATAAATAAATAATCATTAAAAAAAATCATGCTTTCTTATTTCATTCATGGGTCTATTATTTTTTTTCTTCACTTTTTACTTTAAAAATATATAGACTCACAAGAGATTACAAAAATAGTTTAGAGAGCTCCAGGTTCCCATCACTCAACTTCTCTATTGGTAATATCTTATGTAACTTTAGTACATTATCAAAACCAGGAAATTGATACTGATACAATGCAGATAACTAGACTGCAGACTTTCATCAGATTTCACCAGTTTTTGCATACAGTTGGTTTTTTTAAATGTATATGTGTATAATTCTATGAAATTTAATCACATAGATTGGTGTAACTACTACCATAACCAAGATACAGAAGTGTTCTGTCAAAGGAATTCCTTGTACCTGTCCGTTTATAGTCACACTCCTTCTCCCTGCCCCCTGCCTTCTTTAACCCCTGGAAACCAGTGATCTGTTTCTTTACTGTATGATTTCATCTTTTTGAGAATGTTCTATAAATGGAATTGTATAGCATGTAACCTTTGGGATTAACTCTTTTTACTCAGGCTAATGACCTGGAGATTCATCTGAGTTGTTATATGTATTAATAGTTATTTCTTTTTATTGCTAAGTAGTATTCTAATGTATGAATATATCACAGTTTATCCTGTAGAAGGACATTTTGGTTGTTACCAATTTTTTACTATTACTAATATAGCTGCTGTGAAATTCATGTACTTATTTTTACATGAACATAATTATTTCTCTAAGACAGTGATTCTCAACCAGGTGAGATTTTGGCCCCAAGGTGACATTTGGCAATATCAGAAGACACTTGATTGTCACAACTAGGGAAGAATTTTCTATTGGCATCAGGACTGCTGATGAATATCCTAGAATACACAGGACAGTCCACACAAAGAAGAATTTGGTTCAAAATGTCAGAAATGCCAAGGTTGAGAATCTCTGCTCTAGGATAAATGCCCAGGAGTGTGATTGTTGTGTTCTATAGTATGTATATGAATATTTTATAAGAAACTTCCAAACTAGTTTTCACAGTGGTTGTATCATTTTACATTTCTACTAGCAAAGTATGAGGGATCCAGTTACTCTACGTCCTTCTCAACATTTGGTACTCTCAACATTTTTTATTTTAGCCGTTCTAACAAGTATATAGGGGGATTCATTGCCATTCTAATTTGCATTTTCCTAAATAGCTAATGATGATGAACATTTTTTCATGTGCTTATTTGCCATCTGTGTATTTTCTTTGATGAAGTGTGTGTTCAAGTTGTTTTGCCAATTTTTTTTTAAGATTTTTATTTATTTGAGAGAGAGAGAAAGCATGAGCTGGGGGAGGGGCTGAGGGAGAGGGAGAAGCAGACTCTCCGCTGAGCAGGGAGCCTGATGTGGGGCTCAATCCCAGGACCCTGGGATCATGACCTGAGCTGAAGGTAAACACTTAACTGACTACGCCACCCAGGTGCCCCTCAAGTTGTTTTGCCATTTTCTAATTGCACTGTTTTTTTAACCATTGAATTTTTTTTTTTTTTAGATTTTTTTTTTTTTTTGAGAGAGAGAGAGAGTGAGAGAGAGAGAGCCCAAGAGCGGGTAGGGTCAGAGGGAGAAGCAGACTCCCTGCTGAGCAGGGAGCCCGACGTGGGACTCGATCCCAGGACTCCGGGATCATGACCTGAGCCGAAGGCAGTCGCTTAACCAACTGAGCCACCCAGGCACCCTTAACCATTGAATTTAAAGTTTTTATTTATCCTGGATACATGTTTTTTGTTGGATGTGAGATTTGCAAATATTTTACATTTTAAAATATATTTTCTTATTGTGTTCAATGTTACTATTGTAATTTGTTTTCATTCTGAAAATGTCACTGATTTAATGGCCAGTGGCCGTCTCCTGTTATCTTTTGAACTTGTCTTTGCTTTCTGGCATAAGAAGACATTTCAGACTCTTGTAGTTTTCCATCCTCTGGAATTGGCTGTTTCTCCAAGGAGCCTGGTTTCTTCTAGTGGAAGGAGATATTTAGAAGCCAAGATTTCAGCACTAGGTGTACACATTTCTATTGGGTTGTTCCCAGCCCTTTCAGTGGCATTGTGTAGACACACACATAAACACACACACACACATGCACTCATTTTACATTTATTTCTTCTCTTTATATTCCTCTCTGCCTGGGTGCCTTTATCCTGTTCAGGATCCGACTCAAGATGTTAGGTTACTCTATGTAGGTACCCTCCTTACCCTGGCTCTGGCATCTCAGGTCAGATTGCCTTCCCTTACCCTGCCCAAACTGGGCCACCCTCAGTCCCTGGATGCTACCCTTCTCCTACGGGGGATCTGACTTCCCACTCCAGGCTACCTCTCTATGAAGATGTTTTCTATACTCTGGTCCAAATCTTCCACTCTACGTCAGGGTGCCCCACTCTAGAGACACCTTCCTCATTCTGCTTGGGATCAATCCACATGCCAAGCTGGACCTGTCTTTCCATGGAAACCTTTCTCATCCACATCAGGCTCTGATATTTTATACCAGGCCACCTCCAGATTCTCTCCTTGCCCTGATTGGACTATGATACCCTGTGTTAGGCTACTCTTTTACTTGGGCACCCTCCTTACACTAATGAGGCTCCTGTTACCTTACTCTGGGGTACTTTTGCCTTACCCCATATAGGTGCCTACCTATTCTCTCCACCTAATGGCTTTAAAATTTAATTGTTCAGGAAAGAAAAGATAAAAGGAAAGGGAGAATAAAAAGGTAGGAGGAGGAGAAAGAAAAAGGATGCTTATTTTTGATTAGCATTTCCTTGGTGTATCTTTTTCTATCCTTCTACTTTTAGTGTATCTGTCACCTTATGCTAAAGTGTATCTCTTGTGAATAGCATATAATTTGGTTTTATTTCTTTTTACCTTGTTGATATTTGTATTTTAATTGGGATATTTAGATCATTTATATTTAATATAGTTACTGAAATGATTGTTTTAAGGTTTGCCATTTTGCTGTTTATTTCTGTTTGTTTTCCCTGTCCTTTATTATTTTAATTACTTTTATTTCATGTTATCTCCTTTGTTGGATTTTTTTTTTAAGATCTATTTATTTATTTATTTGAGAGAGAGACACAGCGAGAGAGAGCACACGAGTGGGGAGGAGGTCCCTCTGTTGGATTTTTTATTGTACTTTTTTCTATTATTCTTTTAGTGATTATTCTAGAGATTATACTTAACTTTACAATTCATTTTAAGTTATTATTCTTTCTACTTTATGAGCAATGAGGACTCTTTTTGGGGGCGCCTGGGTGGCTCAGTCAGTTAAGCATCTGCCTTCAGCTCAGGTCATGATACCAAGGTCCTGGGATCAAGCCCCGCGTCGAGCTTCCAAAGCTCAGCAGGGAGTCTGCTGCTCTCTTTCTCTCTCAAATAAAGAAAATCTTTTTTTTAAGAGTCTTTTTTTTTTAGAGAGAGAGTGTGTGTGCCTGAGTGGAGGTGGGGAAGGGCAAAGGGAGAGGGAGAGAGACAGAATCTTAAGCAGGCTCCTCACTCAGCACAGAGCCCAATGCAGGGTTCAATCTCACAATCCTGAGATCATACTTGAGCTGAAATCAAGAGTTGGCTGCTCAACCGACTGAGCCACCCAAGTGCCCCAATTAAACTCTTATAGTAGTTTAGCTCCATTTGCCTGCTCTTGCTTTTGTGCGTGTATTTATTTTCTACATTTTTATAAATCACCATAAGACATTGCTGTTTATTTTATTTCATATGAAATATAGAGTATACAAGTATATATAAAAAGGTGCATATGTATGTGTGTATATGTATATGTACTTGTATGTATTATACACACACACACACACACGCAGACTCTAAGTGCCTTCATCTTTTCTATAGTTCTGTACTATGTTGGATTGTTTTATTTGAGCCTAAAAATTTTTTTAGTATTTCCTGAGGTCTGCTGGGGTTCTGTCCTGTTATTTTTTTATTTTTTCTGTATTTGATTCTAAAAAGTAGATTCTTACTTTCTTTTGAGAATCCCTATATTTTTATCTGTTATCTCCCGTATTTTGATCTCCTAATATATTCACAATCATTTTAAAGTTCTTCTTTCTGCACTAATTCCAGTATCTGAATCCTCTGTAAAACAGTTTTTCTTACCTCTTTTTTCTCTCAATTTTTAGTCACTTTTTTCTGCTTGATAAATTTTGTAATTTTTGATTATGCAATGGATGTTGTGAATTTAAAAAATCATAGGGACTGAGGATGCTGTTACTTTCCAACAAGAGGATTTGCCCTTTTCTCTGTTGAGCATATAAAGTGGCTGGTTACTTCAGTCATGTCAGGAGTTTTACTGGGTCAGCACTGGGGTGGAGCTATAGTTGACTCATTATACTTTTTTTTTTTTTAAGATTTTTTATTTATTTGACAAAAAGAGAGAGAGAACAAGCAGGGGCAGCAGCCGGCAGAGGGAGAGGGAGAGGGAGAAGCAGGCTCCCCGCTGAGCAGGGAGCCCGAGACAGAACTCGATCCCCAACCTGAGCTGAAGACAGATGCTTAACCCACTGAGCCACCCAGGCGCCCCAACTCATTATACTTTTGATTTTTCCTGATCTTTGGCCTCCCTGGATTTATGCTTTAAGCCTGACAGATCTTTGACTCTTCAGTAGGTAAATACAGTGAGATACTCACTTTAGTATCTCAGATATTTGAGTTCAGCTCTTTCAGCTCTCAGGTCTTGCACCTTTAGAATACGGCAAATGTAAGGGGAGCCCAGCTATATATTCATTGTAGTTACACTTTCTTAAGGGACATTTGTCTCATAAGAACTCAAACATTGCAAGTGATTTCACTTTTCCTGGCTCAGCCCCCTTCTTGGGGATGGTACTTCTGGGTTTTTTATTGTGTGTCTGGAATATGTCCTCAGGTTTGAAAGTTCTCTCCCTCAGGCAGTAATTATTTAGCTTCCTGCCTTATTCAGGAATGTCTGGCAGATGTCTTGAGGAGGAGACCTGATGTTTGTTACAGGCCCCTCTGTCTAGTGGGCCTTCATTTGTTATTAGTGCCATGACTATGAAGAAGATTTCACTCTGCTTTTCTGACTTAGTTTTCCATTCTCCCATACCATCCTGATACTAAGAAAATGTCCTGTGGGAAAAATTGACTTGGCATTCTGCTAGATTTCACTCCATCATGCCAGCCCATGAGTTCATCAAAAGCTCTGGTGATTTCTCTTTCCCAGTGGAGTATGTCTGTCTGTACTCTGTCCCTGCCCATAATCTCCAAAATGTCCCTCTAGCATATTAGATGATATTGTTTCCTGATGCTTCCATAACTTTTCTGATATCAAAAAATGTAGTGGATTTTTAAAAATTTTTGTCTCCTGTCAACTTTCCTAAAAACTTATTTATATTCTAATGAGTTATGTTTAGATTGTTTTGGATTTCCTGTGTGCCTAATTATATCAAATATGAAGAGTGGCAATATTATTTCTTCCTTTCTTATCCTTCTATCTCTCATTTCTTTTTTCTGACTTACTGCTAATGCCATTTAAGACCTTTACTAAAGTTGAACAGAAATGGTAAGAATTGGCATTCTTATTTTGTTCCTAATCTCACAGTGAAGTGAACATTTTCTGCATTTCAGTATAAATAGGATGGTTGCTCTAAAGTTTTTTGTGGTTTTCCTTTGCTATGAGGTTTTAGCTACAGAATTATTGAGTTTTATTAAATAGTTTATTTGATTATATTTATATGGTCATATGCATTTTCTCCTTTATTTTATTGATGTGGTGAATCATATTGATTGATTTTTGAGTGTTAATTCACCTTGCATTCCAGGAGTAAACCATCTCAGTCGGAATTCACATACATCCATTTGGTTTTGGATTTTGTTTATGATTTTCTTTTGGATTTTGTTTAGGATTCTTACTTTTATATTCATAAAGGAGATTGGTCTATTATTTTCTTTTCTACTAATTGTCCTTTTCAAGGTAGGCAGAAGGTAGGAATTCAGAAGTTCTTCTGTTTTGTGATATAACTGTTACTCCAAAATAATACAATATTACTCTATTTTTAAAAAAAAAAACTTTTTATTTCTTATTTTAAAAAAATATTTGAGAGAGAGAGTGAGTGTGTGTGTGAGCAGGGGGAGGGGCAAAGGGAGAGGGAGAGAGAGAATCCCAAGCAGACTCTCCACTGAGCACAGGGCTCAGTCCCATGACCCTGAGATCATGACCTGAGATGAAATCAAGAGTCAGACGCTTAACCAACTGAGCCACTCAGGTGCCTCAATACCTTCATATTTTTGAGTAATTTTAGATCTACAGAAAAGATACAAACATAATAGAGTTCCCTATACCCATCTCCCAGCTTTTCCTGTTAACATCTTACATTACCATAATGTACATCTGTCAAAATTAAGAAGCCAACATTTGTACATTACTATTAACTACACCAGATTTTATTTATATTTCACATTTTTTTCATCAATAACCTTTTTTTTGGTTCCAGGACCCAATGTATATCACATTCCCTTTAGTTAGCTGTCATATCTCTTTAGTCTCCTTTTGTCAATGGCAGTTCCTCGTTCCTTGTTTTTCATGATTTTGACAGTTTTGAGGAATATTGGTCAATCTGTGTTTGGCTGATATTTGGGATGATTAGACTGGAATTATGGGTTTTGGCAAAAAATACCATAGAAGGGAAATACCCATCTCTTCACATCATAGCAGAGAGTATGCGACATCCACATGACAATATTGGTGATGTGAACCATCATCACTTGAATAATATGGTGTTTGTTATGTTTCTCCACTGTAAGATAACTATTTATTCCTTTTTATTACTCTGTTCTTTGGAATCCAATTAATAAGTCCAGCCTATACTCAAGGGAGAAGGGAGAGATTAATGTTCATCTCTTTGGATGGGGAGATATCTGCATATATTTTTCTGGAATTCTTCTGTAAAAAAGATTTGTCTCCTCTCATTTTTTTAATCATTTATTTGCTCTATTCTGTTTTAATATTAATTCTCTAAAATCTTAGTACATAATTACAATCTTAAAAACCTCTGGTTCTCCCACTGACAATAAACTTCTTGAGGCAAGTCTTTATTTCTTATTTATTTTTGTACACTCTATGCATTTAACACAGTCCCTTAATTTATAGTAGACTTCAAGTAATTTTTTTAAAATGATTATATTTTTACTTTGACTGAAAAGTACAGTTTCCTTAGCTAAATTATATAATAGTATTCTAAAATGAAATTTAAAGTAGATTTTTAAATGAGTAAAGTAAACTCATGCATCATTGCCTTATAGTAAGTATTTAAGATAGCAAAGGGTACTGCTGAAATAACTTAACCATTTGAGGTTGATGTATCTCCACAAAATATTCCGAATCTACCTTTGGAAAGAGATTACAGTATTTGATAAGCCACGGATATTACCTTCTGTGTCCTTTCTCTTTTTTGTTCAGACCATCAGAGGTGATTAAGACCCCATTTTCTGCCTTCCCTGGAAGATTGTCATCTGATGCAGTCACTCAGATAACAACAGAAAGTCCAGGAAAAACCATGTTTTCATCTGAGATTTTTATTAATGCTGATGATCGTGGACTTGAAATTCCAGAGCCCAGTGCCCAGAAGCTGGGCAAAGTTCCTACCACATTTGCTTCATCATCTTCAGTCCAACAGATTACTCGTCCTCATGGCACAGATGGTAAGAGAATGTGATTACATTTTAGGTCATATTACCAACTTCTGTAGGAAATGATCCCAGAAATTTGTGAGGGGGTCTTTGTAGTCAGAAAACCTAATTTTAATTTTAAACATTAGGATCCACATGATTCTATCCATCTTTTATTTACATAGCTATGAAAGGAGTGTGATTATGTTTTTGCCTTAATTTCTAGAGGAGTTAACAACTTATGTGGGACTCATGCTGCTTGTTGTTGACTTATTTATATCTCATGATACTTAGAATTTAAAAACTATGGAGGTCTGGTTTTAGGTGGGCAGGTGAATTATTGCCATTTTATATTATATTAAATGTTACAAACTATAATAAATAGATGAAAATACATGTGATAGTGCAAACACAATACCAGTCTGTTTCTTGCTTATAAAACAATGACCAGGGACCCAGGCTGACTGTGGCCCTGCTGTCTTTAAAACACAGAATCCATAATTACCTTGGATTCACCATCACAGTCAACTAGAAGGGACAAAACATGGAGAAGCACATGTGCTAGGCCTGGAAGTGGCTCAGATCACTTTCTCCTAGCTAGGAAATGGTTTAGCTGTGATTTTGAGGATAAAAAAGTAGATTTTGGGGCGCCTGGGTGGCTCAGTTGGTTAAGTGTTTGCCTTCGGCCCAGGTCATAATCCTGGAGTCCTGGGATTGAGTCCCACATCAGGCTCCCTGCTCAGTGAGAAGCCTGCTCCTCCCTCTGCTTGTGGCTCTCTCTCTCTCTCTCGCTCTATCTCAAATAAATAAATAAAATCTAAAAAAGAAAAAAAAAAAGTAGATTTTGATGAACAGCTAGCAATCTCTACCCAAAGGTCTACATTTAGAGTGTTCATATGCTGTGACAGTGGTATTTCAGTAGTGCTTACAGTATATAACATTAAAATAGAGCACGTTTTTTCTTTTCCAGACCAATAGCAGGAAAATTAATAATTAAGTTCCCATTCTTCCCTCAAGTGAGAGTGGGAACTTTAAGTTACTAATTTAAGAATTTAATAGTGTGCACAAGTCTACTGAAAATATTATTTTAAGTTTTCCTCTTTATGCACAAAGGTTATCTGTCTGTAGATAAAGATGGGATATGCCTAAATATATAAAGAAAATTTCTTGGTTCAGCATTTAACTTTGAATGAATTTAATTTAAACAAGTACATTTATATGTTAAGATGGTTATAATTCTTATACATTTTTAAGGTAAAATAAAAACATACCCCCAAATCTACAGTTTAATAAATATCACAGAGAACATCTTGGTATGTCAGTTACCTAGTGCCACAGTGATACTGGAAAACAACCTCACAAATCTCTGTGCTTTGTAGCAACAAACATTCACTTTTTTCACTCATGGGTTTTGTGATTCAGTTGGAGTTTAGCTTTAGGCTACAGAAATGGATTGGGTCTGGAGCGCCTGGGTGGCTCAGTCTGTTAAGCATCTGCCTTCAGCTCAGGTCATGATCCCAGGGTCCTGGGATCGGGCCCCACATCAGGCTCCCTGCTCCGTGGGGAGCCTGCTTCTCCCTCTCCCACTCCCCCTGATTGTGTTCCCTCTCTCGCTGTCTCTCTCTCTGTGTCAAATAAATAAATAAAATCTTAAAAAAAAAAAAAGAAATGGTTTGGGTCTGTTCTATATGCCTTCTTCTGAAACCCAAGCTAATGGAACAGTACCTACCCTGGGTTATATTGTTCTCATGGTGATGCCAGAAGCGCAAGAGGGGAGCTCCCAACTGTGAAAGTGTGTTTTAAACCCCCTACTCACATCAAATGCATCAATTTATATAGAGGCCATAATTTATGTTTTCACCTTTGCATACAGGACCTGGGAGAAAGGATTCCTTTAAAGGATTAATATCATTTGGCTTACTGAAAAAATATTATTTTTAATACTACTGTGTATTTAAAAGTAAAATTTTGTGAGGGTTTTTTGTATGAAAACATTTTAACTTACAAAGAATAGTATGTCAAACACATGACTTTGCTCAATACTCTAACAAATTCAGAATAATATACTGTATGTGTATATTTGGTTCTATTTTCCAAGTTTTTGAAAAAATAAATTTTATAGTTGAATTTTCTTCTTTACCCTTCTCTAATCTTTTTTTTTCTTTCCTAAGAGCAACGATTATTTGCCGTGTAGTCACTTCTTCCCCCATAGGCAGCCAGGCCAAAGTAACCTTAAAACTATTGCATCCAAACATAAAGTTGTCAAGAATTTTGAAAAGCCACTTATCTGTCTCAGAATTCTCCAGCTCTGTATGATAGCCATTCTTGCTCTGTGTCCATTGTAATCCTGCCCACGTGTTATTCATCTTTTTTGTAGCCTTTCAACTAGTAAATTTAACCATCACTATTAAGTTTTATATACACTGGTAGAGGAAGAAAATTAATCAGTCAATATTCTAACAATGATTACAGTAATGACCAAATAGAAGTGGAGGCTATAGCCTATTTTTTCTGTTTAAAATTTCCCCTCATCTATACACTTTTTTGTTTCCCCTGACTTCAGAGAGACAAAAACAAGTGTGTGTGTGTGTGTGTGTGTGTGTGTGTCTCCTCTATAATAATCAAATTATTACTTTGGTACAGACATTTTAGAAAATATTTTAGCAGTTAGTGTTTTTAAAAACAAACTTTATAAATGGTATAATTTTTCACTCTCTAATCAGAGAATTTACCTGAGCTGGGGTAAGAGGGGAAAATGGATATGCTATACGTAGGAAAATCTTTATTCACAGAATTCTTTATAATTGAAAATTTAACTCCGCTTAAATTTTCAACATTAGAAGAAGTGTTTAAAACATTTAATCTATAGTATAGCCATATAAAATGTAAAGACAGGAAATAAAATGAATGTTTTATTATAAATGCCAAGTAGAAACACTGAATTCCATATTATACATAGTATATGCAGAGAACTGTGTATACACATAAGACAGAGAGAAAGGACACATAGGAAATACATTAAAATGTTAATAACAGTTATCTTTGGGTGCCTGGGTGGCTCAGTTGGTTAAGTGACTGCCTTCGGCTCAGGTCATGATCCTGGAGTCCTGGGATCGAGTCCCACATTGGGTTCCGTGCTCAGCAGGGAGGCTGCCTCTCCCTCTGACTCTCCCTCCTCTTGTGCTCTCTTTCTCATTCTCTATCTCAAATAAATAAATTAAAAAAAAAAAAAAAGAAAGTTGACCCAAACAGGATATATAACTATAAAAAAAAAAACAACAGTTATCTTTGAGTGGTAGGACTTTGTCTTTTTTACTTTTATGTATTCCTTTTTTTTAATGTTGGGGTAATTAGCGTGTCTACACTATTGAATATTTTAATTCATAAGCATGGTATATCCATTCATCTGTTTTTAATTTTACTCATCAGCATTTTGCAGTTTTCAGTGAAGAAATCTTTCCTTACATTTATTCATTAGAATTTGATATTATATTTTTTTATGACATTGTATACAGTATTTTTTCCCATGTGGTTTTACTGGTGTATAGAAATATAATTGTATTTCTTTATACCAATATCGTGTACAGTGACTGTGCTAAATTCACTGTTATTCCTACTGGTTTATATTTGATGGCAATAACAACTTAAAAAGATTCTAAACATAATTATTAGGGCAATGCAAATTTTTATCATAATGATATACCACTACACACCCTTTAGAAAGCTAAAATTTAGTAACAACAACACAACTAACTATACCAAGTATTACTTTTATGTATTTTCTTAATGTCGAGAATTTATACTTCTATAATGGAAACTTTATTTAAAAAAAAAAAAAGAAACTTTATTTTGAAGATCTGTCATGTAGAAGAGAATTTGACTTACTTTTTATGACTCTTGGGACAGAATAAGACAGTAAGACCGGTAGTAAGGGTTTAACGAGTTTGAGTTCAGTATAAGATAAAGTGGTTTTTAGTTAAAGCCATCTGTACATGGAATAGATTGCTAAAAAACTCATCTAATGAGGCCTACCCTACCACCCTGTTTAAATTGCATCCTACCCTGATTTCCCCAGTAGTCCTACCTCTCAACATTTTCTAATTGTCTTTTTTATGTAACTTGAAATTTATTAAAATACTAAATAATTTATTTAATATGTTTGTTGTTTACCTCCTTCCTCTAGAAGGAGGAATATGACCAAATAGAAGTGGAGGCTATAACCTATTTTGTCTGTTTAAAATTTCCCCTCCTATATACACTTTTTGTTTCCCTTGACTTCAGAGAGACAAAAACAAGTATATATATATAAATCTCCTCTATAATAATCAAATTATTACTTTGGCACAGATGTATACCTCCTCCCTCTAGAATGCTAGTTCTTGAAGGCAGAGGTATTTTTCTGTTTTAGTCCACTGATATATCCTAAGAATCTTTTTTTTAAAGTTTATTTAGGTAATCTCTACACTCCATGTGGAGCTCGAACTCACAACCTGGAGATCAAGAGTTACATGCTCTTCCGACTGAGCCAGTGAGGCACCCTGATATATCCCAAGAATCTTGTACAGTGCTTGGCACATGGAAGGCACTCAATATTTATTCAGTGAATTAATAAATGTTTTCTTATTAATTGTTCTGATCTTTATTTATCTCCTTAGCCCAACCTTCACTGTTGGCATATAAGCCTCCTGGTAGTACGAAGATGTACTATGTTCCGCAATTAAAACAAATTCCTTCATCTCTGGATTCCAGATCAGATACCACCATTGAGAGCTCACACTCAGGTATTATGCATAAATTATTCAGAATTTTATTTTTTGAAAATTTACTTGTGGATTGGCTGGTTAATTCTAGAATGACATATGAAAGCTCAGTGATATTTAATCCTTCAGTGAAATACGGAGCTTTTCATGTCTCAGTCTCTGGTTCAGAAAAGTGAGTTATTTGGTGAGATGTATTATGTATATGAAAACATTTAATAAGTATTTAATGAAGAAAATTGTATGGGTAAATTGTTTGTTTGGGTTAGTGGACTTCATTTCAGACAAAGGTTTCCAAGTTTTTTCTGTTCACAGTGCCCTTAGTATTTTGGTAATTTTTTTGTTCTCATTATGTAGAACACATATAAACCCAAGAGGTGTTTTTTCAAACAGCTGTAAGTTATTAAGACATAAATACTTATTGTTTTGATCTAACAATAAACAAAAATATTAGGTATTTCCTTTTAGTTTTAGGTTTTGAAAGAAAATATTTTACTTTGTTTATAAATAACCACAGTTACTTACTAATGCGATATGTGCAGCTGTTAGAATACTGTACAGCTCCTCAAACCTTGAGATGAAATTTTACACAACCACAGTTATTTGCTGCTTTTACTACAGAAATTGTCAAAAATCTAGTGCAAAGATACAACAGCATTGAAAGGAATGTGGCATTATCTAATATTGAAACTTTAAACTACTTTGAGCTAGTAGCTTGTGCACTGTATACTAGATACCAATTATCACTGTTGTTTCCACAGAATCTTAAAATATCCCAAGTATACCCCTATGAGATCACCACAGGGGAACTGCAGATTTAGAAAATGAATAGCACCCCATGCAGCAATTCAATAAATATTTCCTGTGGGGATTTTAAGATAAGAATACTGAGTTGGTGTGGTGTAGGGTTTTGATTGATGGAATAACATTTAGAGTGGTTCATAGGAGGTGACTCGGTTCAGTTTAGATAAAAATTTTTTTTCATGATTTGTCAGTAGACATCTTTATATGTGTAGAAATTGCACACAAATGAGGAATTTTCCCTAGTCTTAGGCAGATTTTTTGGGTTAACTTTAAGAGGACCAAGCAAGTATCTAATGGTAACTAAGTTAAAGTGCCTGGTACAACTGCTTCTAATTCCCCACTATGATGCTACTGAAAAAAAGAACCATAAAAATGCTCATATTACCAAATGATAGGATTAATTATTAAGCCTATAACCAAGAACTAGAAGAAATCTCCACTGCATGCAAGGCTATGATTTTAAAAACACACTTAATGGAGATTTATTCCTGGGTTGCAAGGGTGGTTCAATATTTACAAATGAATCAATGCGATACATCACATTAATAAAAGAAAAGAACCATGTGATCATTTTCAATAGATGCAGAGGAAGCATTTGATAAAGTACAACATCCATTCATGATAAAAACCCTCAACAGAGTAGGTTTAGAGGGAACATACCTCAACATAATAAAGGCCATATGTGAAAAACCCACAGCTGATATCATCCCAAGTGGGGAAAAACGGAGAGCTTTTCCTCTAGGGGCAGGAACAAGACAGGGATGTCCACTCTCACCACTTTAATTCAACGTAGTACTGGAAGTCCTAGCCTCAGCAATCAGACAACTCAAAGAAATAAAAAGCATCCAAATCAGCAAGGAAGAAGTAGAACTTTCACTATTTGCAGATGACATGATGCTATATATAGAAAACCCAAAAGACTCCACCAAAAAACTGCTAGAACTGATAAATTCAGTAAAGTCACAGGATATAAAATTAACATAGAAATCTGTTGCATTTCTATATACCAGTAATGAAGCAGAAGAAAGAGAAATTAAGGAACCAGTCTCATTTACAGTGGCACCAAAAACAGTAAGATACCTAGGAATCAGCCTAACCAAAGAGTTGAAAGACCTGTACTTCGAAATTGAAGATAACACAAAGAAATGGAAAGACATTCCATGCTCATGGATTGGAAGGACAAATACTGTTAAAATGTCTATACTACCCAAAGCAAACTACATATTTAATGAAATCCCTGTCAAAATACCAGCAGCATTTTTCACTGAGTTAGCACAAACAATCCTAAAATTTGTATGGAACCACAAAAGACCCCAGATAGCCAAAAAACAACCTTGAAAAAGAAAAACAAAGCTGGAGACATCACAATTCCAGACTTCAAGTTATATTACAAAGCTATAGTAGTCAAAACAGTATGGTATTGGCACAAAAATAGCTACATAAACCAATGGAACAGAATAGAAAACCCAGAAATGAAGCCTCAGTTACATGGTCAGTTATTCTTCGACAAAGCAGGAAAGAATATCCAATGGGAGAAAGACAGTCTCTTCAATAAATGGTGTTGGGAAAACTGGACAGCAGCATGCAAAAGAATGAAACTGGAACACTTTCTTACACCATATACAAAAATAAATTCAAAATAGATTAAAGACCTAAATGTGAGACATGAAACCATAAAAATCCTAGAACGGAACATAAGCAGTAAAGTAATTTTTTTAACATCAGCTGTACCACCTTCTTTCTAGATATGTCTCCTGAGGCAAGGGAAACAAAATAAAAAATAAACTATTGGGACTCTATCAAAATAAAAAGCTTCTGCACAGGGAAGGAAACAATCACCAAAACTAAAAGGCAACCTACGGAATGGAAAAAGATATTTGCAGATGACATATTTTTATAAATATATATATGAAGAACTTATAAAACTCAACACCCCAAAAATGAATAATCCAATTAAAAATGGGCAGAAGGGGCTCCTGGGTGGCTCAGTTGGTTAAGCGACTGCCTTCGGCTTGGGTCATGATCCTAGAGTCCCGGGATTGAGTCCCGTGTCGGGCTCCCTGCTTGGCGGGGAGTCTGCTTCTCCCTCTGACCCTCCTCCCTCTCATGCTCTCTGTCTCTCATTCTCTCTCTCGCAAATAAATAAATAAATAAATAAATAAATAAATAAATAAAAATGGGCAGAAGACACAAATAGACATTTTTCCAAAGAGGATATGCAGATGGCCAACAGACGCATGAAAAGATGCTTAACATCACTGATCATCAGGGAAATGCAAATCAAAACCACAATGAGAGATCACCTCACACCTGTCAGAATAGCTAAAATCAACAAAAAACAACAGGTGTTCGTGAGAATGTAGAGAAAGGGGAACCCTTTTGCACTTTTAATGGGAATGCAAACTGGTGCAGCCACTCTGGAAAGCTGTATGGAGGTTCATCAAAAAGTTAAAAATAGTATTATCCTATGATCCAGCAATCACACTAGTGGGTATTTACCCAAGGAATACAAAAATACTAACTTAAATGGACATATGCACCCTTCTATTTATAGCAGCATTATCGATAATAGCCAAATTAGGGAAACAGTCCAAATGTCCATTGATTGATGAATGAATGAATAAAGAAGATGTAGTACAGGGGTGCCTGGGTGGCTCAGTAGGGTAAGCATCTGCCTTTGGCTCAGGTCATGATCTCGGGTTCCTGGATGAAGCCCCGTGTTGAGCACCCTGCTCAATGGGGAGTCTGCTTTTCCCTCTGCCCCTATCCCTGCTCGTGCTCTCTCTTTCAAATAAATAAATAAAATCTTAAAAAAAAAAAAAAGAAGTGGTGTATATATACAACAGAACATTACTTAGCCATAAAAAAAGAATGATATCTTGCCATTTGCAACAACATGGATGGAGCTAGAGAGTATTATGCTAAGCAAAATAAGTTAAAGAAAGACAAATACCATATGATCTCACTCATGTGGAATTTAAGAAACAAAACAAATGAGCAAAGGGATTAAAGGGGGGACAAACCAAGAAACAGACTCTTAACTAAAGAGAACAAACTGATGGTTACCAGAAGGGAGGTGGGTGGGGGGATGGATTAGATAGGTGATGGAGATTAAGGAGGGCACTTGTGATGAGCACTGGTGAGGTGTGGAAGTGTTGAATCACTATATTGTATACCTGAAAGTAATATTACACTGCATATGAACTGGAATTTAAATAAAAACACACTTAATGGGGAAAAAAGACACAATCATTTAATGGCTACCAGAAAGCAAACTTTGATCACTCTTTCACTTTCAATCCCCAGTTCAGAAGACAGAAAGATGCCTGTACCAATAAAAATCTGATCAGATGTCTCAGTAGTTTTTGAGGCCTCTATTGTGCTACTATATGTTTATGTCCCTAACTCTCATCTAGTTGGAGACAGTAATTTTGAGAAAAAATTGGACAGTGGTGGAAAGAGAAAATAATTCAGGGATGGTACATTGTATCCTGAGAAATAATGTCCCTGTAAATAAAGTACTGAATACATCAATAAGGCAGAAGGAGATCCAATAACTATATATATATATACACACATACACACTTCAGATTGTAGTTTTCATGTTCTCCATCTATTCTGAGAATGGGTGAGTTGACCATAGTAAGATCCTTTCTTAAACCAGTAGAGCTACTCTAGATGAAAACCTAGGAATTATTCTAATAGCTGTTAATTAATATATCATGCATCTATATATATGAGAAGGATCCAGTTAATGTTTGGGGCCAAGGGTAAGTCATATACCATTAGTAGCAAATATTTGGGCCAGATAGATTTTTCCTCAGCTGAGAATGAATAAACATTTAAATTAATGAAATCCCTAAAATATAAACAAGGCAAAGGTAACAGATGAATGAAAGAAAGAGATCAATATTAGAAATTTATGTATTATGCCCAGTAACATTCTTAAGTAGAACAAGACTCTATTTATATTAGATAGTAAGTTCTGAGACATGTCTTTTTTTTTTTTTTTTTTGGTAAGTCATTTTATACCTCATATCAGTATTCATTTTAGACATTCAAATATTTATATATTGATAATCACTGTATAGGAGCGAAAAGCCGGAGGGAGAGAACTGGCTGGACCATTTAAGGAAGTGGGGCATTACAGCAGAGAAAATGGTGGAGTAAAGACCTAAGATTTCGCCCCTTGGTAAAAGCAACAAAAATTGGCAAAACTTCAGAAAATTTTTCCAAAATTCTGGAAATTAACCAAAGGCTTACAGCAGCCCAATGAACATTTATTCAAGAGAAATGGCTGTGTCTTGGTAAGAACAGTAAGCTTTGTGGCATTTAACATCCCCTAGTCCCATCCTCACACTCAGCTCAGTAATAACCTTGAAAAATATCAGCCTGCTTTCCCAGGACTGGAGGGACTAGAACAGAGCCACACCTGTTTCAAAACTTCATTCCCAAAGAATTGTCAGTATTTGATCTGTCTGGTGGTTCCCTGGAAGATGCCATTCAAAAGACCTGTCTTTATTTAATCTCACTCAGAGCTATCCAGTGTTAAAAGCCTGTGTGTGTGTGTGTGTGTGTGTGCATGTGTGTGGGTGTGCATGGGGTGTTTGTCAAGAACATTTACAGGCAAATGTTTTAGTGTTATAATGCCTGAGGTGATAGGCAACAACTGAGGCAAACAATAGACTAACCCAAAGCTTAAAGGTAAAAACCAAGGATGAGATATCCATAGATGTTTTGAAAAGCTTTGACAGGGGTGCCTGGGTGGCTCAGTTGGTTAAGCATCTACCTTTGGCTCAGATCATGATCTCAGGGTCCTGGGATCAAGCCCTGCATTGGGCTCCCTGCTGAGCGGGGAGCCTGCTTCTCTCTCTCCCTCTGCTGCTCCCCCTGCTTGTGCTTTCTCACCTGCTCGCTCTCTCTCTGTCAAATAAATAAAATCTTTAAAAAAAGAAAAGAAAAGCTTTGACATATTCCTGGGACTCTAGAAGACTGTTTACATGCATAGGCCTATGTGTATTCTCAGGGAAGACCTGAAAAGACCCTACCCTTTATCTCTGGTTGTGCTTCAGTCTCTCTGTAAGAAGAAAAAGAAGGCTAAGGCGAGTTGACAACTGCCTGGCTCAAAGTTGAAGGCATGCCCTGATATGCACGAAAAACCCCTTTGCAAATCTTCCTGATTTACTGGTTCTAGGTGTTTAAGGAAATCTTTGTTTAGGCATTAACTGACCACTAAACTAGTTGAGTAGAAACTTGAATAGATTTTACAGAATTCATTCAGAGAAGTTACTTTAAAAAACAACATAAAGCAACAACAGCAAACTTTGGGGAGTGGATAGAATCTGATTTCTGAGATTACCATATTTTATTATTTAAGATGTTAAGTTTTCAACAAAAAAATTACAAGCTATGAAATTAAAAACGAAAAAATAGGATTCATAGGCAAGAAAATAACAGTTTAGGAATTGTCTCTAGGAAATTCCAGATGTTAGACTTACTAAACAAAGACTTAATTAGCTATTTAAAATATGTTCAAAGAACTAAATGAAACTATATCTAAAGAACTAAAGAGGGGCGCCTGGGTGGCTCAGTTTGTTAAGCGTCTGACTCTTGATTTTGACTCAAGTCATGTTCTCAGGGTCGTGAGATTGAGCCCCACATCGGGCTCTGCACTGGGCATGGAGCCTGCGTAAGATTCTTTCTCTTACTCTCCCTCTGCTCCCTGCTCCTACTCATGTGCTTGCTCACTCGCTCACGTGCTCAAAAAATAAATAAATAAAAACAAAGAACTAAAGTATGAGAACGGTGTCTTAACCAAATAGATAATATCAACTAAAAGTTATGAATTACAAAAAGAAATCCAAAGAGAAATTCTGGAGTTGAAAACACAACAAATAGAATTTAAAATTCACTAGGAAAGCTCAGTATCAGATTTGAACAGGTAGAAGAAAGGATCAGTGAACGTGAAGATAGGCCAATTGAGATTATTCAGTGTGAGAAACAGAAAAAAAAAAATGAAGAAGGAACAGAATCTCAGAATCCTGTGGGACACCATCAAGAGTACTATTTACATAGAATGGGAGTTCCAGAAGGAGAGACGATGAGACTGAAAGAATGTTTGAGAAATAATGACAAAAACTTCCCAAATTTTATAGCTACTATTAATCTATACATCTGATAAGCTGAAGGAAACCCAAACAGGATAAACTTAAAGAGATCCACAATTAGACACATCATAATTAAACTGTTAAAAGACAAAGATAAAGAGAGTGTTGAAACCAGCAAGAGTACAAGGGATCCTCAGTAAGATTAATAGCTGATTTCTCATCAGAAACCTTGGAGGCCAGAAGGCATTGCAATGATGTATTCAAAGAGCTGAAAGAAAAAGAAACTATCAACCAACAACTCTCTATCTAGCGGAACTACCCTTCAAAAAATGAAGGAGAAATTAAGACATTCTCAGATAAACTGAGTTTATTGGTAACAAGCAGACCTATAGGAAATACTAAGGGGATTCTTCAGTGGACACTACCAGTAATTTGAATCCATATTAAAAATAAAGAACACTGGTAAAGATAGCTACACAGGTAAATAATAAAAGACAGTATAAATAAATGTATTTTTGCTTATAATCCATTTTCTTTCATACGACTTTAAAGACAAATACATAAAACAATAGTAATAAATCTCTGTTGTACAAAAATGTATAGCGATATTGCTTATGAAAATAATAGCATAAAGAAGGGAGGAGACAGCTATACAAGGGAAGAGTTTTTGTATACAGTTGAAATTGGTATTAATCCAAAAAGATTGTTAATTTATACTAAAATGTGAGTCGTAACTCCTGAACAACCACTAAGAATATAACTCAAAAATATATAATAAAAGACTCACCGTAGGAATTAAAGTGCTATACTAGTAAATATCTATTTAGCACAGAAGAAGACTCCACACCAGGCACCCCAGACATGGGGGACCCGCACTGGGAAGATAAATCCCCATAACATTTGGCTTTGAAGACCAGAGCGGCTTAACTTCTCGAGTTTTGACAATCACTGGGGCTTAACACCATGAACTTTAAAAACAAGCAGGCTCTGCTTTGGGATAGCCAGAGGGCAATAGGAAACTGAGTCCCCACTTTTAAAGGGACAGCACAACAGCCTTTCTGAGATACAGTATAGAAGCAGTAGTTTGGAAAATGCCTAGAGGATATGGGAAGATCTATTTACTAATCTCAGGTGTGCTGTAGGAGCAAGGATCTTTAGATTTCTCCAAGAACAAAAGAGCTAGTGCCATTTCTCTTCCCCATCCGCAATCCTAGATACGTGCACATTTGCTGGAAGAAGCATGAACACTCTCCACCTAGTTTTGTTAATAGGATGCCCCACTCCCATGTTGTACCCCCATGGATCTGCCCCATCGAAAGTGCTCTCAGCAGAAGTTCTCCAAAAGCTTCCAGGTCTTCTCCCACAAGCATACCAACACATACCTAACTTTGCTAATAGTGTGTCCTGCCCCCACATTCTCCTGTGGATTTGCTCCATCTGACCCGCTCTTGGCAAGAGTCCATCCAGAGTGGCACCAGAAGTATGGCATTGTGCAAGTAGCCCCAACAGTGACCAGGACCACTTCAAGGTGACTCCTGCCCTGGGTAGAGACAAAGATAAATACACACACCAGTTCAACTGTGGGCTGGGAGCAAACATCTGGTCTGACTGCAGGCCTTGCCCACCAACAAAAGCCTCTCAGGGGACAACACAAGGAGAGCACCCTGCAGTTCAATGCAACTGCAGCTCTAGCAAACATCTGGTCTTACCCAACTCAACCACAAGGCAGCCCCAAACTGGCCCCTAACAACATAGAGACTAAACCTGCCCACTACAAGCAAAGAGACCCATTGCAGCTGACCAGACTGAAGGCAAACATGGCTTAACCACAATAGTAGGACCCATGCAATACATGTAGGAGACACCCCTGAAGCGCCAGTTTCTGGTGAACAGGGAACATTGCATTGCATGGCACTACAGGACCTCTTCTTCATAAGGCCACTCACTATCAAGAGCAGAAGATGTAGCTGACTCTTCTAACACAGAGAAACAGAGTTAGAAAAAGTGAGATAGAGGAATATGTCCCAAATGAAAGAACAGGACAAAATCACAGCAAGAGAGCTAAACAAAATGGAGATAAGCAATATGCCTGATAGAAAATATAAAGTAATGGTAATAAAGATATTCACTGAACTTGAGAAGAGAGTGGCAGATCTCAGTGAGAAAATATAAAAAAGAATCAATCATTGATGAACTCAAAAATACACTAGAGAGATTAAATAGTAAACTATAGAGAACACAGAAGAATGGATCAGTGAGCAATGGAAGACAGAATAATAGAAAGCAATCAAGTTGAACAGAAAATAGAAAAAAACAATAATTATAATGAGAATAGGTTAGGGGAACTTAATGATGCTATTAAGCATGACATTGACATTATAGGGTCTCAGAAGGAAAAGAAAGGGAGCAGAAAATTTATTCAAAGAAATAATAGCTGAAAACTTCTCAAATCTGGGGAAGAAAACAGAAATCCAGGTCCTAAATATAAGAAATAAATGGAACAAAATATGTATTTATTGGGAAAATTATATAATTCAATGATTTATGGACCCAAGTGCATAGTTGTTAAGCAATATGGCAACAAAGAGATTTTCACAAATATACAGGAGCTCGAAATCGTACTCTACCTTCATACTTTATTTTTTTTTAATTTTTAATTTTTAATTCCAGTTTAGTTAACATACAGCGTTATATTAGTTTCAGGTGTACAACATAGTGATTCAACAATTCTATACATCATTACTCAGTGCTCATCATAATAAGTATACTCTTAATCCCCTTCATTTATTTCTCCCATCCCCTGACCCACCTCCCCTCTTATATGCTTTATTTTAAATGAGTACCCTCAGTTAAAGTTATTTTTTTCAACACGAACATTTTTCACTTGAAGCATACTTCAGAATACATGGTTCTAAAAGATATATATAAAATGTTCCATCCAAGAAAAATAGAATACACATTTTCTTCAAGTACGCACAAAAGAATTCCCTGGTTAAATCACTTGAAAAGAAATATAACAAATATTAACAGATTTAAGAAGACTGAAATAGGGGCACCTGGGTGGCTCAGATGATTAAGCGTCTGCCTTCGGCTCAGGTCATGATCTCAGGGTCCTGGGATCGAGTCCCACATCGGGCTCCCTGCTCCTTAGGAGCCTGCTTCTCCCTCTGCCTCTCTCTCTCTCTCTCTCTGTCTCTCATGATAAATAAATAAAATCTTTAAAAAAGAAAAAAAAGAAGACTGAAATATACCAAGTATATTTTCCAACCATGATGATATAAAACCAAAGATAGCCGGGCGCCTGGGTGGCTCAGTTGTTAAGCGTCTGCCTTCGGCTCAGGTCATAATCCCAGGGTCCTGAGCTCCCTGTTTGGTGGGAAGCCTGCTTCTCCCTCTCCCACTCCCCCTGCTTGTGTTCCCTCTCTCACTGTGTCTCTGTCAAATAAATAAATCTTTAAAAAAAAAAAACAAAACCTAAAGATCAACAATAAAACAAAGCTGGAAAATCTACAATATAAATATGAAATATTGAATATGTAAATATTAGCACACTATTGCCCTAGCAATGGGCCAAATAAAAAATCAAATGGCAAATCAAAATTTATCTCAAAACAAAAGAAAAAACACAAAATTCCAAAACCTATGGGATGCAGCAAAAGCAGATGTTAGAGTGAAATTTATGCCATAAATGCTTGAAATATTAAGGGAAAAAGTTCAAATTAACAACATCGCACCCCAAGGAACTAGAAAAAGAAGAAATGTAGCTGCAATTTAGTAGAGGAAGGAAATAACAAAGAGAAATCAGAGATAAGTAAAATAAAGACCAGAATAAACAATAACATAAGATTGAAAGTAATGACCAGATTTTCATAAACAAACAAAATTAGCAATGCTTTAACTACATCAACTAAGGAAAAAAAAAAAAGACTCAAAAACCAAAATGAGAAATGGAAGGGTAAGGGAGATAACCACAGAAATATAATGTGAAACAGGTTATAAACAATTATATACTAATAAATCAGATAACTTAGAAAAATACAACCAGATAACTCCTAAAAATGCAGAAATTACCAAGATTGCATCATGAATCTTGAATCCAAGAAGTTCCGAGGAAATCTGTTTAGACCAATAACAAGAATGAAAGTTACATTAGGAATCAAAAATCTCCCAGCACAGAAAAGCCCAAGACCCCATGGTTTCATTGGTGAATTCTACCAAACATTTAAAAAAAAATAATGACAATCTTTATCAAAATCTTAAAATAATGGAGGAGAGGGAACACATTCAAAATCATTCCATGAGGCCAGTACTACCCTGATACCAAAGCAGGATAAAAACAATATAAGAACAAAAAAGTCTAGTTTGTCCAATATAAATTTTGCTGCTCCAACTTTCTTTTGACATCCGTTTGTGTGGTAAAGGTTTCTCCACTCCCTCACTTTCATTCAGCAGGTGTCTTTAGGTCTAAAATGAGTCTCTTTGTAGGCAACCTTCATACTTTCTTGAAAAATTAATTTGAAGACTCATCCAGCTGAAGAGGTGGCTCTAAATGAAGAGTTCCAGGGCACCTGGGTGGCTCAGTCGGTTAAACGGCTGCCTTCAGCTCAGGTCATGATCCCAGGGTCCTGGGATCGAGCCCCACATCGGGCTCCCTGCTCCACGGGGAGCCTGCTTCTCCCTCTCCCTCTGCCTGCCTCTCTGCCTACTTGTGCTCTCTATCTCTCCGTCAAATAAGTAAGTAAAATCTTAAAAAAAAAAAAAAAAAATGACGAGTTCCAGAAAGAGTAATGAAGCAGTGGTGAACTTTGAAGCCAGGTTAACATAAGCACTCATCTAAATAGAAATTTTAGTTACAAGATGAATAAAAAATGTCAAGTTAATTTCGGGATGAAAAGCATGAAAACAAAAACCAATTTAGTTATATTCTTTGTGTTTAATAGAAGAGACCAAAGAAGTTTTATTTTATTCATGATTTGGTGATCAGATAGGTTAAAGAAGTTCTTAAAAAACTAATATGTTATCAAAAGCACAGGCAACAAAAGAAAGAAATTGGAGTTTATGAAAAATTAAAACTTTTGTATATCAAAAAACTATCAACAGAGTAAAAAGGTAATTCACAGAATTAGAACAAAATGCAAATCATATATCTGATAAGGGATTAATATTCAGAATATATGAAGAACTCTTACAACTCAACAACAGCCAAGAGTCTAATTTTAAAATGGGCACAGGATCTGAATAGACATTTTTCCAAGAAAGATACACAAATGGCCAAAAAAGAACATTAAAAAGATGCTGTATATTATTAGTCCTAAGGCAAATTGAAACCACAGTGAGATACCACTCCATATGCATTAGGATGGCTGTTATCAAACAGAAAATAACAAGGTTTGGTGGGGGTATGGAGAAACTGCAACCCCTGTGTGTTGCTGGTGGGAATTTAAAAGGATGTAGCCACTACAGAGAGCAATGTAGTGGTTACTGAAAAAGTCAAACGTAGAGAAGTGCCTGGGTGGCTCAGTCAGTTAAGTGTCAGACTCTTGATTTCGACTCAGGTCATGATCTCAGGATCATGCGATTGAGCCCCACGTCGGGCTCCATGCTGGGCATGGAGCCTGCTTAAGATTCTCTCTCTCCATCTCCCTCTGCCCCCCTCCCCCACTGTGCACATGCTCGCTCTCTCTAAAAAAAAAAAAATTAAAAATATTAAACATGGAATTACTATATGATCTAACATATACCCAAAAGAATTGAAAGCAGGGATTTGAACAGATATTTGTATGCTCATGTTCATAGCAACATTATTCACAATAGCCAAAAGGTGGATACAACTCATATCTATCAGCTAATGAATAAATACATAAAATGTGATACATATATGCAATGGAATATTATTCAGCCTTAAAAAGTGAAATTTGGCACATGCTACATTATTGATGAACCCTGAAGATATTGTGCTAAGTGAATAAGCTAATCACAAAGGGATAAATATTCTAAGATTCCACTTACATGAGGTACCTAGAGTAGTCAAATTCATAGAGATAAAGTAAAGTAGAACAGTGGTTACCAAGGGTTGAGGGGAAGAGAAAAGGGGAGTTATCATTTAATAGGTCGAGTTTTGGTTTGTGAAAATGTGTGAATTCTGGAGATGAATGATATGATGGTTGCACGTCAGTGTGATTGTATACTTAAAATTGGTTAGAATGGCAAATGTATATTTTACCACAATAAAAAAATGCTAGGGGCTCCTGGGTGGCTCAGTCATTAAGCGTGTGCCTTCGGCTCAGGTCATGATCCCAGGGTCCTGGGATCGAGCCCCGCGTTGGGCTCCCTGCTGTGCGGGAAGCCTGCTTCTCCTTCTCCCACTCCCCCTGCTTGTGTTCCCTCTCTTGCTGTGTCTCTCTGTCAAATAAATAAAATCTTTTTAAAAAAATTTTTAATGCTAAAAAAAAATACCGGAAAAATTCTAATACGATTTTTTTTTAATTTTTATTTATTTATTTGAGAGAAAGAGCACAAGAGAGGGGAGAGTCAGAGGGAGAAGCCGACTCCCGCCAAGCAGGTGGTCCAGTGGGGGACGCGGGACACAGGACTCAACCCTTGGACTCCGGGATCATGACCTGAGCCGAAGGCAGTCACTGAACCAACTGAGCCACCCAGGTGCCCCTCTAATAGAATTTTAAAACTTGATATCTATCTTCCAAATTACTGTTGAGTGTACAAAATTAGCAAAATAGCGTAGAACAAGAACAGGAGGGACGTCTGGGTGGCTCAGTCAGTTGAATGTCTGCCTTCAGCTCAGGTCATGATCCCAGGGTCCTGGGATCGAGTCCCACATTGGACTCCTTGCTCAGTGAGGAGCCTGCTTCTCCCTCTGCTAACCACTCCCCCTGCTTGTGTGCTCGCTGTCTCTCTCTGACAAAAAATAAATAAAATCCTAAAATAAAAAAAAAAAAGAACAAGAAACTTTAAGAAAATGTAAAGTCAAATGAATGGATTACAATGAAATTTTTTCACTATGATAAATTTAGCATACATTGCCGTTTGGTCGTATATGCATTTAATTTAAGCATGTTCAATTACATATACTTAACAAAAAAGAGAAAGCATATGTCTTTTAGCATAGACATGCTAAAAGTGCAAGAGTTGGGGCACCTGGGTGGTACAGTCAGTGGAGCGTGCAGCTCTTGATCTCTGGGTTGTGGGTTCAAGCCCCACATTGGGTATAGAGATTACCCAAAAATAAAATCTTAAAAAGGGTGCAAGAGTTGTGTGCAGTCTATATACTCTATGAACATATTATGATGAAATTTGAAATGGGTGATGGGAAACCTCTCTTCTCAAAGTTTACTGTCCTCGTTTGCCTTTTATAATAGTTTAAACAGCTTATCTTGATTCCCTGAGAATGATTCTAGAGTTGAAGTGTCTTTTTTTTTTTTTAATTTTATTATGTTAGTCACCATACATTACATCATTAGTTTTTGATGTAGTGTTCCATGATTCGTTGTTTGCGTATAACACCCAGTGTCTTTTTGTTACAACATGGCCTCTCGACACAGGCCAGGCACTTCATCAGGTGCTCAGAAGCAGGCACAATGATTCGTTGCAAGCCAAAAGGAAAAAGTACTCTCTGGTGGATTTGTTGAGCGCATAGGATGTCAATTTCAACATGGTGCCTTCTTTAAGGAACCTTCCCGGGATAATTTCAACCCTCTATGGTTTTTCATTTTATATGCTGACCTTAAACTCTAGATTCCATTTAAAATTTATCTTGAATTGAGTGGAAAAAAAAAAAACAGATATGAAACTACATATATTGCATTCCCTGTATATATTCATTCCAAAGCATATAAAACCAAAGTTTGGTTGTTTTGTTTTGTTTTTCTTACGGTGACAAAAGCTTCAGTTCATGTTCTTTTTCTCTTCAACCCCAAAGTATTAAAGCTCTTATTGTGTTCCTGGCAAATACTGTACTAGGTGCTACATTTACAGAGGCAAAATAAACATGGTCCCAAGTTTATGGAGTATGTGGAATGTTGTTACAGAGAGTAAACAAATAGACCACAAATAAATACATAATTACAAATGATAAGTGTTAAGAAAATAAAGTAGAACTGGATGAGAATAATAAGAGTACCCAGTTTAGTTTTAGGAGCTCCTGAAGGCCTTTCCAAGGAAAAAACTTTAGAGATGAGGTCTATAGGATAAAGATGGGTTAGGTAGGCAAAGAGTAGAGAATGACAAAATGGGCAGAGCTCCTGAAACAGGAAAGCGCTTGATACATTTGACAAATGAGAATGCAGTATGAAAAGCAGCTGAGAAAAAGCCCAATTTAATCTGTACATATAACCGAGCAGGCTTAGGATCCTTGCAGTCTGTCCTAAAAAATCCTTCATGACTTACTTATATTTGCACTGTACTAATGAGACTGATACTCAGCTCTTATTGCCATATATATTTTAGGTGCTCAGAAATGTTCTTCACCTCTTTTTTATGGCATGGATAAACTTATCAGTGGACATAGGAATATTGAAATGTTTTTTTAAAGAAAATAAAATTACTTTGCAATCTTGTATTTCTTTATCACATAAGATTTTCCTTTCAGTGTTTTATATCTTGTATTATTGTCAGATTAATCTTCCTAAAACATAGCTGATTACATTTTCCCTTCATTAAAATTTTCTGCAAACTCTGTTTTTTATTTTTTATTTATTTTATTATGTTAGTCACCATACAGTACATCATTAGTTTTTGATGTAGTGTCCCCTGATTCATTGTTTGCTTATAACACCCAGTGCTCCATGCAGTATGTGCCCTCCTTAGTGTTACATTTCATGTACAATAAAATTTGTACTCTTTAGCTTAGCTTGGGATTCCATGCTCTGCTGAATTTTGCCCTGAACAGTTATTTTTTATATTTCCCACCGCTTTCTTTAATGTATTCTATGATCTGGCTTGACCGCAGAGTGACTGCTGTTCTTACATACTTTTTGCTTTCCTGCCTCCTTGTCTTTGCTCATGCTTCACCTCTGCCTAAAATGTCTTTCTTCCTTCTTCTGCATATTTCAAAAAGCCTACTTATTTTCCGAGTTACAGTCTGTATTCTCCTTTCTTTGAAAACCTTCCTGAACTGGAAATTCTTTCTTCTGAACGGATACTCTATATATTTTCTGTCATTTGCTTCTCTACCATGTATTGTTGCAACTTATTGTACATGTCTGACAGCTTCAATTTGAGTGACATCGCCTTCTGATCACATTACAACAGTCCTATTGCAGTACCTTTTTAAATGGACCTTGAGAGCTTGTTTGGAGGTTCTAGCAGGGGAGCGCAGCTACTCGTATACCCTTGACCGAAGAACGGTCCTCCTCTATCGGGGAAGGTTGTCCTCTTCGACCGAGCGCGCAGCTTCGGGAGGGATGCACGTGGAGCGGTGAGGGAGGAAGGGGACACCTGCCTAGCCAGCCAGATCAGCCGAATCAACCCTAGCGATCAATGGGGTCACAGATGTTGCAGCCAGATCGCCCTCACATCCTGCAGTGCCTTTTTAATAGAAGCAGTTTAAGAGGTAAATTTTTTTGTCTTTCTTCAACTTCCTGTCTACATTTGTGTTAATTGTACTACTTTCCCACTTTTCTGTAGGATCCAATGATGCCATTGCTCCAGACTTCCCGGCGGAGGTGCTAGGCACGAGGGATGATGACCTACCAGTCACTGATAACATTAAACATAAAGAGGGGATCTACAGTAAGAGGGTGGTGGCTAAGCCAACCTCGCCAATGGGGGGAAAACCCCCTCAGAAAGATAATGCAGGTAACTGAATTGGCTTTGTATATTTTGTGGCCTTTTTTTTCCCCCGGGTTATCCTAAATGAGAATATTGTCCAGTCTTTATCTTATTTCTGGTGTTATACAAACTTTTCTATTAGCTGTTTTATTGGGTATAAACAAGAAGGTAGGGCGCCTGGGTGGCTCAGTTGGTTAAGCAACTGCCTTCAGCTCAGGTCATGATCCTGGAGTCCCTGGATCGAGTCCCGCATCGGGCTCCCTGCTCCGCAGGGAGTCTGCTTCTCCCTCTGACCCTCCCCCCTCTCATGTGCTCTCTCTCATTCTCTCTCTCAAATAAATAAATAAAATCTTTAAAAAAAAAATAAATAAATAAACAAGAAGGTAAAATAGTTACAAAATCTTTTAAAATGCTTCACAGATTTCTTAAACCTATTAATTTTATTTTCACTATGGGAAATAAAATATACTGCAACTTTTGAAGTGAAATATTGTCTAATCGGGTATGTTTTAGAAACATAGGAAATCTTGATTAAAGTTGCTTCATGAATTTATCTAATGGTACAAACTAATATTTTCATAGATTGGATTTTGCAAGAAAGTATATGGCTCACATAGCGTTCTAAAGTTTCTTTTCATTTTGCTGCCAACATTTAAAAATAAGGTTTTGGACTTCCCTTGAAAAATGAGAATATCTGGTTACACTCAGCTTGCATTCCCCCATGGCAGTAATCACCTGCCCCTGATGCTTGGCTGTTCCCTGCAGAGAAGATGTACATTCTCGTGTTTGCTTCAAGTCCCCTCACTTCCCAGAGCCAGTCTGCTTCATTTGTCCACCTTATCTGTCTCGCCACTGTGGGTATTTGAGTTTTCAACCCTATCCCCAGATATAGGCCCCACTCTTTTATGAAACTTTTTAATCTTTAAAGACCTACTTGATTTTTTTCCTCTGCATCCCTGACATTGTACTTCCCTAGTTGATACATGGTTGTATTTATTAAATGGAGACTCCAGTGGCCACTGAAAATTCTACATGTATAATTCCCTGTGTTGCTTTATTCCATTTACTGTTTTTAATCCTGTGCATAGCTATTAGCTAAATAGGTACTGCTGATCCCAGGGCAATTTTTAAACATAGTATAGCTCTATGTTCTAGTCTGGGTGCATATTGTTGATTAATACATGCAATAAAGTAAAAAAATTCAGAAACATCCTTGAAATTGATAAACTCTAAATTCAGCATAAAGGTTGCTACCCTAAAGACAGAATGGCATCTCTGAGGCTTTACACAGGGAATCATATCTGTAATGTTTTATTTCTTAAACTCTTTGGTAGACACATTATGTCTTTACTAATCTCTATCGCTTTTCTGATTTCTTTGTTGAAAAATATTCATACTTAGTGATGAGCTGAACCTCTTTTTGACCCATTGTAACAACATAACCATTATTGTTATCCTAGTTGTTTTATTGGTGATTTTTAATATATTTAGTAACATATTTTACACTTGAGTTTTCTCATATAATAAGAAAGAAAAGAGCTGATTTAAAAAAAAAAAACAATAGGGGCGCCTGGGGGACTCAGTCGTTAAGCGTCTGCCTTCAGCTCAGGTTGTGATCCCAGGGTCCTGGGTTGAGCCCCGCATCGGGCTCTCGGCTCCACGGAAAGCCTGCTTCTCCCTCTCCCACTCCCCCTGCTTGTGTTCCCTCTCTTGCTGTCTCTCTCTCTGTCAGATAAATAAATAAAATCTTTAAAAAAAATAAGATTAAAAAAAAAAACAGTAAGGTAGATAAATCTTTAGCAAGTATGACCAAGAAAAACAGAAAGAAAATAGAAAATATTAAGCCATTTTAAAAGGATATAATTTCAGGAGGTTTTTAAAAATTGTAAGAGTACTATATATAAAATCTAGATGGTACAGATACTTTTCTAGGATGATGTGAAATATCAAAATTGGCTCAATAAGTGACAAAAACTTTGAATAAACCTAAGAACTCAAAAGAGTTGTTCACATCCACTTTTATACTTCGAAAAAAACAATTGATTTTTTTTAACTGTTGTGTCAAACTGGTGAAGAACAGATTTCATTGAAAGTGGTATTTTAGGCTAAAATTAACAAGTTAGGAAACGACAGATGTTGGTGAGGATGTGGAGAAAGGGGAACCCTCCTACACTGTTGGTGGGAATGCAAGCTGGTGCAGCCACTCTGGAAAACAGTATAGAGGTTCCTCAGAAAGTTGAAAATAGAGCTACCCTACGACTCAGCAATTACACTACTGGGTATTTACCCCAAAGACACAAATGTAGTGATCTGAAGGGGCACCTGCACCCCAATGTTTATAGAAGCAATATCCACAATAGCCAAACTATGGAAAGAGCCCAGATGTCCATCAGTAGATGAATGCATAAGGAGGATGTGGTATATATAGAGAATGGAATATTACTCAGCCATCAAAAAGTGAAATCTTGCCATTTGCAATGACGTGGATGGAACTAGACGGTATTATGCTAAGCAAAATAAGTCAATCAGAGAAAGACAATTATCACATGATCTCACTCATATGTGGAATTTAAGAAACAAAACAGGATCATAGGGGAAGAGAGGAAAAAATAAAACAAGACAAAACCAGAGAAGGAGATAAACCATAAGAGACTCTTAATCGTAGGAAACAGACTGAGGGTTGCTTGAGGAGGTGGTGGAGGGAGGGTTGGGATAATTGGGTGATGGGCATTAAGGAGGGCATGTGATATAATGAGCACTGGATATTATATAATACTCATGAATCACAGGTCTGTACCTCTGAAACCAGTAATACATTCTATGTTAATTAATTGAATTTAAATTAAAAAATAAAGTATTTTATTTAAACCATCATTGTACACAGAAAAATAGGAAAAGCTTTTCAATTCATGTTGTATACCCACCATAACTGTCACAACTTAAAAGCTGTGATGGGGCCTAGGAGATGCTTTTTTTTCTTAATATATAAAGAGGTTTGGGGTTTTGTTTGGACTTTTTTTGGGGGGGTGGTTTACTTGCCTCTTGTGTTTATTGTCTTTTCCTTCTCTATGGAATTACATGATGTCATTATTCCAGATGCCCAAGTTCAAGTTTCCATCATTGGGGATGAAGACGTCTCAGATAAAAACCAGAAAAAGGAGATCTACAATAAAAAGGCAGTGACTAAGGCTGCCCAACCTGAAGAAAAAGAATCCTTGCAGAAAACCACTGAAGGTAACTGAACTGGATTATCTGTGTATTATTTTCTTCTGGCCTTCTAAAATGAGTATAAACAGAAGAGTATTCTCTGTTCCCTTACTGTCTTCAACCCTTCTCTGTCTTGCTCATATGTGAAATAGAGTATTAGCTGCAATTTTTTGGTATAGATTGGCAGGTAAAATTAACATTTTTAAAGCTCTGAAGACATTTCTGGACAACTTTGTGACTATAGTACACAAGTTAATCTCATTACTAGAAATTCACATAATAGACTTTACTGATAAAAAATGCAGTTCCACAAGATGCTCTCTCTTTAATACTATTGTTGTACATAAACCTTTTTCTCTAGGAATTCAGCTTGTTTACTTCTTACGTACATATCCAGTTAATTTACTTCAGTGGGATTATGCTGATTAAAAATGACTATGATAGTGTGTTAAAGTTAGGATTTGTTTTGGCTCTGAGAGATAAAAACAAAGTAACATTGGCTTAAAGAAGACAGGAAATTATTTCTCTTTCTTGTAAAAATCCAGATGTGGACTCCACTGTATCAAGGAACAAAGCTCTTTCTCTCCTGTTGCTCCAACATTTTTAGCCTCCATTCTCCTGCATTAGCCATCAGTCCTGTATTCTAGCCAGCAGAAAGGAAGAAAGGGAAAGAAAAAAGTATATTCCTTCTTTAAATACTTCTCAAATGTTACGTGTACCATTCCCTTTCCATTCTATTGGCCAGACTTAAGTCACACATTCATACCAAGCTGTGTTGCCAGGAGGCTGGGAAATATAATCTTTATTCTGGTAACCATATGCCCAGTGAAGTCAAGGTTCTAATTTTTTTTTTTTAATACAAAAATCTTCATTTTCGCATGTGAAAGAAAGAATCACATGTTCATTCTGACAGCTTTACCAGGCTTGGCCATCCAGTAGGTAACACACACCCTTAGTTACTTGGAAGGTTATAGCATGGCTCTTTAAGTGATCAAGTTGGAGCAAAGTGGTCACTGTCCCCCCAGTTGAACCCCAGCTTCATCTTCCACAAGGACACCTTACTCAGAAGAAGCTGTGGGGTGGCTGCAATTGAACCTTGTCTCCAGATTATGAAACCAGTGAAGTCAGCAGGAGTCTCGTGGCTTCTTTCATTTCAGATTGTCATGTTTACTGAAGTGAAACTTTCTGAGTAGGGAGACCAGAGTACTACCTGCTCAGTAAAACAAACAAACAAGAAAACAACTCTGTAGTGCTCTAGATTGCAGGCAGGCAGCAGTAAGATAAATGTCAGTAGCCTGTTCCTGACAGATTATACAGCAGCCCTGGCTCAGGGATTTCTCTCCCTGCAAGGTTTTGTTGTTGTTGTTTTTTTTTAAGGTTTTATTTTTTTAAGTCATCTCTATACCCAGTGTGCAGCTGGAACTTACAACCTTGAGATCAAGAGTCACATACATGCTCTACCAACTGAGCCAGCCAGGCACCCCTCCCTACAAGGTTCCTAAGATTGAAAGATTCTCTGGCTTAATGTCTCCATGAATAACTCTCTTTGAATGACAGTAAGACAGGGCATTTGCCAGTCCTGTTATAGAAGAGTAGCAGTCCTCTGCTCATCAGACTGACTGTTTGTGAAGTTCTCCATAGACAGATCCAAGGGGTGCCTGTTCTAGAATTAGGTAAACTAGTAGCATCATAGAAGTAACCGTACAGTCTGAAAATATTTGGTTGTCTAAGGTGGGATTCGATTTCTGCCTCTCTTCTCAGCTGATCCTTACCTCTTATTTTCTCCAGTTGAGTTTTAAGTAATACTTTAAGAGCTAGGATACACTGGCTTTGTTTTTCTCTCCCCAAATAAACATTATCAAAATTTCTTTTACCCAGCAGGCCACCAAATCAAAATCTTCCCAAAGCCCATTGTTTTTTATTGTTGTTGTTGTTGTTGTTTTGATTCTTCATTTTACTGTTTTGACATGAGTTCCTTTTTCAGAATTATTTCCAAGGGCTGATAGCTAGGGCTGCTCTTGGGGGTATTATTTAGGGACCTAGGGATAGGACTAGGGACACTGGTTGCCTGTAGTTGCTTCTGTTTCAGATTCTGAACTAGTTAATGACTGGAAACGAGCTTTTGTGCTCCTGAAGGCATGCACTTGGAGGAATTTGAAGGACACAAGATCCCCTCAACCTGTCCACTCTATTGTCAGGGTTTTATTTTAGAGGAAAGGAAAATGGATTTCAGAGGACAGCTGGTAGTCTCTGCCAGTATTATAAATAGAAACATTTTGGAGCATAATTAGCCACTTCTTTTTTTGTGTGTATTGCTTGTTCTCATAAGTTATGTTATATTCTGGGCAACATTTCAAAATTTTACCCCCCTTTTTTTTCTGTTGCTTAATGAATGTTCTAGTAACAGATCCTGTTAATCTCACAATCAGAAAGTTTTCATTGCCCTTAAGAATAAAATCTAGGGTGCCTGGGTGGCTCAGTCATTAAGCATCTGCCTTCGGCTCAGGTCATGATCCCAGGGTCCTGGGATCGAGTCCCACATCGGGCTCCCTCCTTGAGGGGAAGCCTGCTTCTCCCTCTCCCCCTCCCGCTGCTTGTGTTCCTGCTCTTGCTATCTCTGTCTGTGTCAAATAAATAAATAAAATCTTAAAAAAAAAAAAAAAAGAATAAAATCTAAACTCTTTTAGTACAGTCTTTCAGAATAGTAAAATCAGCTCCCAAACAACTTTTTAGATACCTCTTTTCCTTATAAATTCTATATTCAAATAAACAATATACTTGCTCTATTTCTTAGATGTTCAGTTGCTTTCCTGACTTTCTTGTTTTCATATGTAGTTACCTTTGCCTAAAATACCTTTCTCTTTCTGTCTCAGTGTGTATCCCAGGTTAGCTATCTTCTAACACCCAAATCAGTTGTTATTTTACTCTAGAATTCTTTCATGATCCTCCTAGCTAGAAGTAGTTTCTCCCTTTTTGAGTACATACATTTCTTTCTCTTATGCAGTAATTCTTTTATTTTGTATGACATCTGTTTATGTATATCTTTTATTTATTTTAGAGAGAGAGAGAGAGAGTGCATGCACATGAGATTGGGGGAGGGACAGAGGGAGAGAATCTTTAAGCAGACTCCCCTGCTGAGCACGGAGCCTGATGGCAGGGCTCAGTCCCACGACCCTGAGATCATGACCTGAGCCGAAATCAAGAGTTGGATGCTTAACCAACCATGCCTGAGCCACCCAGGCACCCCATGTTTTTGTATATTTTTTAACTCCAGTATGGATTAATAGTTTCTAAACACATTTCTAAATGGTCTTTTTATTTTTTTTCTTCAATACCAGTAATAGTGCCTTTCATGTATTAGATGCTTGAGAGGTATTTTAAAATATTTTTTTGTCAACTTCTTGTCTGGATACTGTGTTAATTTACCTCTCTTAGGTTCCAGTGGTGCTGCTGATGCAGAGCACTCAGCTCGACTACAAGACCTAAAGACTGAAAGTCTACCAGACACTAAAGCCATTAAACAGAAAGAGGAGATCCATAGTAAGAGGACAGTTCCTAAGGAATCCTGGACAAAAGAAAAAGAATCCTTGCAGATAGATATTGCAGGTAATGGGATTGGGGCAGGGGGGTGGGGTGGGGAGTACAAGGGGAGTGACAGAGAGTGAGAAAGAGACAAGGCCTGTGTTTGTGTGTTTCCATTTTATTCTTCTTTTTTTTGAGTTTTATTTATTTGAGAGAGAGAAAGCATGAGCAGTGGGAGGGGCAGAGGGAGAGGGAGAGAGAGAATCCTCAAGCAGATTCCCCACTGAGCGTGGAGCCCAATGTGGGGCTCAATCCCAGAACCCTGAGATCATGACCCACGCCAAAATCAAGAGTCGGATGCTCAACTGACTGATCCACCCAGGTGCTCCCCATTTTATTCTGATAATAACATTGCCTCACAATTTAAATAGAGATCCATTTCTCTTTTTCTTCTTTTTTTTCTTTCTCATGCAAATCACTTCATTATGTAAAATAATTATTACCTCTGGGAAAAGATACTGTGAACTTAGAAACAGGACTACAAATAAATACCTAAGGCTGATAATAATAGAAGTATCATGTCTCAGTACTGAAACAGGGGAAAGCCTAAAATCTGAAGGCATTGCAGAAGACCGTGATAAAGACAGACAGAGCCTCAATGCAAACTTTTAAAAAATAATAGTAAAAGCCAAGTAAAAGGCCATGTTTACCCATGGCCCCCTATTTCTAACGTAAAAGAACATATAGAACATAAGTCATTACTACCTAGCTGTCAAACTTTACCTCTAGAGGAAGATAGAACATACCTAGATAAGGAAAGAAAGAAGTCAAAGAGCTGATCTATCCATATTGTATTTTGAAAATAGCCCAGATGCAGATGCTCACATCAAGATCAATAGATAAAATAATGTATAAGATAAATGATTTTCCACAAGGTACCAAGACTACACAGTGGAGAAAGTACACTTCAACAAATGGTGTTAGAAAACTGGACGGGGCGCCTGGGTGGCTCAGTTGGTTAAGCGACTGCCTTCGGCTCAGGTCATGATCCTGGAGTCCCGGGATCGAGTCCCGCATCGGGCTCCCTGCTCGGCAGGGAGTCTGCTTCTCCCTCTGACCTTCCTCCCTCTCATGCTCTCTGTATCTCATTCTCTCTGTCTCAAATAAATAAATAAAATCTTTAAAAAAAAAAAAAAGAAAACTGGATATCCACATGCAAAGGAATGAAGTTGAACCCTTACTTTTTACCATACACAAAAATTAACTCAAAATGGATCAAAGATCCAAATATAAGAGCTAAATTAAAAAACTTTTAGAAGAAAACAAGGGAAAAGCTTCATGACATTTGATTTGGCAAAGATTTCTTGGATATGACACAGAAGCACAGGCAACAAAAGCAAAAATAAATAAATTATACTACTCAGTTAAAAACTGCATTAAAAGACACAACCGGGTGAAAAGGCAGCCTAGGGAATGGGGAGAAAATATTTGCAAATCATGGTAACTGGTTAATATCCAGACTATACATGGAACTATTATAATTCAACAACAAAGAAACCCAATTTAAAAATGGGCAAAGGGGCGCCTGGGTGGCTCAGTTGGTTAGGCGACTGCCTTCGGCTCAGGTCATGATCCTGGAGTCCCTGGATCGAGTCCCGCATCGGGCTCCCTGCTCAGCAGGGAGTCTGCTTCTCCCTCTGACCCTCCCCCCTCTCATGTACTCTCTCTCTCTCATTCTCTCTGTCTCAAATAAATAAATAAAATCTTTAAAAAATAAATAAATAAATAAATAAATAAATAAATAAAAATGGGCAAAGTACTTGAATAGACAGTTTTCCTAAGAAGATATATGACTAGCCAACAAGCATATTAAAAAATGCTTGAAATCACTAATCACCAGAGAAATGGAAATCACAAACCACAATGAGATACCACTCCACACCCATGAGGATGTTAACAAAAAGAACAGAAAGTAACTGTTGTCCCAGCAATGCAGAGAAATTGGAACCCTTGTGCACTGTTGGTGTGAATATAAAATGTTGCAGCCATTATGGAAAATAGTATCAAGGTTCCCCCAAAGAATTAGAAATAGAATTACCATGATTCAGCAATCCCACATCTGGGTATATATCCAAAATAATTCAAAGCAACATCTCAGAGATATCTGCATACTTATGTTCATCACAGTATTACTTACAATTAATCAAGTTACGGAAACAACCCATATATCCATCAACAGATGAATGGATAAAGAAAATGTGGTACTGGGGCACCTGGGTGGCTCAGTTGGTTAAGGGTCTGCCTTCGGCTCAGGTCATGATCCCAGGGTGCTGGGATCGAATCCCGCATCAGGCTCCCTGCTCAGAGGAGAGCCTGCTTCTCCCTCTCCCTCTGCTGCTCCCCTTACTTGCACTCTCTATCAAATAAATAAAATCTTAAAAAAATTAATTTAAAAAAAAAATGTGGTACCTACATCCAATAGAATATTATCTAACCTTAAAAATGAAGGCAGTCTTGTCACATGCTACAACATAGATGAACTCACGGACATTGTGCTCAGTGAAATAAGCCAGTCACAAAAGGACGATACTGTATATTTCACATATGTGAAGTATCTAAAGTAGTCCAAATTACAGAAACATAATATAGAAAAGTATTTGCACAGGGCTGGTAGAAAGGGTAGAGGCAGAATTGGTGTTTAATGGATATGGTGTTTAATGTTGCAAGATGAAGAAGTTCTAGAGTTCTGTGGCACAACAATGTGAATATACTTAACACTACTGAACTGTATACTTAAAAATGGTTAAGATGGTAAATTTAATGTTGTATGTTTTTTACCACAATAAAAAAAAAATGTATAAGATGAGAAAACAAAATTGCAACTCTGCAGTGAGTAGCGTAGGAGACATAGTTTGGAAAAGAAAGGTGGGACTACAATCTGTAAAAGCATGTTCTAGAAAACAAATTTTTTCCTAAATGTTTTACACTATGAATAATTATAGAAGACATGAAATGTATTAAATAAAATTTAGATAATAACAAGAGGTAAAGAGATTCAGGGGATCAGAGAACAATTGAAGGAAAAGAATTGTAACAGAAAAAGGAGATGAAAGCCATTAGAAAAAATAATTTGAAGAATGACAGTGGAGATCTAACACAGTGATAACTGTTAGTGTCTCTAAAGAAGATAACAAAAAATAATAACATAAATAAGGAAAACTGAACCTGCAATTTAAAAGGACCTATCCCAGTCCTAGGGGAAAATTTGTATGTAATAATCAACACCCAGACATATGTTGGTGGTAGTACTGAACTTTAAAGAAAAAGAGCACATTGTACAGGCATCCACACAGAAAAAGCAAGGCAAAAAAACAAAAAAATCAGCAAGGAGACAGGCAGAAGAAAGGCAGGCTAAAAGGAAGTATAAGTGAGCTATTTTCATCTTTGAAGTTGATAAATCAAGAAATACATGTGTAAGTTGTAGTATTTAAAATTATAAGTTATTTCTAAAAGAATTAAACTATAAAACGTCTAAAATATTTAGAAAAATGGTAGGAGTAACAGGAGAGTAAAAGGAAGGGAAATGAAAAAAGTAGATTTGTAACAAAAGAAAAAATACCGGGTGCCTGGGTGGCTCAGTCAGATAAGCGTCTGCCTTCCGTTCAGGTCCTGATGCCAGGGACCTGGGATCAAGCCTCGAATCCGACTCCCTGCTCAGCGGAGAATCTGCTCCCTCTTCCCCTCCCCCTGTTCGTGCTCCCTCTCTCTCTCTCTCTCAAATAAATAAATAAAATCTGAAAAGGAAAAAATACATAAAATAGAGATTGGAAAACATATAAGACTATATAAACATTGGCGCGCTTGGGCAGCTCAGTCGGTTAAGCCTCCGACCCTTGATCTCAGCTCAGGGCTTGATCTCACAGTTGAGAATTTGAGCCGCACATTGGGCTCCCCGCTGGGTGTGGAGCCTGCTAGAAAGAAAAAACAAAACAAAACAACACTAAATTCATCAATTAAAAAATAAAACTCAGGTTAAAAAACAAACTCAGTTCCATGCTATATAGCAGACACCTTAAAAACAAAGTGACTCAGAATGGTTTCCTTTTAGAAAACTAGAGACATATCAGAAAGAAATTTGGAAAAATGATATTAATATAGACACCCAAAGTGTTGTAGGAATCAAGGAGGAATATTTTTATACTGATTTGCAATCCACAATGAGGCTATAACACATACGTCTTCAACCATGAATTAGCATAAAAATATATATAAAATGAAAATGAAAACATTCTTAAGTGGGGAGAGGGAACTTTGCTTTGGGATGGGAGGAATGCAGAACAGACTATAAACTAACAAAACTCTAGAGAACCTTCAAGGAGAAATGGACAATACAGAATAATAGTAGAGAGGTTGAATACCCATGCTTATGTCATGAGAGATCATAGAAATGAAATTTTTAATAAAAAGCTAGTTAAAAATACATCTGGGAATAATGCAAGTAATGAGGGTGATCTAATAGATATGTATAAATGTTTGTATGCTTTAAAAAATCTTTATATAAAACTTTTAAGATGCCCATAGAACATTTCTAAAGAGCTTTATTGATATATAATGCACATACTATACAATTCACCCGTTTAAAGTGTACAATTCAGTGGTTTTTACCCTATTCATAGGTATGTGCAGCCATCAACACAGTTGATTTTTGAATGTTTTCATCACCTCAAGAACAAACCCTCTACCCTTAGCTATCACCCCTTCTACCCCCTCATCACTGTCCCCTGATCTACTTTGTCTCTATAGATTTCTCTATTCTGGACCTTAATACAATAATTAATTAATATGGAATCATATAAAATGTAGACTTTTGTGACTGGCTTCTTTTAACTCAGCATGATGTTTTCAGGTTCATATAAGTTATAACACATATCAATATTTTATTCATTTTAATGGCTAAATAATATTCCATTGTATGTATATGCCACATTTTATCCATTTGCCCATAAAATGGACATTTGGGTTGTTTCTACCTTTTGACTATGATAAATAATGATTCCATATAAATATTCATATACAAGTTTTTGTGTGGACATATGTTTTCATTTCTCTTGGGTATATACCTAGGAGTAGAATTGCTGGGTTATACGATACCTTTCAATTTAACCATTCAAGGGGCGCCTGGGTGGCTCAGTCGGTTAAGCGGCTGCCTTTGGCTCAGGTCATGATCCCAGGGTCCTGGGATCGAGCCCTGCATCGGGCTCCCTGCTCAGCAGAGAGCCTGCTTCTCCCTTTCCCTCTGCCTACCGCTCTGCCTACTTGTGCTATCTCTCTGTCAAATAAATAAATTTTAAAAAAAATCTTAAAAAAAAAAAATTTAATCATTCTAGGAACTATCAGCCTGTTTGCCAAAGTTGCTGCATTATTTTACATTCGCACTAGCAGTATATGAGGATTCCAGGGTCTCAGCAACCTCAGTAACATGTCTTATTATCTGACTTTCTCAAAGATTGATTTATTTATTTGAGAGAGAGAGAGCAAGTGTGGGGAGGAAGGGCAGAGGGAGAGGGAAAGAAAATCTCAAGCTGAGCACGGAGCCTGACGCGGGGCTTGATCCCACGACCCTGAGACAAAACCAAGAGTTGGATGCTTAACTGACTGTGCCACCCAAGTGCCCCCTGACTTTTTGATTGTACCTATTCTAGTGGGTATCAACTGGTATCTCATTTTGCTCTTGATTTGCATTTCCCTCATGACTAATGATGTTGAACATCTTTTTGTGTGCTTATTGGTCAGTTGTACATCTTCCTTTGAGAAATATCTATTCAGAACCTGGCGTGGTTTTTATTTGAGTTATTATACTATATACTATATACTATATATATATATATATATATAGTATATGCTATATACTATATATATATAGTATATGTATTTATTTACTATATATAATATACATATTTATTATAAAGTTGTTATTTATATATATTAGATACTATATATAGTATATATATGTATAGTATATAATATATATATACTATAATAAATAGTTGTCTTTTTATTGAGTTCTAAGAGTTATTTATGTATTCTAGATACATTTTTTCTATCAAAATCTATTTATCTATCTATCATTAGTTTCCACTCTGATCTTTATCATTTCCTTCCTTCTGTTTGCTTAAGTTTTAGTATGCTCTTTTTCTAATGCTTAAGGTGGAAGTTTAGGGTTTTTATCTGAGATCTTTCTGCTTTATTGTTATAGGCATTTACAACCATAAATTTTCTTCTTAAGATTTAGCTGTATCTGGGGCACCTGGGTGGCTCAGTTGGTTAAGTGTCCAACTCTTGGTTTCTGTTTAGGTTGAGACCTATGGGTCATGGGATCAAGCCCTGCATCGGACTCCTTTCTCAGATTTTATTTATTTGTCAGAGAGAGAGCACAAGCAGGGGGAGTGGCAGGCAGAAGCAGGCTCCCTGCTGAGCAAGGAGCCTGATGTAGGATTCGATCCCAGGACCCGGGGATCATGACCTGAGCTGAAGGCAGATGCTTAACCCACTGAACCACCCAGGCATCCCTCAAAACTATCTTCTAACACTTATCAGAGTTGACATGACAGTTAAGCATCTTCAGGTCCCAAAAATAAGAGTGAAAGCAGGAACCCACCATAGAGATAATTAAGCACTAAAGCAAACTGTCACCTTAAGGGTTTCAGCTGAATTCTGTAGATCTGGGATTCTCTTTCTTTCTTTCTTTCTTTCTTTCTTTCTTTCTTTCTTTCTTTCTTTTCTTTTCTTTCTTTTCTTTCTTTTCTTTCTTTTCTTTCTTTTCTTTCTTTTCTTTCTTTTCTTTCTTTGTTTTTTCTTATTTTGTGATGAGCAGCAAAGCAGTTTATTGAGTGATAGTAAAGTTTACAAAGCACCCAAAGAGGGAGGGGACCCGAGAGGGTTGCCCTGGGATTTATTTTTAATGTCTACATGAAGTTGGGAACAAAATACAGAACTAAGGGCACACCCATAGTGAAAAAGTCCTACTTGGGTTTCCAGTAGGCTGCAATCTAAGTAATAGGATAAATAAGAAATAAACACATTCGTGCAAAAGAATAAAGAAGGGAAATTCGCCTGTCTCAACCTTGGTAATGAGTTTGGGGAAAGAAGGCAGTGGCAAATTTATCCTGAAATTTATAACTACAGACCAACTCTCACAGAGGTTTATAGTTGTGAATTTTGCACTGGTACAATCTATTAGTGCAGTGAACTACATGTTATCTGAAAATTCTCCAGGCCAGAATTTTATTTAAAATAGCTGTAGTGGGGCACCTAGCTGGCTCAGTCAGTTAGGCGTCTGCCTTCGGCTCAGGTCATGGTCCCAGGGTCCTAGGATCGAGCCCCACATTGGGCTCCTTTCTCAGCGGGAAGCCTGCTTCTCCCTCTTCCATTCCCCCTGCTTGTGTTCCCTCTCTCACTGTCTCTCTCTGTCAAATAAATAAATAAAATCTTTAAAACAAAATAAATAAATAAATAAAATAAAATAGCTGTAGCTTGGTAGTGCCAACTCCTATGCCTGAAGGCTGAAGCAGATGCACATCTCTAAAGAAATTTCAAGTGAGACCTCAAAATATGCCCCCAAATACCAAACTCGTAGGCACCATGAGTGAAAAGGCATAAAAAATAAAAAGGAGAAATGAGACCCACAAAGACATATTTTCAGGGCTCCTGGGAAAAATGGCTGATTCTATGGTTGGATCAAGAAATATAGATGAGCCAGAAGCATCTTGTAGTGCTGAAAGTAAAGAGAAAACCTTACAATGATTAAGTATGTTAAAGGGACACAAGGGCCAAGTAAAAGGGCTCCCAGTGACCAAAGTTACAGCAAGTTGAGCAATATAGTAGTATTGAATTATAACCAAAGTGTAAATATCCATGAGTCCATATTGATATAAATAAATGATTAAATAAATAAATGGGAGCAAATAGACAATTCTGTGCAGAATTCCAAATGTATGAGTATGTATAGAGTATATAGACACTCTACCCTTAAGGAGACAGAGCATAACTCCTTACTCTTTAAGAGTAGATTGCTCGTAGTAACTTCCTTCTAAAGAGTTTAGTATAGGAAGGGGAAAGAGAGTGAGTTTATAGTGAAGAATGCTGACGGGAACCTCAGCCAGGTAGTCAAAGTTAACACCAACAGTGATAAGTCATGCTGATGGTATCTACCCTTAATATGTGATGAGAATGGCACTTTAAAGTCTTCCTCCCCAAAACCTATAATGCCAGTCTAGTCGTGAGAAAAACAGCAAAAACCCAAATGAACATTCTACAAAATATTTGATCAGTACTTCTCAAAACTGTCAGGGCCATGGGAAACCTGGGTGGCTCCGTCGGTTAAGTGGCTGCCTTCAGTTCAGGTCATAATCCCAGGGTCCTGGGATTGAGTCCTGCATTGGGCTCCTTGCTCAGCAGGGAGCCTGCTTGTACTCCCTCTCACTCGTTCTCTTGTGCACACTCTCTAGCAAATAAGTAAATAAAATCTTAAAAAAAAAAAAAAAAGGAAGAAACTGTCAGGGCCATGAAAAGCAAGAAAAATCTGGGGGAACTGTTACAGACCAGAATAACCTAAGGAGATATGATAACTAAATGTAATGCAGTATTTCTGTATGGGATCCTGGAACACAAAAGAATATAGGTATAAACTAAGGAAATCAGATAGAGTGTAGACTTTGGTTAATAATAATGCATCTTTATTGGTTCATTAAATGTAATAAATGTACTATATTGACGTAAGGTGTTAATAATAGAAGAAACTGGGAATGAAGTATAGGAAAGTATTTGTACTATCTTCACAGTTTTTCTGAGACTAAACTATTCTAAATCAAAAGGTTTATTTGAAAAAACTCATGCATAAAACAACTCATGCATGTTGTGATGAACACTGGGTGTTATACACAACTAATGAATCATTGAGCACTACGTCTAAAACTAATGATGTACTATATGTTGGCTAACTAAACATAATAAAAAATAATATAAATAAAAAATTCATGCATCCATACTGATTTTAAAACAGATAGATAAGATTCATTGATTAGATAGATAAGAAAAGGGGAGGCTCCTCTTTATAGTACAATGCCAACTAAACATAGGAGGAAAAACAGAGTTGGAAAATCTCCATACTCTAACCCTCATAGTAATAATAGATTTAAGCAAGAATCATCAGTGGATGATAAAACCAGTGAGTGAAAATTTATGGGGGAGAAGGATATTTATTCAGCTTCAAAATATCCCACAGTATCTTCCCACATTGCTCATTAATCTCAAAGGGGAGAAAGTTAACCTTTACAGTAGAGAACTTCAGACATCAAAATTAACATCCACCAGTAATAGGACATGCTGAAGTTAAGTACTTCACATGTGATGTACTTAGGAGGACACATTACTCCTATAGAACTGTTCAAAATGCATAACATGAATCACAGTGAAACTCACAGAAACTCAAATTGAAGGACATTCTACAAATAATTGGTCTGTCCTCTTTAAATATGTAGGTGTCATGAAGGACAAAAGCTGAGAAGCTATTCTAGGTTAAAGGATACTAAAGAGACATGGCAGCTAAATGTAGTCATGATCCTAGATTGGACTCTAGCCCAAGGGGAAAAATTACTACAAAGGATAGTTTGGGGAAAATTGCTGAAATTTGAACATAAACTTCACATTAGTATCATGTCAATGTTAAATTAGATGTGTTTGATAATGGTATGTAAGAGACCACCTTTCTTTCTAGGGTATACATCCTATAGTATGTGAAAAGGCAGAGTGAATAAGACATGATGTTTATAACTTATTCCCTGGTGGTTCAGATAAAATATTAATAATATATGTACATATATGTTTATGGTTGTGAATGATAAAGCCACTGTAGCAAAATGTTAGTAATTGGTGAAGCTAAGAGAAATATATGTAAGTTCATTATACTGTTTTGCAGCTTTTTGGTAGGATTGGAATTTTTTTTGTTTTTTGGTTTTTTACAAAATAAAGTTCCTCTTTACCAGAAAGAGTCTGAAAAAGATGATGGAGATGGTGTAGGGTTTAGCCATACAAGGTATTAAACTGAACTATAGAACAGTAATAGTTAAAAGGATGCTATTGGGGCAAGAGACTGAGAGTGGGCTCATTAATGGAAATAAACTTAAAAACAGCGAGAATCTACTCTATGATAAAAGTGCCATTTCACATCAGTTTGGAATAGATGGATTATACAACAAATCATGCCAAGATGCTTACGTAGCATTTAGGGACGTGAAGTACAGACTTAAGTTGGAGTCCTACCTTCTCTTACCAAAATTCATATATATCAGAGATGTAAGTGTTTAAGTGCATGAGATCATAAAAGTTCTAGATGAAGGTATGGATTATTATTAATAAGGTGAGGTGACAAAATCTAAAAGTCATAAAGGTAAGGATTTGATAAATTTGTCTACATTTTTAAATTTAAGTTTCTGTATGGTGAAAAAATACCATATGCAAAGTCAATTTATAAGTGGAAAGTAGGAAAACAATTTTAAACTGATATTGAGAAAAGGGAGCTAATTTTCTTAATATGCAAAGAACTTTTTATAAATCAAAGACAGTCTAACAGAAAAACAATCAAAGGACATGAGCAGGAATTTTATGGTAAAAGAAATACAAATGGCCATTGAAGATATGAAATAATACTTAGAAAGAAAATACTTTTCTTTAAGCCCTTTAGTACAGATGAAAAAATTTGATGCCAATAAAAAGTATTGTTGGGGTATGGGGAAACGTACATACATTTTCATAATACTATTGTTAGAAGTCCAAATTTATGGCAAATTTTTCGAGGAGTAGGGCAGTTTGGCAATATCTAACTGTTGTGACTTTATTAAATTAACATTTGTTAAGTAGAGCTCTGGGGTGTCCAGTGGCTCAACAAAAGAGCACAGGGAAATTGAATTAGAGAAGTTTATTACTCACAGGTCCTGGAGGAGGTACATGGCATGCTTTGGGGTGGCTACACGGGGAGGTCAAAGCAGGGTACAGGCAGAGAGAGTACATGCCTTTATTGGGGTCTACAGGTGGAGCTATTTGGGGTTCCCAGGCTAAGGCTGGATTGGTCAAATCAAAATCAGAAATAACAGTATTTTGGTAAGCTTGGCAGGGATTTTATCTAAGGGGGGGGTGCATATGAAAAGGCCCTGGGAGGTGGGGAAGACTGCTTATCACAAGGATTTTTGGGGGAAATCATATAGGGAACTAAATTTACTTTTGACTCTGCAGGTTGTTCTCTAGGGCATGCATTCAAGGGAGGGACTAGTATCAGTTCAAAGCCCCTACAGGCCGCTTGACCCCACAAAATGGATGCTGAGGCAGTAATATTATGGACCACTTTATCTAAACTCTCAACACTGACTAAAACTGAAATAAATGTCCGTTTCACCCAGCATTTCCACTCGCGGGAGTTAGACACATAAAGTTGTACCAAACATATAAAATCATACATACACACACATAGACATTCACTGCAGCATTCTTCAGAAGAGTAAACAATTGGAAACAACCTAAATATCTAGTTAAATTATGGTATGTCAAATCAGTTAGTATAAAATGTTTGCATATACATAAAATATTTTTTTTATTGGACAAATATTTTTGCATTACTTAGCAGGATTTTATCTGAATGGATATACAAAACCTGCTTAATAGTTGTTATTACTGGAAACTGGGCCAGGGGGCTTAGGAATAGCAGGGAGACCTTTTTCACCTTAAATTCTCTGCATTATTTGAATATTTTACAATGAGCATGTTTAACTTTAATTTTTAAAAAGTGGTAAATCATATTTTTAATATATTTGGATATATTTGGGGGGAATTTTGCAAGTACTATGTATAAAACTAATGCATTATCAGAAGTAGATAACCACCTCAACTGATTTGACCTTTACTCTTAAAGAAGTGCCATGAGGGGTTCCTGGGTGGCTCAGTTGGTTAAGCATATGACTCTTGATCTCAGCTCAGGTCTTGATCTCAAGGTCATGAGTTCAAGCCCCACACTGAGGCTTTAAAAAAAAAAAAAAAGGTGCCTTGAGATAGGATTATCTAGTCTCATTGTTCATTGAGTCCATTATACTCAGTGAACTCAGCTTGCTCATTTTCTACTCTTTACTATATATTTTACTTCAGCCCCCAGTCAGTGGGACTGTGTTGATTAAAAATACTGATATTAGAAAACAAATATATGTTAAAGTAATGTTATCTATTTCCTCATTCTTTTACTTTTGCTTTTTCTTTTTTTTAAGATTTATTATTTGAGAGAGAGCGCGAGAGTGAGCATGAGCTGGGGGGGAGGGGCAGAAAGAGAGGGAGAGAGGATCTCAAGCAGACTCCTTGCTGAGTGCGAGCCCGATGCATGGCTGGATCTCACAACCCTAAGATCACGACCTGAAACAAGATCATGACCTGAGCCGAAATCAAGAGTTGGTCACTTAACCAACTGAGCCACCCAGGCACTCCATATTTTTGCTTTATTTTTTAATGTATTCTATCTGGCCCTTTGAAATTTTGCTTCTTTTATCCTGTTCCTGTGGTATCCTTCCTGAAATACAGCCATAATCATGTTACTCTGCTCAAAATGGTATAGTGGCTCTTAATTTCCATTTTTTGTTTTTGTTGCCTGTGCTTTTGGGGTCATATCCATGAAATCATTCCCAAGATCAGTGTCATGAAGCTTTTCCCCTTTGTTTTCTTCTGGGAGTTTTATAGTTTCAGGTCTTACATTTAAGTCTGTAATCCATTTTGAGTTGATTTTTTTCAAGATTTTGAGAGACAGAGCGTGAACAGGGGGAGGGGTGGAGAAAGAGGGAGAAGCAGACTCCCTGCTGAGCAGGTAGCCCGACACAGGACTCGATCCCAGAACCCTGAGGTCATGACCCTAGCTGATGGCAGATGCCTAACCAGCTGAGCCACCCAGGTACCCCTTGAGTTGATTTTTGTGTATGGTGTAAGGTAAGGGTCCATTTCATTCTTTTGCCTATGGAAAACGATTTGTTAGATTAGATTTTGCCTATCTAACACGATTTGTTCAAGAGCCTGTTCTTTCCCCTCTGGGTATTCTGAGCACTCTTACTGAAGATCAGTTGACCATATATGGGTGGATTTATTTCTGGGCTCTCTGTTCTGTTGGTCCCAAGTAACCTTTCCTACCTTATTAATTGCCTTTACTTGTAAATTGTATAGCCACATAAACTGAATGTTTACACTCAACTATTTGCTTAATGCTTTCCCACTTTTATGCCTTTGCTTATGCTACTTAATGAAACAAGGGGAAAGGCCAGCATAATTAGAATATAATTATCAAGGAGGAGAGTAATGCATAGTGAGGTACATGTACACCTCGTTAAGGAGTTTGAGTTTTGTTCTAAGAGTAAGAGAAAGTTGTTAAATAGAAAATGATAGGTCCAATTTACATTTTTGAAGATTACTATTTGAAGAACAGATTGGAAGAGGACAGGAATGAATGCCTCCCCTCCCCCCCCCCACCTTTTTCTTGCCTAATTACTCTGGCCAGGACTTCCAGTAGTACGTTGAATAAAAGTGGCAAGAGTAGGTATCCTTGTCTTGTTCCTGATCTTAAAGGAAAGGCTTTCAGTTTTTTACCGTTGAGTGTGATGTCAGCTATGGTCTTGTCATATATGACCTGCGTTACATTGAGGTACATTCCTTCTGTACCTATTTTGTTGAGAGTTTTTGTCATGAATGGATATTGAATTTTCTCAAATACTTTTTCTGCATCTGTTGAGATGATAAATGATTTTTATCCTTCATTTTGTTAATTTGGTATATCACATTGATTGAACTGTGGATGTTAAACCATCCTTGAATCCCTGCAATAAATCCCACTTGATCATGATGTGTGATCCTTTTTATATATATGCTAATATTTTGTTGAGGATTTTTGCTCCTGTGTTCATTAAGGATATTGGCTTGTAACTTTCTTTTCTTGTAGTATCCTTGTCAGGGTAATAGTGGCCTTAGTGGCCTCATAAAATGAGTTTGGAAGTGTTCCCTCCTCTTGTAGTTTTTGGAAGACTTTGAGAAGATTTTGTATTCTTTAAATGTTGGTAGAATTTACCAGTGAAGCTATCTGGTCTTGGACTTTTGTTTGTTGGGAGGTTTGAGAGTCTTTATACTTTAGGTATAAAAGCAGATCCATGTATCTTATTGTAGTCTGGGGAAATGTCTTAGGGATTCTCAGAGTAATGAAAATTCTGGTAGCCAATAATCTATAGTATGGGCAAAAAGGATCCCATAGTCACAAATGTTACTTTGTTGCATGTATATATCTTTGTTTCTACACGTGACTTGGAACTCCAGAAATGTGTATATTAGTGTTTACAGTTAGGGTTTATAATTGTAAGATGTTCTTATATCTAAAAATGCCTGTTTTGACATTAGAATAATGACTGCCAAAAACTGAAGATGAATATGGTAAATTTTTTTTTAAAGATTTTATTTATTTATTTGAGAGAGAGAATGAGATAGAGAGAGCATGGGGGGGGGTCAGAGGGAGAAGCAGACTCCCCGCTGAGCAGGGAGCCCAATGCGGGACTCGATCCCGGGACTCCAGGATCATGACCTGAGCCAAAGGCAGTCCCTTAACCAACTGAGCCACCCAGGCGCCCGAAGATGGTAAATTTTATGTTAGGTGTATTTTACCACAATAAAAAAAACTGGGGGGAAATGTGAAGATGGTTCAGAGAAGGGAATTTTAAAAGCCTCTAAGACACATGAAGAGTTTTTTTTTTAATCCCACCTGTTTAATTACTGATGATGAAAATGAAATCTCAGGTTTCTTAGCTGAAATAAGGTTAACAGTACCTCTCTCTGTTTTATCAGCAAGATTGAATTGAAAGGAAAAAAGATAGCACATATTGTAATAGTCCACATGTAGCAGGCAGTGAATACATTAACAGTTGCTGTTATAATCCAGAGAACTAAAGTACCTTCCTAAGGTCACACAGCCAGTCTATGGCAGAATCTAACCTAGAATCCAAGTCTTTTGACCCTTAGTCCTTTAAAGTTTTATTGTGTCGATCTGGCCCATAGGCACATGGCTAGAATCCTTTGTGTAGGCAGTGAATTTCCTGAAACTTTATATAAAACTGTTCTTGCCTTAGGTCTTTGTTCTGTATCTAGAGAATTAAGTGTGAATACCATTTCTAAATGGAATGCAAATATTTTGAAAGTCCTTTAAAATCTTTTTCTTTCTCCTTTTCAGAGTCCAGATGTCATTCAGAATTTGAAAATACTACCCATTCTGTCTTCAGGTCAGCCAAGTTTTACTTTCATCATCCAGTGCACCTACCAAGTGATCAAGATTTTTGCCATGAATCCTTAGGGAGGAGTGTATTCATGAGACATTCTTGGAAAGATGTCTTTCAGCATCATCCAGACAAACAAAGAGAACACACTCGTCTTCCTTCCCCTCATCAAAACGTGGAAAAGCCAAAGGCAGATTATACCAGAATAGAGAGCCTCAGTATCAATGTAAACTTGGAAAATGAAGTGATGCATACTGCTAAAAGTCGGGCTAGAGATTATCCAAAAAGTGACAAACAAATTAATGATCAAAAAAAGGATCATAAGGTCACCCCAGAGCCAACAGCTCAGCACACTGTGAGTTTGAATGAACTCTGGAACAAGTATCAGGAACGACAGAGGCAACAGAAACCTCCTGAGTTCAGTGACAGGAAAGAACTATCCTTGGTGGAGCGACTTGATCGTTTGGCTAAACTTCTTCAGAATCCCATCACATACTCTCTCCGGACCTCTGAAAGCACACAGGATGACAGCAGAGGGGAACGAGATGTTAAGGAATGGAGTGGTAGACAGCAACAGCAGAAAAACAAGCTTCAGAAAAAGAAGCGGTATAAGAGCCTAGAGAAATTCCATAAAACTGCAGGAGAGCTTAAAAAAAGCAAGGTGCTTTCTACTCATCAAGCTGGGAAACCCAATCAGATTAAAATTGAACAGATTAAATTTGATAAGTACATCCTGAGAAAACAGCCAGGTTTTCATTATAAAAACAACACTTCTTCAGATTCTAGACCCTCAGAGGAGAGTGAGCTGCTCACAGACACCCCCACCAACATCGTTTCCACCACCACTTCTCCTGTGGAATCAGATATATTGACCCAAACAGATAGAGAGGTGGCTTTGCATGAGAGGAGCAGCTCTATTTCTACCATTGACACAGCCCGACTGATCCAGGCTTTTGGCCAGGAAAGAGTTTGTCTGTCACCCAGGCGAATTAAATTATACAGCAGCCTCACCGACCATCAGAGGAGATACTTTGAGAGGCGGAACAAGAAGAACAAGAAAGCATTGAATACGGGTCATCCCCAAATGACTTCTGAGCACACCAGAAGGAAACACATCCAGGTACATGGCTACAAATTCCATCTGGCAATGTGACTCCCTTTTTCATGGACTTTTTAGTTAAGCCTTGCACACAGGTGAAAAAAAAGCCAATTGCCCTTTCCTCACTTTAACATTTCTTACCAACTGGAAAAGAGTGAGAAAGTGTAGTACAGTGCTATTGTGAGTTGTCATTCTTTTCATCAAAACTCAGTTACGAATTACCCTTTGGATGAAGGGCTTTGCTGCTAAATGCTTCAGAATCTGCAAAGTATACCCCTGGCACAGGGGAGCTTCCAATTTAGGATGATCTCCATACTGAACAATAGTGCCTGGCTTTTTTTGTTTCTCTGGCGTTTTTTTGTTTATTTGTTCCTCCCTGTCTTTCAAGAACTTTTGAGGTGCTTTTAAACACATACACAGATATACACATACATATATATACACACACATACATATATAAGTAATACAATAATGATTTTTTTTTTTTTTTAGTAAATGAAGAATTAGAATGATAGAAAATTAAATTGAAGCCAGGGAGGGATGAGCTACAACATGATTTTAAAAATAAATAAATGAAGGGTTGTGAGTGATGGGAAGACAAGTTGGGAGAGCAATATACCTGTGGGTATGGTTGCTAGAAGTGAGCCACGAATTTTGCTCTTTGTTTTCTAGCAGTTGGTGTTCCTAGAATTTTGTGATCAATTACGTAAGTCTGTAATATAAAAACAAACTAAATTTTCAAAAGCATTATAGATATTTCTGATACTAAGACCTAAGAGAAATTTCTCTCATCTATCCTCGTAAAGAAGGCACACGATGTATGTAACAGAGTCTTCAACGCATCCTCACAAGAGATTCAGTAACAACACCCGTAAGGTTAATATGACCTTAGGTTAGGGAGTTCGGTAAAGGTAGATTTCAAGGGGTCAGCAAGTGCGGACTATTACTTTAACCCAAGAATAAAATTTAGGGTATCTAGAGGAGTGCTCTCCAAAGAAGGATGCTTGCAGAATGGGTCATTAGGGTATAGAAAGAAAGGTGTTAAAAAAAATGTTAGATTTGTATTTATTTTTCTCAACCTTTTAAAATTTATATTTCTGTATATCTTTTATAATATATGAGTACAGTCATAATTTATAACTTTAAATAAATATCTACTTTGGTGATTTGTGCTCAAAAATACTTTTATCAGTAGGACTGCATGATCAACAAATTTAGAGACCACTTGTCTAGAGGAAAGGAGGCAGAAGACATTCAGACAATTTGCCATAAATATTTCTCATAATTGAGTTTTGGGTAGGTATTAAATGGTAATGATTACATGTATAAATAGTACAATATGACTTTTTTTCTTTAAAGTAGGTGAAGAATCGGGAATGATACAGATGAAGGCTTTTTGTTGCATAGAGGAGATAGGGAAAAAAGATCTTGGTAGAGGGTTTTTTGGTGTGTGGTGAAACACACACTTTACATAAAGTTTACAGTTTTAACCATTTTAAAGTATACGGTTCAGTGGCACTGAGTTTTACGGTGTTTTACATCAGCACCACTATCTGGTTTGTGTACTTTTTCATCCCTCCAGTAGAAACTTCATAATCGTTAAGCACTCACTCTCTGGTGCCTATTCTGTATATTTCATATAAATGGAATCATACAATATATGACCTTTATGTCAGACTTCTATCACTTTAGCATATTTTTGAGATTCATCCATGTCCTAGCATGTATCAGTACTTTATTGCTTTTTATGGCTGAATAATATTTCATTGAGAGTATATACTCCATTTTATTTATCCATTCATCTGTTCATGGACATTTAGGTTGTTTCCATCTTTTGGCTACTGTAAAAAGACCAGATATGAACATTTGTATACAAGTTTTTATTTAAACACCTGTGTACAGTTCTTTTGGGTATACACTTAGGAGTGGAAGTACTGGGTCATATGGTAATTCTGTGTTTAGTTTATTGAGTAATTACCAAACTGTTTTCCACAGAGGATACACCATTCTATATTCCCACCAGCAATGTCTGAGGGTTCCAATTTCTCCACATTCACCAGCACTTTTTATTTACTTTGTTTTATGACTTTTTTTGCCATGCTAGTAGGTGTGAAGTGGTATCTCATACTCATTGTCATTTTGATTGTGGTTTTGATTTGCCTTTCTCTTTCCTAATGGCTAATGACGTTAAACATCTTTTTGTGTGCTTGTTGGCCATATATATGTATTCTTTGGAGAAATGTCTATTCAAGTCTTTGCTCACTTATAATTAAGTTGTTTGTCTTTTTGTTTTTGAGCAAGAGTTCTTTATATATTCTGGATTGTAGATTCTTATTGAATATATAATTTGCAAATATTTGTTCCCACTCTCTGGGAGAGCTTATTACTGTCCTTGATGCATAACCGTTTACTTTTGATGAAGTCCTATTTTTTCTTTTGTTACTTGTGCTTTTGTTGTCATATCTAAGAAACCATTGCCAAATCCAAAGTCTTGAAGATTTAGCTCTATATTCTTTTAAGACTTTTATACTTGTTAGCTCTTTCCTTTGCATATTTGATGTATATTGGGTTAATTTTTGTGTATGATATGACATCATTCTTTTCCACATGGATATCCAGTTGTCCTAGCACCAGTAGTTAAAAAGACTATTCTTTCCCCATTGAATGGTCTTGGCACTCTTGTCAAAAATCAATTGACAATAGATCTGAAGGTTTATTTCTGGGCCCTCCATTGTATTCCTTTGATCTACATGCTTAGCTATATTCCATTACCGTAATGTTTTTGATAACTGTATCTTTGTAGTAAGTTTTAAAATTGAGATGCATGAGTTCTCCAGTTTTGTTCTTTTTCAAGACTACTTTGGCTGTTCAGCCCCCTTGTATTTCCAAATGAATTTTAAGATCAGCTTTTCCATTTCTGCCAAAAGGTCATTGGGATTTTGATATTAATTGGTTCGAATCTGTAGATTGGTTTGGAGTTTATTGCCATCCTAACATTAAGTCTTCCAGTCTGCGAACACGAATGTCTATCAATTTATTTAGGTTTTTAATTTCTTCCAGCAATGTTTTGTAGTTTTCATTGTCCAAGTCTTGCACCTTCATGGTTAAATTTATTCTTATTGGATTTTCTTGTTCTTTCTTTTTTTATTCTTAATTGTGGTAAAATACATATAACAAAATTTATCATCATATCCATTTTTAAGTGTGCACCTTGGTGGTACTAGGTACATTCCTGTCACTGTGCAAACATTACCATCCTCCATCTCCAGAACTCTTTTTTATCTTGCAGAACTGAAACTCTATACCCACTCAAACTCCTCATTCCACCTTATGCTCAACCCATTGCCACCACTATTCTATTTTCTGTCTCTATGAATTGGACTACTCTAGGTAACCTCATATAAATGGAATCATATATTATTTGTCTTTTAGTAATAGGCTGATTTCATTTAGTAAAATATCCTGAAGGTTCATCCATGTTGTAGCATGTAACAGGATTTTCTTACTTTCTAAGAGTAAATGGTAACATGTATATAGCACATTTTGTTTACCCATTCAACTGTCTATAGGCAGTTGGGTTACTCCATATTTTGACTATTGTGAATAATGTTGCTGTGGATATGGGTGTGCAAATATCTGTTCAAGAGCCTGCTTTCAGTTTGGGGGATATATAGCCAGAAGTGAAATGGCTGAATCATAGAATTCTGTTTTTAATTATTTGAGGAGCCACCATATTGTTTTCCACAGTAGCTGCACCATTTTACAGTCCCACCAACAGTGCACAAGGGTTCCAATTTCTCCACATCCTTGCCAACACTTGTTTTGTTTTTTTTATAGTAGCCATCCTAATGGGTGTGAACTGGTATGTCATTGTATTTCAATTTACAGGTCTCTAATGATTAGTGATGTTGAACATATTTATGTGCTTATTGGTTATTTGTATATCATCTCTGGACAAATATCTATTCAAGTCCTTTGCCTGGTTTTTACTCAAGTTTGTTGTTGAGTTGTAGGAGTTCTTTATATATTCTGGATATTAGCCTCTTCTACCTAATTTGTAATATTCTTTCTTACTCCGTGGATTGCCTTTTCACTCTGTTGATTTTGTCCTTGGATGCACAGGCATTTTTAATTTAGATGTAATCCAAATTGTCTGTTTTTGCTTTTGGTGCCTGTGCTTTTGGTGTCATATCCAGGAAATCATTGCCAAATGCAATGTCATTAAGGTTTTATTCTGTTTTCTTCTAAGAGTTTTATGGTTTTAGGTCTCATGTTTAGGTTTTTAATCCATTTTGAGGCTATTTTTTGTATATGGTGCAAAGTAAAGCTCCAACTCATTCTTCTGCATGTGGATATCTAGATGTCCCAGCACCATTTGTTGAAAAAAGACTCTTTTCCCCATTGAATGGTCTTGGCACCCTTATCAAAAATCATTTGACCATATATGTGAGGGTTTATTTCTGGGCTTTCTATTCTATTCTGTTGGTCTTTATGTCTTTCTTTATGCCAGTACCATGCTGGTTTCAGTTTATTGTATCTTTGTAATTAATTTTGAAATCAGAAAGTGTAGGACCTACAACTTCTTCTTCTTTTTTAAGACTGTTTTGGCTATTCAGAGTCCCTTGAAATTCCATATTAATTTTAGTAAGTTTTTCTTTTTGATGCTATTTTAAGTGTAATTGTTTTCTTAATTTCATGTTTGCATTATTTATTGCTAGTATATAGATACATAATTAATTTTTGCATGTTGGTTTTGTACCCCTTAACTTTACTGAATTCATTTGTTAACTCCTAACAGTTCTCTTGTGGATTCTTTAGGATTTACTACATATAAGATCATGTTATCTGTAAACAGAGATAGTCTTACTTCCTCCTTTCCAATGTGGGTGCCCATTATTTATTTTTCTTGCCTAATTAGTCTGGCTAGAAATTCCAGACCCAACAGTGTCACATAGAAGTGGCAAAAGTGGACGTCATAGTCTTGTTCATGATCTTAGAAGGAAAGCATTTAGTCTTTCACCATTGAGAATGATGTTAGCTTTGAGTTTTCATATATGACTTTTACCATGTTAAGGAAGTTCCCTTTTTTTTTTTTCTTTTTTGATGAGTAATTTTACCATAAAAGGGTTGTGGCTTTTGCCAGATGCATCAGCATCTACTGGGATGATCACATGGGTCTTTTTTTTTTCTTTTATTCTATTAATATGGTATATATTGATAATTATTTAATGAATCAACCTTGCATTCCTGTGGTAAGTCCTTAAATACTCCTTTGTCTTGATATATAATTCTTTTTTTTTTTTTAAAGGTTTTATTTATTTGACAGAGAGAGAGACAACGAGAGAGGGAACATAGGCAGGGGGAGTGGGAGAGAGAGAAGCAGGCTTCCCGCGGAGCAGGGAGCCCGATGCGGGGCTCGATCCCAGGACCCTGGGATCATGACCTGAGCCGAAGGCAGACGCTTAACGACTGAGCCACCCAGGCGCCCCTTGATATATAATTCTTGTCATCTGCTGCTGGATTCACTTTGCTAGAATTTGAAGAGGACTTTTGCATCTCTATTTCTAAGGGATATTGACCTATAGTTTTCTTAAGATACCTTTGTCTGCTGCCTCATAAAATGAGTTAGGACATTGTCCCTCATCTTCTATTTTTTGGATGAGTTTGGGAAGAACTAGTGTTAATGATTGATACTTTCTTTAAATGTTTGGTGGAATTCATCAGTGAAGCCACCAGTCATGTGTTTTTCTTTGGGGGAATGTTTATTGCTGATTCAATCTCTTTGTTGTTAAGTCTACTCAGATTTTGTTTCTTCTTGAGTCAGTTTTTGTAGTGTATGTGTTTATAAGAATTTATCCATCTCTATTGCTTCTCTAGTCACAATTTCATTTATCTCCACTCTAATCTTTATGATTTACTTCTGCTTGCTTTGGGTTTAGTTTGCTCTTTTTATTCTATTTCTTTACAGTTTAAAGTTAGATTATTGGTTTGAAATTATTATTCTGTGTAAGTGATGAATCACTAAATCCTACACCTGAAACTGTATGTTAACTAACTGGAATTTAAATAAAAACTTGGAAGAAAAAAATTATGAAATTATTATGCTTTTTTAGTACAGGTGTTTACTATTACAAGTTTCCTCTGAGCACTGCTTTTGTAGATACTAATTTTTTTCTGAATTCAGCCTTCACTGCATTCCAAAGTTTTGGTATGTTGTTTTCATTTTCATTCATCTCAAAGTATTTTCTAATTTCTCTTGTAGTTTCTTTTTTGGCCATTAATAGTTTGACTATTTAATTACCACATTTTTGTTTATTTTCCAAATTTCTTTCTGGTATTGATTTCTAGTTTCAGTCCCCTGTGGCCAAAGAATAAACTTTGTATTATTTCAGTCCTTTTAAATTTATTATGACTTATTTTATAGCCTAGCATATGGTCTCTTGTGGAGAATTTTCATGTGCACTTGAGAGGATCGTGCTGCTGTTGGTTAGAGTGTTTTGTATATGTCTGTTAGGTCTAGTTGGTTTATAGTGTTATTCAAGTCCCGTTTCCTTACTGGTCTTTTATATAGTTTTTCTATCATATTGAAAGTGATATATTGAAGTCTGCCGCTATTAATGTGGAACTGTTTCTCCATTCAGTTCTGTCCATTTTTGCTTCATATATTTTGAAGTTCTGTTGTCAGGTATGTGTATGTCCATAATTGTTATATCTTCTTCATGGGTTGACCCTCTTATCAATAAATAATCCCCTTCTTTATCTCTTGTAATGATTTTTAACTCAAAGTCTCTTTTCTCGCATTAGTAGAGCGACCCCAGCTTTCTTTTCATTACCACTCTTTGCATGGGGTATCTTTTCCATCCTTTTACTTTCAAATACTGTGTCTTTGGATCTAAAGTAAGTCTTTTTCAAAATGGAGGGGGGAATGGGGGACAGCAAGGGGATGGCAGTTTGGGCTGTACATTTTCTGTGGGGTTGGTTGAGGACCCTGTCCTTTTCTGGTGGGTGCTGTGGAGGGAGCCAGAGCGGAATGACTTCATTAATAACATCTGGTAAAAATGATATGGCACCAATAACATTCCCAGTGTAGGCTGCCACACACTGACAATTTGCAGGATGGACTTGTGATAAAGAGAGGACTGGGGGTCAGCCTTTCCTGAGCGTGGATTGGTCCTGACTAAATGGGTTCTGGAAGTAGTGGCGTGGGATTGTAGGGTATTGCCAGACTAACACATATATCAGACCCCTTCTGATGAAAGGAACTACTAGGGTAGCAGCAACAACAAATCCTATTCTTGAGAATATGATATTTAGTCTAATTGAAATGGGCTAAAGCATCAGTCCTGCTCCATGTCATTTTAAATTACAGTTGAGCCTTGAAGAGCATGGATGTGAGCAACATAGGTGTGAAATATCTACTTATATGCAGATTTCTTTCGATACAGTGCTATATTGCAAATGTATTCTCTTACGACTTACTTAATAATAACATTTTTTTTTCTCTAGCTTTATTATAAGAATACAGTTCGTAATATATATAACATATATAAAATGTAAGTTAAGCAACTGTTTATGTTATCATAAGGCTTCTCATCAGTAGTAGGCTATTAGTTAATTTAGGTGGAGTCAAAAGTTAGATGTGGATTTACTGCTACCTTCAGGGGTCAGCACCCCTTTTTCCTGTGTTGTTCAAGGATCAGCTGTATAAGAAAACAGCCTCAGTGCATGTGTCTGTATGTTACTGAATTGCCTTAGTTGGGGAGCCTGGGTGGCTCAGTCAGTTGAGCATCCGACTCTTGATTTCGGCTCAGGTTGTGATCTCAGTGTTGTGAGATCAAGCCCCTGCTGGGGTCCACACTCAGCAGAGAGTGCTTGAGATTCTCTCCCTCTGCCCCTCCCCTCCCAAAACAAATAAATAAATCTTTAAAAATATTTTGCCTTAGTTTTTAAAATGAATGAATTAATGAAGTCTTTTTTAGACAACACATAAGTGGATCATGTTTTTTAAAATCCATTTTGCCATCTCTACCGTCTAATTGGAGAGTTCAATCTATTTACATTTAAAATAATTACTGATAGGAAAGGACTTAACTTTGGCAATTTTGCCATTTGTTTATATCTTATATAAATTTTTTCTTTTTCAGTTCCTCTATTCCTGCCTTCCTTTGTATTTAACTGATTTCCTATAATGAACCATTTTGATTACTGTCTCATTTCCTTTCCTTTATATTTATTTTCATAGTGCTTACCTTGGGGATACAATTAACATCTTACATCTATAACACAATATGTAACATGAAATGATACCAGTCTAGCTTAAATAATACACAAAAACTCCCACTTCGATATCTCTCTGCCTCTCACCCTTTTATTTATTTTTTAGGATTTTATTTATTTTTTAAGATTTTATTTTTTATTTTATTTATGTATTTATTATTTATTTACTTGAGAGAGCATGAGCAGGGGGAGGGGCAAAGGGAGAGGGAGAAGCAGGCTCCCCATTGAGCAGGGAGCCCGATGCAGGGCTCAAACCCAGGACTGCAGGCATCATGACCTGAGTCAAAGGCAGATACTTAACTGACTGAGCCACCCAGGCGCCCATGCCTCTCACCCTTTTAATTGTTATAATCACAGATTACATCTTTAGACTTTCTGTGTACCCATTAACATAGATTTATAATTATTTTCTATGCATTCGTCTTTTGTTGGGTTTTTTTAGAGAAAGAGAACGTTTGTGCACTTGAGTCGGGGAGGGGCAGAGAGAGAGAGGGAGAGAATCCCAAACAGACTCCACAGCCAGCCTGGAGCCCGAGATGGGGCTCGATCTCATGACCTGAGCCAAAATCAAGAGTTGGACACTTAACCAACTGAGGCACCCAGGCACCCCTATGCGTTTGTCTTTTAAATCTTATAGGAAAAGAAAGGGGAGTTACAAACCAGAAACATAATACTACTGACTTTTATATTTACCTATGTATTACATTTACCAGTGTTATTTCTTCATATGGCATCATATGGTTTTATTGCTTCACATGGCTTCACGTGTTGCCTCTTGTTTTTTCATTTCAGCCTGAAGGAGTCCCTTTAGCATTTCCTATAGGGCAAGTCTTCCAGTAATGAATTCTTTCAACTTTTGTTTTTTATCTGGGAGTGTCTGAATTTCACCTTCATTCTTGCCAGACACATCTTCACCTATGCCACATACAGATTTCTTTTTTCAGTTCTCGCATCACTTTAAATGTCATCCTACTCCCTGTTGGCCTCCATCATTTCTTTTTTTTTTTTTAAAGATTTTATTTATTTATTTGAGAGAGAGAGAATGAGAGCGAGCACATGAGAGGGGGGAGGGTCAGAGGGCAAAGCAGACTCCCCGCCGAGTAGGGAGCCCGATGCGGGACTCGATCCAGGGACTCCAGGATCATGACCTGAGCCGAAGGCAGTCGCTTAACCAACTGAGCCACCCAGGTGCCCCGGCCTCCATCATTTCTTATGAGAAAGTGGCAGTTAAACTTACTGATGATCCCTTCTAGGTTATGGGTCTCTTCACTCTTACTGCTTCAAGATTCTTTCTTTATCTTTGACTTTTAAGAGTTTGATTTTTTTTTTTTAAGATTTTATCTATTTATTTGACAGAGAGAGACACAGCAAGAGAGGGAACACAAGCAGGGGGAGTAGGAGAGAGAGAAGCAGGCTTCCCGCAGAGCAGGGAGCCCGATGCGGGGCTCAATCCCAGGACCCTGGGATCATGACCTGAGCCGAAGGCAGATGCTTAACGACTGAGCCACCCAGGAGCCCCAAGAGTTTGATTATTATGTGTCTTGATGTGGAGCTTGTCCTACTGGGAGTTCATTGAACTTCTTCAATTTTAGATTCGTGTCTCTTACCAACCATTATTTCTTCAAATATTCTTTCTGACTCTTCCTCTCTCTCTCCTCCTTTTGACACTCCTACCTTCGATATGTTTTGTAAGCTTGATGGTGTTCTATAAGTCTCTTAGACTCTGTTCATTTTTCTTTATTCTGTTTTCATTCTGTCCCTCAGACTGGATATTTTCATTTATTCTACCTTCAACTTCACAGATTCATCTGTCTGTTCAAATATACTGTTGAACTGCTCTGGTGAATTTTTCATTTCAGTTATTTTACTTTTCAGCTTCATAATTTATATTTGTTTCCTTTTTATTTTTCTTTATTGGTAATCTCTATTTGGTGAGACATCATTCTCCTGGTTTATTTGTCCATGGTTTCCTTTAGCTCTTCAAGCATATTTAGGACGATTGATATAATGTCTTTGTATAGTAAAAAAAAAAAAAAAGTCTTTGTAGAGTAAGTCCAATGTCTGTTCTTCCTGATGGGTAGTTTCTGTTCATTTTGTTTTTCTTATAAGTGTCCCATACTTTCTTGTTTGGATGCCTTGTAATTTTTGGTTGAAAACTTGACATTTTGAATATCGTGATGTGATAACTCTGGAAATCAGATTATCCTCCCCACTCCCTAGGGTTTGTTGTTACTGCTTGTTATGGGTTAAAGTTGTTGGTATGTTTAGTGATTTTTCTAAACTATTTTTATACAGACTGTATTTTTGGTCTCTGATGTCTCTGTTTCTTTAGCTCATTAGTCAGCTAGTTGTTTGACAGATTGCCTTAAGTGCCTGGAATCAAGAGAAAGCAAAAAAAGAAAGAAGGAAGGAAAGGGGAAAAAATTTCCCCAGTTTTTTGTAGATTATCTTTGTATTAGGGACTCTAGTGCTTAGATAGGCCATTTACAACTCTGCCTTAGCCAAATTTCCAGCTTGCACTGAACCTACAGATCAGCCAGTTGTGAATCTGTATGGTCTTCTCAGGTCTTTTCTGCCCATGCATTCTGCCCTGTGCATGCACTTTCTAGTTTCCCTGGGGTTCATGGGAGATTTTCAAAACCCCGTTTCCCCAGAATTCCTGCTTTTCTCCCTGGCTTTCAGTGTGCGTAGTGTTTCAACCAACTTTTATTTATTTTATTTATTTGTTTGTTTATTCACTCATTCATTTATTTATGTATTCCTTGCTTCCTTGCTTGCCCTTTGCAGTAATGCCTTTTTCATTTAGTTTTCAGTGTTTTCAAGGAAATTCCATCCTTTAAAATGCCCTAAAAGAATTCCAAGTTTAGTTAAACAAAAATAGGCCCCCTTGTGTGAATCCTTTAGGGAGTACTCAGGCAGGTTCAGAGAAACAGTTCCTTGGGAACAACATACTCTCTGTGCTTCCTTTGGAAGCAAGTACCTACACTGTGAATGCAGGCTACAGTCTTCAGTGCCATGCCTGAGAAAGGTAAGTTAAAAGCCACAAAGCTCTCCTATCTTGTTTAGGTGACCTTGCTCTTGCTCAAGTTTTCACTTAGTTGCCATAAACCTTTGACTATCTTCTAGAATTCTGATGAGGTTGATTTTTTTTTTAAAGATTTTATTTATTTATTTGAGAGAGAGAGAATGAAAGACAGAGAGCATGAGAGGGAGGAGGGTCAGAGGGAGAAGCAGACTCCCCGCCGAGCAGGGAGCCTGACGCGGGACTCGATCCCGGGACTCCAGGATCATGACCTGAGCCGAAGGCAGTCGCTTAACCAACTGAGCCACCCAGGCGCCCTGATGAGGTTGATTTTTTGACAGGTTTTGCCAGGTTTTTTGGTGACAGGTCCCTGGAAATCCTTATTCTACTGATTTTGCTAACATCCCTCCAAGGTGGGGTTTTGTACCCATCCCACAACAGCTCTTCCTGTTTCCTGGGTCTGCACTATAATAGACACTTGAATAAACTCTTATATCTTTTTCCTGGTGGAGGTTATAGAAAAACAGCTAGAAGGTGCAGATTCCCCCAATTCCTATAGCTCCCAAGGGCTTCACATCTTGCCAATGTATACTTGGTCTCTACCTAATCCAGTCTCCATCCTTCTTAATATTGTCCAGTTGTATCTCCTCCAGATGATCTGGTGCTCGTATCTCATATCTCCCTGCAGACAACAATTTCTTCTTAGATTTTGGGCCAAGGTTGACCTGTGACCTCAACTTTCTGATAGCTTCAAGAAAAGTCATGAACTTAAAGTTGTATACACTTCTGGTGGTGGTGGTGGTGGTGGTGGTGGTGGTGGTGGTGATAGTGGGGATGTTATAAGGATGGAGGGCTGCTTTATCTGACTCTTTAGATCCCTAAATGGAAACTATATATATAGTTATATATATCTATATCTATATCTATATATATCTAGTAGATTTAAGTTTGTGGTATTTTTATTAGTAGTACTTTCTAGATGTTCTATAATTGTAGCTTTGGATTTCCTGTTTGACCCAAGAGGAAAGTTTAGAAGATAATTTAAAAAAAAAAATTCTTGAAAGTTGGGTTTATTGTCACTACATATGAACTTATAATTTTAAAGTATTGTGATCAGAGATTGTACTCAGTTCTATTTCTGTTTTAAGGATATTATAGAGATTTTCTTTGTGGCTTAATGTATGAACAAGTACTCCAAGGGTATGATAAGGGAGGTAGAGTCTCCATATAGAGTATGACATTCCAGTTATACCCAGTAATTCACTTTTATTAATTATATTTTTCCCAAATATTGGTTTCCTTGATCTGTTAAGGACTTCAAAGAGTGTACTTAGGGGTGCCTGGCTGGCTCAGTCGGCAGAGCATGCGACTCTTGATCTTGGAGTTGTGAGTTCAAGCCCCACATTGGGTGTAGAGCTTACTTTAAAAAAGCTACAGTTTGTCATGCACAAGAGTTGGCTAGACACACAAGCTTAAAATATTGATGGTAAATAAATGGGAGATGGCAAAGAAGTTTTTTTTTAAAAAAGTATATTTGAAGGTTGATTTATCTTTGTGGCAATTAAAGGCTTATATGTATATTTATTTTTACGTCTGGCACATAAACATTCATGATACTTTTTTATTCACTGTGAATTATACCATAAATCATACAAAGTAAGTTTTATTTTCCATTTTTAATGTTTTGTCTTTGATTCCACTTCAGTGCAATTTTTAAAACTTTACATTTGCACAGTTTCTCTTTGCCTATCCTTCTACTTTTAGCCTTTCTGGTCACTTTGCTCAAGTCTAAGTAGCATCTAGTTAAATTTAACTTTTTTTCCCCAATGAAATTTGAGCATTTTTCTTTTGGGGTAAATTTATTCTACTTAACTGTGAGGTTATAATAAATATGTTTGGTTTAAATTTTAATATCCTTATTATTTTTTCCTGTTCTGATATGTTTATTATGCAAAATTCCATTTCAGACTGAGGCAAGTGAACTTTTTAATGTGGTTAAAAAAAACATGACAAAAAATTTATCATCTTAACCATTTTTAAATGTAAAATTCAGTAGTGTTAAATATATTCACATTGTCATGAAACAGATCTCCAGAACTTTTTCATATTATAATATGGAAAGTCTATACCCATTAAACAGCAACTCCCCCTTTCCCTCTGCCCTGAGCCCCTGGTTTTACTTGATTTTAGATAACTTCATGTAAGTGGAATCATAGAGTATTGTCTTTTAGTAACAGGCTTACTTTACTTAGCATAATGTCTTCAAGATTCATCTATATTGTACCATGTGACAGGATTTTCCTACTTTTTAAGGCTGAATAATATTCCATTGTATGTATATACCACATTTTGTTTATCCATTCATCCCTCGGTGGACATTTTGGTTGCTTCCACCTCTTGGTTATTGTGAATAATGCTGCTGTGAGCATGGTCATGCAAATATGTCTTCAAGACCTTGCTTTCAATTCTTTTTTTTTTTTTTTTAAAGATTTTATTTATTTATTTGAGACAGAATGAGAGAGACAGAGAGCACTTGAGAGGGGGGGAGGGTCAGAGGGAGGAGCAGACTCCCTGCAGAGCAGGGAGCCCGATGTGGGACTCGACCCCAGGACTCCAGGATCATGACCTGAGCCGAAGGCAGTCGCTTAACCAACTGAGCCACCCAGGCGCCCCCTTGCTTTCAATTCTTTAGGACATATATCTACAAGTGGAATGGTTGGATCATATGGTAATTCTATTTTTAATTTTTTGAGGAACCACCATACTTTTTCACAGCAGCTACACCATTTTATAGTCCCACCAAACAGTTCACAAGAGTTTCAGTTTCTCCATATCCTTGCCAACACTTATTTCCTGGTTGATTTTATTGTTGTTGCTGTTGTTGTCATTGTTTGGTAGTAGCCATCCTTGTGGGTATGCAGTGGTATTTCATTGTTTTTGATTTGCATTTCTGATGATTAATAATGTTGGATGTCTTTTCATATGCTTGTTGGCCATTTGTACATCATTGTTGGAGAAATGTCTATTCAAGTCCTTTGCCTATTCTTGAATCAGGTTACTTTTTTTGATTATTGAGTTGTAGTTCTTTGTATATTCTGGATATTAACCCCTTATCAGATATATAATTTATAAGTTTTTCCTCCCTTTTTACTTTATTGATTGTGTCCTTTGATGTATTTAATATTAATGTAGTCCCTGTAGTCTGTTTTTACTTTTGTTGCCTGTAATTTTGGCTGACATATCCAAGAAATCATTACCAAGTCCAGTGCCATGAAACTTTTCCCGTATGTGTTCTTCTAAGAGTTTTACGGTTTTAGATCTTATATTTAGGGCTTCAGTCCATTTTGAGTTAATTTTTCTAGATGGTGTAAAGTAAGGTTCAACTTCATTCTTTGCAAATGGATATCTAGTTTTCCCCACACCATTTGTTGAAGAGAAATTTCCCTTTTGAGTAGTCTTGGTATTAAGAGTCAAAGATCCTTTGACGATAGATCATTTGACCATACACATGAGGATTTCTTTCTAGGCTGTTCTAGTCCATTGAAGTATTTGTCTGTTTTTATGCCAGTACTGTTATATTGCTGTACCATACTGTACTGTAATATGTTTTGAAATCAAGACGTGTGAGTCCTTAAGCTTTGTTCTTCTTTTTCAAAATTGTTTCGGTTATTTAGGGTATTTTATCATTTTTAATGATTTCCTACTGTTTCCAGTCTTCTTTTGTTCATTGCTGTATGATTTTCTTTGAGTTGAATTGTTTTTCTTTTTTTTTTTTCATTAGTTTCAGAGGTAAAATTTAGTATTCATCAGTTGCATATAACACCCAGTGCTCATTACATCAAGTGCCCTCCTTAATGCCCATCACCAAGTAATCCCTTCCCCCCCCATCCACCTCCCCTCCATCAACCCTCAGTTTCCTAGAGTTCAATGTCTGTTGAATTGTTTTTCTGATAACTTGGCAGCCATGTAATCTCATTAAATACTATGCTTAAACCACTTTCTCATCACCCTCAGATATAAAACAGTATCTATTGACTCCACCATATGAAAACTTAAGAAACTGGTTGTACTTGTCCTATTTCTTCCCACCCACTAACACACACACATACTTCCCCCCCCCAACCTAACAGTATTTTGTGAATTTTGTCTTAGTTCATTATTGTAATATTACTACTATGTTGACTAGCTTTATTTTCAAGAATTATAACATATTATTTCCATATCATAAGCAAAATCACCATTTTATATTAGTTAAGTTTTAAAATACCAGGGCCTTTTCATATAACTATTTATGAGTCTGTTAGTTTGAATAATTCTGTTTGGCTAGATTTTTATTTATTTATTTATTTAAGATTTTATTAATTTATTTGACAGAGAGAGACACAGTGAGAGAGGGAACACAAGCAGGGGGAATGGGAGAAGGAGAAGCAGGCTTCCAGCAGAGCAGGGAGCCCAATGCGGGGCTCGATAGCAGGACCCTGGGATCATGACCTGAGCTGAAGGCAGACGCTTAACAACTGAGCCACCCAGGCGCCCCCATTTGACTAGATTTTTAAACAGTTTTTCAGGAGTGTGCATCTCTTCAATTCTTACACCTTGAGACTATCTTTCTCTTATCTTTATGTAAGAGCAACAACTTGGTTGGATATAAAACTTTTGGATAATAATCCTTAATTCAAAATTCTGTCAATTTTACTCCCCTTTTCTGGGCACAAGCATTTAATGTTTCTATATCAGAGGCAACCCTGATGTATTTTTCCCTGTGGTGTCCTGGATTTTCATTCCTGGATTCTTGTCATATTTTTTAATGTGTATTTTTCCCTGTGGTGTCCTGGATTTTCATTCCTGGATTCTTGTCATATTTTTTAATGTAAGTTATTTTCCCATAGTATGTCTCAGTATTGGTCAATCTCTATTAATTTTTTAAATAAAATTCACATCCTATGCAATTTACTCTTTCAAATATATAGTTCATTGCTTTTTAGTATATTCCTTGAAGGCTGTACAACAACCATCACCACTAAGTCCAGAGTATATTTGTCACACCAAAAAGAAACCCTATGTCCATTAACAATCATTTGTCAGCCCCTCCTACCTCTCCCCACTCTGCAGCCATTAATCTACTTTCTGTCTCTGGATTTGCCTTTTCAGTACATTTCATATAAATGAATCATGCGATATATGGCCTTTTGTATCTGGCTTCTTTCACTAAATATTTTCAAGGTTCATCCATTTTGTTGCATGAATCAATACTCATTGCTTCTTACAAGTGAATAATATTCCGTATACATATACAACATTTTGTTTATTCATGAGTTGATGGACATTTAGATTGTTTCTGATTTTTTACCATTATGAAAAATGCTGCTATAAGCATTAATATACAAGTTTTTTTAAGATTTTATTTATTTATTTGAGAGAGAGAGAGAAAGCAGAAGCAGGAGGAGGGGCAGAGGGTGAAGCAGGCTCCCTGCTCAGGGAGCCCGATGCGATGCAGGACTCAATCCCAGGACCCTGGGATCATGACCTGAGCCGAGGGCAGATGCCTAACCAGTTGAGCCACCCAGGCGCCCTAATATGCAACTATTGTGTGGACATATTTTTTCAATGTTCTTAGGTATATACCCAGTAATAGAATTGTTGGACCATATGGTAGCTCCCTGTTTAACCTTTTGAGTGGCTGCACCATTTTACATTCCCACCAGGATCATATTCCAATCCAATTTCTCTATATCCTTGTCAACATTTGTTATTGTCTATCCTTTGATTATAACCATCCTAATGACTATGAAATGGTATCTCATTGTGGTTTTAATTTGCATTTCTCTAATGACTATTGATTTTTGAACATCTTTTCTTATTGGCCACTTGTATATCTTTATATCTTCTTTAGAGAAATGTCTATTCAGATCTTTAAAAGGATTATTTGGGTTTTAAAATTGGGTTGTCATTTTATTACTGAGTTATATTTCTTTATATATTCTTTTTTTTTTTAGTTTTTACTTAAATTCCAGTTAACATACAGTGTAATATTAGTTTCAGGTATACAATATAGTGATTCAGCACTTCCATACATCACCCAGTGCTCATCAAAGCAAGTGCCCTGTTTCATCCCCATCACCTATTTCACCCATCCCCCCCTCCCTGCCCACCTCCCCTCTGGTAGCCATCAGTTTGTTCTCTATAGTTTCTATAGAGTCTGTTTCTTGGTTTACCTCTCTTTTTCTTTTCCCTTTGCTCGTTTTGTTTCTTAAATTCCACATGTGAATTGAGATCATATGGTATTTGTCTTTCTCTGACTGACTTATTTCATTTAGCATAATACTCTCTAGCTCCATCCATGTCATTGCAAATGGCAAGATTTCATTATTTTTCATGGTTAAATAATATTCTGTTATATATATGTGTGTGTGTATACACACGCATGCACACACACACACCACATGTTTATCCATTCTTCAGTCAGTGGACACTTGGGCTGTTTCCATATTTTGGCTCTTGTTAATAATGCTGCTATAAACATCAAGGTGCATATATCCTTTTGAATTAGTATTTTTCTGTTTTGGGGGGGTAAATAGTGCAATTACTGGATCTTAGGGTAGTTCTTTTTTAACTTTTTGAGGAGCCTTCATACTGTTTTCCACAGTGGCTGCATCAGTTTGCATCCCCACCAAGAGTGCAGGAGGGTTCCCCTTTCTCTGCATCTTCACCACCTATTATTTCTTGTGTTGTTTTTAGCCATTCTGATAGGTGTGGGGTGATCTCTCATTGTAGTTTTGATTTGCATTTCCCTAATGATCAGTGATGTTGCAAATGGCAACATGTGTCTTTTCATGTGTCTGTTGGCTGTCCATAAGTTTTCTTTGGAAATATGTCTATTCATGTTTCTGCTTTGCATTTTAAGAGACTTTTTCAATTTGTAATCTACCCCCACTGGCTAAGTTTTCTTTATTTTTTTATAAAACGTCTGTTTTCTATTACAGTGGTATACTACTCTTTTGTCTTCAGTTTTTTTTCTTTAGTGACTGCCCTTGGTTCTCCGACACAGAGGAGATACTAATTAATTTTTTGACGAATTGTGTTAATTTTGTCAACTGTGTTTTAATCTTCCATTATCTTAGTTTATCTTGGATCTATTTCATTAGGTCCATATTCTTTTTTAATTTTCTCTAGAGTGAGAGTACAAACTATTTATTGGCTGAAATGGGTAAACCTTCGTGCAAAATAAATTTTCTTTTTTTTTCCCTTTCTGCTTTAATGCTATAAAATATTTACATATATTTTTGTCTTTTGTTTTCAGATTACTTGTCTCTGAACAATTCTGTGGAAACCATTTATTTACCCACAACTAACGTGGTTGAATTCTCTATACTGTTTTATCACCTGTTTGCAAGATACTGCTTTGAATTCTCTTCCCAGGACATGAACTGGAAGGCTAATTGTGTATTTCTTATATTTCTTTTTCCCCTCAGAGTTTGGGAAAGGCAGGAAGATAGTAGATAATTCTAGGACTCTGCCTAGCTACAGTAGGTGACATTTTTCTTTGCCATTGTTACAAAAGTCAGAAGCTGTGGCCACCTTACCAAGTGTGGAAATAAGGAAACTATCTAATTCTGTGGGACATGTCCTTGGAGTTTTGTTATTGTACTATTTTAGGGTCAGCTGGTAACTGCTTTCATGGCATTGTCATGTAGGCAATGATATAGCTAGGGCCTTATTTTTTTCTAGCAAATGTTAGTAATGCAACTAAGATATTTAGACTGAAGCAATTATTTCCGAGATCTTTTTCTGACTTCTTGGCCAAAAGAGGGTACATAGTAAATCATTCTGGCTATGGCAGAAGGTGCTATTTTTTTTTCACTAAGAACATGTCTCCAGTTAGGATATTTTTCTTTCTTCTGAGCCACTTATTGCCTCAGTCCTTCTCTGAGATATCAGTGCAGTATTTTGAATTTAATTGACTCTTCTCTTACCCTTCTGCATGATCCTTTGTGTTGGAAGAGCTTTGTGATGACTCCTTAAATTTGGTCTGTTTTTTTCCCCAGTGTTTCTGGAATTTTGTGGTTTGAGTTGAGTCTTTTCCCTAGATTCTGAATATTCTTTTCACTTTTTGTTCATATCTTTCAGTTATGGAAAAGAGGTTCATTAAGCCTATCTGTGTGCTGTCATATTTTCTAAAATCCATTCATCTATTTTCTCAGTGTTTCTCTGTCTCTCTTATATTCAGTTTCTTCCTTTTCTATAGGCTCCTTCCTCTCAACTAGAACCATGCTTATGTCTTTCCTCATCACAGAGTGTGGAGGACTTGCCTGTCAGGATAGTTTCTGTTGATGTTCCTACCACTTTACATCCTTCTCTTTATCACCCTATATTTTGTCAAAAATGTTCTTTTTTGTCAAAAATATTTCTTTTGAGCATAAAGGTAAAAAGCTTACTAAATATAAAGAGTTCAAAGACCTTGGAAATCACCCATAATTCTCATCATCCTGAAATAGTCATGATTAACATTTTCACCAGTGAGCTTCCAGGTGTATATTTTATGATTCACACACCTGCTGCTGATCTTGGATATATTTCATTAGGTCCATGTTCTAATCTAGCTAAATACCATGTTTCCAGCAGATGGGCAAATGCACAACACATAACTACCAAACAAAGGGGCCTCCATGAGAGAATAAAATGCGAGCTTTAGTAATATTTAGTAAGTGTTTACCAGTGATTCTTAGATGTTTATAAAACAAGCTGATTTCATATCAGTCGTTATAATCACACTCCTATATGGAAAGAAACAACAATCAAAAGCAGTATCTTGGAACCTGAAAGATAAGTGTCATTATATGTTAAGAGATAAAAAGCAAGATGTAAACCATATATGTCATATATACATCTGTGTATATTGACTGGAACAAATATTAACAAATTATCTTAAAATTATGGGTTTATAATTTTTTTCCTTTATAATGTTGTGTCTTTTGATTTTTTTTTTACAAGAAGCATGTGTTTTCTAATAAGATACCATTAAAGTTGTTTTTGTTTGACATTAATAAAAAAGTGAGATAAGCCAGACTGATCAAACACAATGTTAATTATAAGCTGGAAAGGGAGATTCTCAAGCTTTTCATGGTGTTCTGGTTTCTGCCTAAAATACCTATTTGTATCTCCAATATAGTCATAATAAATCCTTCTAGAAGTAGAGTGAAAGAGTAAGAGTAGAAAAGTATTATACACAGTTTCTATGCCAAGATAAAGCAAAAAAAAAAAAAAATTTTAACTTCAGGTGCTGAGGGTTGAGTTAAATGTACTCCTAGGTTCATGGCCTCTCTTTAAAATTTTATCCCCACATTGCATCCTCATTCCTACTTTTCCATAGGCAATTGGTCTTGTTATGTAAAAATCTTTTGGCTTACAAGAGTTCTTACAAAATGTGTATTCTGTATGTGTGCCTGTGTTTTCAATTTATATAAAAGGTACATCCGTTTTTTTCTTATTTTCAGTAGGCATTGTGTTTTTAACATCTATCTCCATCGCTAGACATATATATAGAATCAGGTTTCTGATCATCATATAGTACTCCACTGAGTGCATCTACCAGTTCACCAGTGTACTTTCCCTGTAGTAGGCACCCAGGTTGCTGTCAGCTCCCATCACCACAAACAATGGGAGTGCACACCCTTGTCCATACCCCTCATTGGATCTGTGTGAAACTGTCTTTGCCATATATACCCAGAAGTGCAATTCTTGGATCATAAGCTATATAAATTTCCTACATTCGTACCAAATTGCTTTCCAGTCTGTATCCTAACTGCAGTGCATGGAAATTCCTATATTTCCACTTTCTGCCAATAATTTCTAGTTTGGCCAGAAGATTAGAAATACAAATTTCTATACCAAGGGTTGGTTGGTTGTAGAGAGAGAGTGTGCACATGCATGCAAGCGGGGGAGGTGGGGTGCAGATGGAGAGGGAGAGAGAATCTTAAGCAGGCTCCATGCCCAGTGCGGAGCCCCATGTGGGGCTTGTCTCACGACCCTGAGATGACCTGAGCCTAAATCAAGAATCGGACACTTAATCCACTGTGCCACCTAGGTACCCCCCCTTTTTTTTCATTTTTAGTTAAATGTTATTTGTCTTGAGAATCTATCTATCCTATCCCCACTGTAATGTCAAAAGGAGGGAAGAGTCTTTTAGAGACTTCCAAAATTACTGCTGTGCTTTCAACCAGAATGCATTCATTTTCCGTTCTTCCAGCTGCACTTACAATATAGAATGTGATAAGTACAAGAGTAAGCTACTTTAATTGATTTTTTCAGATTTTAACATGTAGCAGATAAAAGATATGAAAGATTTTTCTAGCAATATTAATAAGATTGATTTAAAATATCTACCTAAAACTTCATTCCAAAAACACAGCATCCACACTTGTTCCAAATGCCCATGGAATATTTACAAAAATAATTGTACTTAGGCAAAATGTTGACAAAACCCCAAAGTAGAAGATTTATAACTAAGCTTATATTTTCTAACCACAATGCAATAAAGTTGGAATTTAACAACTATATATTTTTTTTCATTAGGTAGATAAAATTTTTAAAATCCTCATTCTAAACTTTTGGGTTATAGAAGGACCAAAAATTGAAAATACACTTTTTTTTCTTTCATTAAAGACAGTAAAGGCACATACCCAAAACTTACGGGATGTGACTAAATCTATATTTGGAGAGAAATGTATAGCCTTAAATAAATGGCATATTTGAACAAGTTCAGTAAGGTAATAATTGAAATAAGTCTTCCAGTCTGAAGATTAACAAAAGAAATTTTCTGAGGACCTATTATGCAGGCACAATGCCTTTTTAATGTTCTGAGGAGGATTTTTCATAGTTCTCATCTACCAGACTTGCAGAAAAAAATACCCAGTTCTGATTCTTTAAAGGTGAATAACAGTTACCACCTGAGCTTCTGTAAGCTTTAATCTATATCAAGTTTTTGATATAAAAATGTTTGATAGAATCAGGTTTCTGATCAATAAATCTATATCAAAATCTATATCAAAGGAATACTGTCCATATAATCTTTATCAAAATTTTGTGTTTTGGGAATTAAATCTATATCAAAATTTTATTGAAACTACAGTTGACATGTGATCTGCATATATCTAAAAACTCTTCACAAGAAAAGACTGTCCTTTGGTGCCATAGACTATAGTTCTTATTTTGACACTGTCTTATCAATGTGTATCTCTGGTCCTAAATTTCAGTGGTTATAAATGAACCAGCATAAACCCATTCCTCTGAAAGAAAAGCATCTCCCAGCGGGCATCTGAGTGGCAGAAGGTGGTAATAACACATTTCCTATATGAAGAATAGCTATATAGGGTCATGTAAGAAAACGTGGCCTTTCTCCTTTATTGGATATATTTTCCTAAGCTCAATTTCTACCTAAAAAAGTAATTTTTTAATTGAAAAGCTTTTGGGGGGTGGGGTCTATTTGAAGGTATCTCTGATCAATAAATGTGGGAATTGAATCTCACCTAGATTTTAATTAAACTGAAAAGTACTGAAAAAGCCCGATATATCTCTGAGATGGTAGGAGTTTATTTTCTTTCTTTTCGCATTGTGGAATAAGCCATCAGCAGGTGAGTTTGCACTCATAATAATAGAAATTAAAACAGAAGCAGGCAGCCAGCCAGCCAGCATCTGTCTTCTTCCAAGACTGTGCAACAGAAAACTTGAAACCATGATGGCTGATCATGTCAGTTGATTCGTAGTCACTTAAATCTTTTCGTGTAAGCCTCATTGCAGAGGACTGAGTGAGCTGATTCACACCCAGGCCCTAAGGGATGATGAGATCGTCTGAGGAGATGCCTGGGACTCTCCCATGGACTAAGGAGAGTAACTGTTTTGGTTTACCAACAGCATCCATAAATGAATTCAGCAAAACTGATGTGCTGTCTCTTGGGGGGTCATCAGCACAGATTGTCAGACACAGTGAGGCCTGTGCGTTACGAAGATTGTTGTGACTCTATGGCTGTCATCATGGCCTTCATCACAGTGTGGGTAGTGCTACATCATCCCGACAACATCCAGTACCCACGTTTTTGTTGGGATTGTTCACGCTTTATTATATGAAAATGACACTGTTAGTCCCCTTCCATTGTTCTTATATCAGTTAACAGGAGATAGAGGACCACAGAACATCAGCCTTGTTCTCCAAATAAGGCTTCATAATCTACATTATTTTGGTTTGCATAATAAATAAATACATTTTTACAGCTTTTTTGAGATTTTTCACATACCATAAAATTCACCTAAAGTGTACAGTTTAGTGGGTTTTAGTATTATTCACAGACTTGTGCAACCATCACCCCAATCTAATTGTAAAACATTTTCCACACCTGCTAAGAACACCCTGTATGCACTAGCAAAGTCATTCCGCACTTCTCCCAGCCTCTCACCCCTGCCCCAGCCCCTGGCTGTGGTTACTAATCTACTTTCTGTTTCAATAGATTTGCTTCTTCTGGACATTTCGTATACATGGAATCCTATGATATGTGATCTTTTGTGACTGGCTTCTTTCACTTAATGTCTTCAAGGTTCATCTACTTTATAGCAGTGTATTCATTCCTTTTTATTGCCAAATTATATTCCATTACATAGTTTATTTATCCACTCAGCAGTAAACGGACATTTGGATTTCTCCTACTTTTTGGCTATTATTAACAAGGCTGCTGGGAACATTCATTACAAGTTTTGTGTGGATGTATGTTCTCATTTCTTTGGGCATATGCCTGGGAGTGGATATATGCTGGAGCATATGGTAACTCTACATTTAACCATTTGAGGAACTGCTGCACTGTTACCCAAAGTACTGTCACCATTTTGCATTCACCAGCAGTCTGTGAGGGCTCCAGCTTCTGCACATCCTTGAAAACACTTGTCTTTGTCTGTCCTTTGGTTTTTTTCACCGTCCTAGAGGTCTAACTAAATATATTTTATTGTGAGATTATTTATTTTTAGACTATTCTCTATTTTTAAATGTTTGACTTTTTATAGGCAGGAATTAATCCGAAAGATTTGAACTAGAAACAGAAACACACACCAAGGCTCCTCCTTGACTCAGATGTAAACATGTGTATTTCACACCCAGTGGTGCATACCATGACTGGTTGTACCCTTGGGATGTTCAGGAGACTCGGGCTTGGAAGGGACCATCATTTCTGCTGCATCTGCACCACGAGGCACTCGAGCCTCTGCTTGCAGAGAGCTCCACCACTCCCTCAGTGTGCATGGGCAGCTCATTCAGGTGTCTAAGACTCCATTATCGAAGGTCTTACCTTCTAGAGATCCAAAATCTGCAATTATTGCACTCCTGGCTGTGTTCCCAGCTCTGCTTCCAAAAGGCACAGGAAATAGGTCCAGTGTTCTTCCTGGGCTCCCGCTTTCTTCCCAGAGGTGTTTCCTCTCAGGTCTTCACTCTGAACAATTTTTCGCAGATCATGCTTTCTACTCCCATTTCCTAGAAATTGGCAGCTTTCCTGGGTCTCTTAAGTTTGCTGATATCTTATTTTTAAACATGTCTCTTTGAACTAAGCATGTTGTGCTTCAGATGATGAGAACATGTTGACAGAGCAGATATATCACCTTCCTTTCTGTGGCTAGAACATTTCTTTGGCCTAACATATATTTTACTTTTGTTGAGCTCAGCAGAGCCATGAAACCTCTATAGCTACACTCTTTTCTGTATGTTTTTGTTTTATTTTCACTTCTTAAACTGGAATTCAATTACATGGTACAAAATTTTAAATGTATAAAAGAGTATTTGCTTTTTTTTTTTTAAATGTTTTATTTATTTATTTGAGAGAGAGAGAGTGAGAGAGAGAGAGCCCAAGAGGAGGTAGGGTCAGAGGGAGAAGCAGACTCCCCGCTGAGCAGGGAGCCCGATGTGGGACTCGATCCCGGGACTCCGGGATCATGACCTGAGCCGAAGGCAGTTGCTTAACCAACTGAGCCACCCAGGCACCCTATAAAAGAGTATTTGATAGTGTCCTCCCCACTTCTGCGCCCCAGGCACGTAGCTGTCCATTCTAGAGCTACTCAGTGTTACTAGTTCCTGCACGTCTTCACAGATTTTTTTTTCTTTTTTTTTAAAGATTTTATTTATTTGACAGAGAAGGAGTGAGAAAGCACAGCAGGGGGAGTGGGAGAGAGAGAAGCAGGCTTCCCGCGGAGCAGGGAGCCCGATGCGGGGCTCGATCCCAGGACCCTGGGACTATGACCTGAGCCGAAGGCAGACGCTAAACGACTGAGCCACCCAGGCGCCCCTTCACAGAGATTTTTAAAACAGCTTTATTGAAGTATAATTTGTATACCATAGAATTCATACTTTTTTTTTTTTAAGAGAGGGCAGGGGGTAGGTTCAGAGGGAGATGGAGAGAGAGAATCTTAAGCAGACTCCACGCCCAGCGCAGAGCCTGACATGGGGATCCATCCCAGGACTCTGAGAATATGACCTGAGCCGAAATCAAGAGTCAGACGCTTAACTGACTGAGCCACCCAGGCACCTCTTAAGCCCATTTTTTAAATTACCTACGTGGAATATCTCAGTATTTATTCAGATCTTTAATTTCTCCCACCAGTGTTTTGTAGTTTTCAGTGTGCAAGCCTTGCACTTCTGTTGTTAAATTTATTCCTAATTATTTCATTCTTTTTGATGCTGTTATGAATAGAATTGTTGCCTTAATTTTATTTTCAGATTGTTTACTGCTAGAATATAGAAATACAATTGATTTTTTGGGGGGCACCTGGGTGGCTCAGTCGGTTAAGCGTCTGACTCTTGCCTTCGGCTCAGGTCATGATCTCAGGGCCTGGGTCAGTCAGGCTCCATGCTCAGCAGGGAGTCTGCTTCTCCCTCTACCCCTACCTCCTGCTCTGGCACGCACTCTCTCCTCTCTCTCGCTCACAAATAAATAAAATCTTAAAAAAAAAATACAATTGATATTTTTTCATCTTCTTGATTTTATATCCGCAATCTGGCTAAATTTACTAGTTCTAATACTTCTTTATGGATTCCTTAGTATAGTCTATGGACAGGATCATGTCATTCGCAAATAAAAACAGTTGTACTTCTTCCTTTCCAACCTGGGTTCTTTTCTTGCACAGGTATTTTATCCATAAAAAAGCAAATACATGCATATGTTTTCTTTTTCTCACAAACCTGGCAGCTTTGCTTTTTTTTTTTTTTTTAAGACTTTATTTATTTGACAGAGAGAGACACAGCGAGAGAGGGAACACAAGCAGGGGGAGTGGGGGAGGGAGAAGCAGGCTTCCCGCTGAGCAGGGAGCCCGATGTGGGGCTCGATCCCAGGACCCTGGGATCATGACCTGAGCCGAAGGCAGACGCTTAACGACTGAGCCACCCAGGCGCCCCAGCTTTGCTTTTTATACTTAACAATCTAGCCTGAAAGTTAGTCCCTTTCAGTACCTAACATGCTTTCTCCTCTTACAGCTGCAGAGAAGGTATAAGGATATTGCCAGTCAGGACTATCTTCCTCACCACCCTTTCTATCCTCATACATTTTGGGTTTTTTAACATCACAGTAGTCTCTTCGTTTTATGTTAGTTTTTTGCAGTTTATAACCTAAATTATTTGTTCTTTCTAACACTTCTGTACTTTCAGAAATGCAAGTGCTCCCTTACTGAGCTGGGGAAACTGACACAGAGAGTGCTCTCAAGTAGAGACAGCTAGTAAAGGGAGGATGTCTTCAGACTCCAGACACAGCTTTTTCTATTGTATCAAAGTTGTTGCCATTCCTCCTGCCCAGCGTGTAGGGCTTTACAATTACCCCGCGTTTGATTTGGCATCATTCCTGTTTATTATTTTGGATCTTGACAGTCATTTAGGCCCTCCCAGATATGCATCATACAAGAAATCACCTGCTCCCCCTATCTCCAAGACATATATATAAAATGTTAAGAAGGAATAGCCAGAGCTAACCAAGTAACTGGACACGATAGGTACTTAGTAAATACTTGCTGTTGAATCAAGGAAAACATTCATTAAAAGCCTCTCTGTGTTAATAATAACCTTTGGGGCCTGGGTGGCTCAGTCGGTTAAGCGTCTGCCTTCAGCTCAGGTCATGATCCCAGGGTCCTGGGATCGAGCCCCACATCGGGCTCCCTGCTCGCGGGGAGCCTGCTTCTCCCTCTCTGCTGCTCCCCCTGCTTGTGCTCTGTCCCTCTCTCTCTCAAATAAATAATAAAATCGTAAAAAAAAAAAAAGTCGTTCAACCAGTTCTGGTTCTACCAATTTATTTTATCATTTAACCCACATAACTCCATCTTGCCCTCAAAGATGTCACGACAAGTTTTGTCATTTTATTGAAATCTAATTGTACTCGACTCCACATTCTTTTGGCTTACCAGTTAGTGACCATATCTACTAGAAAAAAAAACAGGCTAACCTGGCAGGGCTCATTCTGCCTGCTTTCCTGAGCACTAGCTGAAATGTGCTCATCTTTTCTTTGACCTCCAAATGCTTGCAAATTATTAGATTGGTGATCCATTCTAGAATTTTACATGTCATCATTGTTAAATCCACCAGTTTGCAATGCTTATCTTTTTGAAAACATTTCTTTTCTTTTTTTTTTTTTTTAAGATTTTATTTATTTGACAGAGAGAGACACAGTGAGAGAGGGAACACAAGCAGGGGGAGTGGGAGAGGGAGAAGCAGACTTCCCATGGAGCAGGGAGCCCGATGGAGGGCTCGATCCCAGGACCCTGGGATCATGACCCGAGCTGAAGGCAGATGCTTAACGACTGAGCCACCCAGGCGCCCCATGAAAATTAAAACATTTCTTGTCCCCAGATATCTAACATCGGTCCTCTGTTTCAAGTGTCTAAAAGAAACTGTTTCAATTTCCTAAGGGCCCTGGAATATAGTTTATTAGTTCAGGGAGCAGACATTCTCCGTTTCCTTTCCTAACCTGGCCTTCAGTTCACCTTTACCAAACTTGCTTAAGTAGACAAGTACCTGGCATTTATGAAAAATATAAATGCCCAGGCCCCTCCCCTAGAGACGCTACCTCATTGTTCTGGGTTAGGACCCATTCCCCCAGGAGATTGTTGTGATGAACAAGTTTAAGAAACACTGTTTTAGGGGCGCCTGGGTGGCTCAGTCGTTAAGCGTCTGCCTTTGGCTCAGGTCAGGATCCCAGGGTCCTGGGATGGAGCCCCACATCGGGCTCCCTGCTCAGCGGGAAGCCTGCTTCTCCCTCTCCCACTCCCCCTGCTTGTGTTCCCTCTCTCGCTGTGTCTCTCTCTGTCAAATAAATAAATAAAATCTTAAAAAAAAAAAACACTGTTTTATACATTTTGGTCATCTTTTTGTCATTCACTAACATTCTACCATCAACTTCAATCCATGAGGTTGCCCTTCTTTGCTCTAGTTGCTCTGAACATAATTATAAAGGCCTTTTTGGGTTCTTTAATAATTTTTGCAATACTCCAGTCATTTGGGACTTTTCATGGGGCCTTTTAGCTCTTTGTATTTACCCGTGTATAAGTATCTGAGTCTGATCTTACTGGAGAGCACCCTCTGCAGCTCCCCACCCTCTTTAGTCATTCCTAGCCCTCTTTATCTCTCATCAAAATTTTAGAATTTCATTCTGAAGACCCACCAGCCTAATCTTTGGCTAACACCTGCTTCAGAGTTTTTTCAAGTGATGTGAACATACCCAGTCTTGATGTCTTCCCTTCTTTTTCTTTTTCTTTTTTTGAGTTTTCAGAGTCATTGTTTGTTTGTTTTTATTATGTTCAGTTAGCCAACATGTCTTCCCTTCTTAAAACAGCTCAGGCCCTTATCCAACCACAGCAGCTTTCCCCTCCCTGTTATAAACGGTGTGGGAGCATGTTACCATTGTCACAAGCTTTCTGGCAACTTGATCTCAACAACTGGAATCAAATGAGAAAGGGCTTTTGGTGGCTTGTATGTTTTTTTATCCTGTAGATGACTGTGCCATTGACTGCAGGTAATAACAGGGTCTCTTTTGGTTTTCCAGGTGGCAAACCATGTGATTTCTTCTGATTCTGTTTCATCTTCTACCAGTAGTTTCTGTAGCTCAAGCTCTACCCTTGGCAACAAGCAAAATGTACAAATGTTAAACAAGAGCATACAAGCAGGTAAGTTACCTGAATTTAAACATTTCCATTGAAATACAAGTAGATCTTTAACATATGTTAAGATACTCAACTTCACAATAAAATGAAGATTAAAACTATACTCAAATGCCATTTTTCACCTATCAGACTGGCAGAAATCTAGGTCTGGTAATAAGTTTGTGGGCACAAGTGTAAAGAAGTAGGTGCTGTCATACATTCAGGTTGGAAATACAATCCCTAAGATAAGCAATTTGGCAGTTTCAATCAAAATTACTTTGACCTGGCACTTTTGGAATTTAGCCTATAGATATGTTGTGCATATGTGCAAAATGACAAGTGTACAGAATTAATCATTGAAGTAGTGTTTATTATAGCCAAAATTAATTTTAATTTTATTATGTTATGTTAGTCACCATACAGTACATCATTAGTTTTTGATGTAGTGTTCCATGATTCATTGTTTGCGTATAACACCCAGTGCTCCATGCAATACATGCCCTCCTTAATACCCGACACCGGGCTACCCCATCCCCCCCCCACAAAACGTTCTGTTTGTTTCTAGGAGTCCATAGTCTCTCATGGTTCGTCTTCCCCTCCAGTTTCCTTCCTTTCATTTTTACCTTCCTTCTCCTAATGTCCTCCGTGCTATTCCTTATGTTCCACAAATAAGTGAAACCATATGATAATTGACTTTCTCTGCTTGACTTATTTCACTTAGCATAATCTCCTCCAGCCGTATCCATATCCATGTTGATGTAAAAGTTGGATATTCATCCTTTCTAATGGCTGAGTAATATTCCATTGTACTATAACTAAAATTTAAATCAACTTAGATACCCATCAATAGCCAAATGCTTAAATAAATTATTGTACATCCATATAATGAAACATAGGGTGAGGAAAATCTCTCTACTAATATGACAAGATCTCCAACATTGATAATTAAAAAGAAAAAGCAAAATACTTTGAAAATAAAGGAAGATAGTTGCTTGAATGTGTGCAAAAAATTCTGGGGTTACAAACTGAATGGAGAACAGGAGTGTGAAGGAGGCTTTTCACTTACATTTTTCTCTATCTTTTGATTTTATATAACAAAAATAAATGTCGCCCTTGATTTTTCCCCCCTCAAGTCTTGTCTTTGTATCTGTCAACCTCTTCCTTACCTGGTTGACTGACAGGACTATAAGCATTAACTATCTTTCTCATTTGGGATCAGAACTGAAATCCTGGGGCCCCTGGGTGGGTCAGTCAGTTAAGCATCTGCCCTCAGCTCAGGTCATGATCCCAGGGTCCTGGGGTCGAGTCCGCAGGGAGCCTGCTTCTCCGTCTCCCACTCCCCCTACTTATTCTCTCTCTGTGTCAAATAAATAAATAAAATCTTTAAAAAAAAAAAATTGAAATCTTTTACCCATTGAATCCATTTTAGTTGTTTTTTTCCCTTTAATATCTAAATTGACTTAGAAATAAAAACCTTCTTTCTTTCTTCTTCCCTCCCTCTCTCTCTCCCTCACCGCCTCTGTCTCTCTCTCTCACACCCCTCCACACCACACAGAGGAGGCAGTAGCCTGCATTTTCGAAGGCTTACAGTTTTCATTTACTGAACTGAATACACATGCTAACTAAGTCTCAAGGCTACTCCCAGGATATCTGTGCTACTCCCAGGATATCTGTGGATCTTTTTCCTCAGGTAACTTGGAGATTGTGAACGGTGTCAGAAAACACACTCGAGATGTTGGGATGACTTTCCCAACTCCAAGTTCTAGCGAGGCTAGAATAGAAGAGGACAGTGATGTGACTTCTTGGTCAGAAGAAAAAATAGAAGAGAAAAGACTTCTCGCCAGCTATCTTGGGGATAAAAAGTTAAGGAAGAACAGGCACAGTTGCTGTGAAGGTCAGTTTCTAATTCCAGTTTTATAGCCAAAGAACTAATGAATTTCAAGTCTGTTGCAATGCTAAGATTCTTTATTTCTAAATGACTCTATGTTGACCCCATTTCCCCGAGCACTACCTTGGCACATTTTCAAAGTATCTAGCACTGTAATTACAGTCATGCCTGCAGTTTAGCAAACTCCGGGGCATCCTGGTGGCCTCTGACAGCTGAGTCCCCTGAGAGCCTATATTACACACATGTCTTTGATGAGAAGAATGAAAAATCTTTTTTCTTTATTAAAAATATTTCCCATAGGGGTTTCATGGTTTGTTCCCGTGGAAAATGTAAAGTCTGGTCCTAAGGAAAACCTGCCCAAGCATCATGGCCCTGGTATCTGCTGGTTTGCACCAATAACCAACACCAAACCGTGGAGGGAACCGCTGCGGGAACAGAACCGGCAGGGACAGCACGAGGACAACCGCGGGTCACTAGCAAGCCCAGGGAGAGGCCCACTGAAGCCGTTTGTGAGAGCAACCCTACAGGTGCGGTGACACTGAGTTAATTTTAGCCGTGTGTTGAAGAGGGTCAAGAGGGGAAATACAAAGAAGTTAAGACTGTTGGGCGCCTGGGTGGCTCAGTTGGTTGGGCGACTGCCTTCGGCTCAGGTCATGATCCTAGAGTCCCTGGATTGAGTCCCGCATCGGGCTCCCTGCTCGGCAGGGAGTCTGCTTCTCCCTCTGACCCTCCCCCCTCTCATGTGCTCTCTCTCTCTCATTCTCTCTCTCTCAAATAGATAAATAAAATCTTTAAAAAAAAAAAAAGTTAAGACTGTTACTTGGCCTTCCGAAGAACAGTCCTGTCACCCTCATTTCGAGCCCTTCCGCAGTTCATCTGTTCCCACTCTCATCGTTACTCAAAGGCTGCCTCACTGTTAACCCTTGTAAATCGGGCATTGCCCTCTGTACCTGGGACAAGGCAAGAGAAGGGCGGATGTTGTGATGCTGCTCACTGGGGTCGTGGATATCTGCACGTGGAGTGCTCCGGAGGTCTGATGCTTGTGTCAGCCGTATGTGTGTTCCTCCATTTACATAGCTCCTGTTCCTGCATAGCACAAAGTCCCTTCTTTATATGTACCTTGGGAGCTGAAAGAAATGTCATTTAATAATGTATTTGTTTGAAGGGAAATTTAAAATAGCACAATAGGCTGAGCTCTCGCCCATCGATATTTGGGCGAGTTGTAATTGCCACAGTCTTAGTTCTTGGCTTACTCCAGAGGCATTCTTTGATCCCTCTGATTTTCCTCCTGGAGCTCTCCCCCACAGAGAGTTGTTAGATTATTCTTCAACTCTAGATATTTTCTGCACTTTAGAAACAGGCTCTTCAAACCACTGTGGGGCTGATGCTATTTTCTAAGCCCTTGGAGAACAGGCTGCATCATTAACGTGAGGTCGGGGGGGCCTTTTTTCCCCTTCAGGAATCCCTTCAGTTTCACAGACCTGACTTCATCTCCCGCTCTGGGGAGCGAATAAAGCGTCTGAAGCTAATAGTCCAGGAGAGGAAGCTGCAGAACATTTTGCAGAGTGAGCGGGAGGCCCTGTTCAACACTGCGGGAGAGCAGCAGGGCTCCCGGGACCCCACGCGCCCGCTCCTGAAGAGAGGTACTCTCTGCCTCTTCACTTGCCTCTCACGGCTGCAGAGGGCAAGGGCTGCTTCCCAACCGGGGGGCACTGCTCAGCGCCATCCCAGTCACAGGGACAGAAAGGGCCTGCTTGCTTGCTGAGACTCCACTCTCCCTGGGCAGCAGACCTGCCCCTTGTGGCTCTCGGTGCTCTCGTGATCCACGTAAGCCCAAGTTCTCCTGACCTGTCACTGCATCTTAGAAACCAGAGTGTGCGGTGAGACTGGTGTATTTATAAGGCAGCTGTGGGTCTGTGAGCAAGTTCCAGGATTGCCTGCCTCATGGGCTGGTGGTGGTTGTGGTGAGGGTGATGATGATGGTAATGGTAATGATAATAATAATAATAATAATATGTAATCCTTACATGTTTGGCCCAGGCACGGTTCTTGTTCAATGCTTATAACACCTCTCTGAGGGAGATGCTATTTAATATCCCTAATTTTACAGATGAGAAAACAGAAACAACGAGAGCTTAAGTCCCTTGCCCAAGATTATACACCTGATAAGCTGGGATTTAAACCCTGATGGGCTCGCTTTAGATTCTCTGCTCCTAACAAATCTGCTAGGTGTAAGATCTCCGTAAAACAATATGTGAACGCTGTGAAAACGACCAAGTGCTACCCACTGCTTTCATCACAGCCTTACTATAAACCGGCCAGTGTTTCTGTTCACACTGGCTAGTCTGTGCCGCAGTGTGTTGTGTCTTCAGCAGCCTGCTGTCACAGTCCCCATAGTCTAACCCTGGCCTTGGCCTTGGCCATTGCTCACCACCCAGTACTGTCAGCTCAAGGTAGGGACACCAAGTCCTAGCAGCTCCTCCTCACAGCTCTTGAGCAACACACCCTTCCCTGTTAAGACACTATCCACTGAACACCCCTTCTTATGCTTAGGCTTCCTGGATGCCCGGAAGAACAGGCCTGTTGGGAAGAAGGAAATGATTCAGAGGTCTAAACGGTAAGGACAAAAGAATAAGAGTAATTATAAAAGTATAAATAAGGCCACCAAGTGATCAGGAGCTCTGGCTTGCCCCTAGAATAAAGACGTTATGCTCAAGTTAAAATGTTACGAGAAAATTAGTTGTGAAAGAAGTTTCTTACTTATAGCACTAAAAAAGGAAAGACAAATAGATAGCAGATTGTGGTATGGATGAGTCAGATAAAAACATACAAAGAATTCCCACTAATTTGCATGCCTTAGTCAGGCTTCTCTTTGTTAGAAACCTACATATAAATAAAGATACCTAAAATATAAGATATGAATATTTTGAAATAAAGTGTTTATTTCAGGCATTACCCATTATCCACACAATCACATTTCTAGGAATTTATGCAATACAGTGAAAAATAATGAAATACTAAGACATATTAAGTTAAGCTTCACAAAAAGTCAAGTTTGGGGCGCCTGGGTGGCCCAATCGGTTGAGCGTCTGCTTTCAGCTCAGGTCGCTATCTCAGGGTCCTGGGATCGAGTCCCATGTCGGGCTCCCTGCTCAGTGGGGAGTCTGCTTGTCCTCTGTCTGCCCCTCCACCTGCTTGTGTTCTCGCTCTCTCAAATGAATAAAATCTTAAAAAAAAAAAAGAAGTCAAGTTTCAAGCAGTGTATACTGCTACCGTGTGCAGTGTTTAAAAAGTATTTGTGCCTATATAGATGCATATACTTTTATATGCATAGAATATCTCTGGAAGGGTACCCCAAAAAATGGTGATAGCGCTTGCCTTTGGGAAGAAGGACTGAGTGACTAACATATAGAAGTAGGACAAAGACTAATTTTTTGCCTTTTTATACTTGCGGAATTTTGTGCCATTGCATGCATTAGCAGTTAATTAGCAATATGCATGTATCGATCATGGATTTAATTGACATATAACATTGTATAAGTTTAAGATATATAATGGGATGATTTGATGTATGTATATGCAATATGTTTACCACACTAAGGTTAGTTAACATATCCTTTACCTCACATAATTACCATTTTGTTGGTGGGGGTGGTGGGGGTGTTCTTACTGTTATGGTGAGAACATTAAAGGTCTAGCAGCGTTCAAGTATACAGTGCAGTATTGTTAACTAGAGTCACCATGCTGGACCTTAGATCCCCAGAACTTTTTCCCCTTATAACTGGAATTTTGTACCCTTTGACTAACATCTCGTTATCCCCATCCCCCAGCCCCTGGCAACCACCATTCTATTGTCTATTTCAGTGAGTTTGATGTTTTTAGATTCCACATGTAAGTGAGATCATACAGTTTTGCCTTTCTCTATCTGACTTATTTCACCTAGCATAATATCCTCAAAGTCCATTCACGTTGTTGCAAATGTAAAGATTTCCTTCTTTTTTATGACTGGATAATAATATAATAATATATTATATTTTCTTTATCCATTCATCTGTTGGTGGACACTTAGGTTCCTTATGGTAGTTCTATTTGTAATTGTTTGAGGAACCTCCACTGTTTTCCCACAGGGGCTGAACCAATTTACATTCCCCACCAGCAGTGCACAAGGGTTCCCTTTTCTCTGCATCCTTACAGATACTTGTTATCTCTTGCTTTTTTTTTTTTTTAAAGATTTTATTTATTTGACAGAGAGAGAGCACAAGCAGGGGAAGCGGCAGAGGCAGAGGGAGAGGGAGAAGCAGGCTCTTCTCTCTTGCTTTTTTAATAATAACCATTCTAACAGGGGCGCCTGAGTGGCTCAGTCGGTTAAGCTGCTGCCTTCGGCTCAGGTCATGATCCCAGGGTCCTGGGATCGAGTCCCACATCGGACTCCCTGCTCAGCGGGAAGGCGTGCTTCTCCCTCTCCCACTACCCCCTGCTTGTGTTTCCTCTCTCCCTGTCTCTCTCTGTCAAATAAATAAATAAATAAATAAATCTTTAAAAATAAATAAATAACCATTCTAACAGGTGTGAGGTGATATCACATGTGGTTTTCACGAACAGTGACTTTTAAAAATGTAGGTATGTTCTTCTTTGGTCTCGTTCCTGCCCTCCACTGTAGTGTTTTCAGTTAGTGATCGTCTCCTCCATATCCAAAACCGACCTCCCCATTCTCCACTCCCACACTTGCTTGGGCCACCCCCTCATCCAGCTATAGAGCTGGGGAGCAGTCACCTCTAGCCATGTTACCCGCCACTACACATGGGGCCAGCTAGCGCATCCTGAACACTCAGCTTCTTGATTGCTCTGGAACCTGCTCTCACCGCCTTGGTGCAGGCTGGCCCCCACTCTCAGAGGACGCTGTTCTTCCTGGTTCTGCTCTTTATTTTTTTCTCATTTATTTTCCACAGAGCCTCTACGTCATTTTCAGTGATTTTTTTTTTCAAATTATAAAAAACTTTGGAAAATATAGAGAAAATGAGAAGAAAATAAATGTCACTGATCATCCTTCCATCTAAACTGAACTGACACTAGTCCTGTTTCTGGCAGGAGTGGGGGTTTTGCAGGGACCTGTATTCACACACACTTCTTTTTTCTCAAATTGTTGATCATACTATATATACAGGTTTGTAGCCTGCTTTATTTTGTTCAACATATATATTGTGACATTTTCCCATATCATTAAAAATTCTCAAATTCTTTGAAATAATCTTTTTTATGCTTTGTAATAATTCCATTTTATTCCATAATCTGTTTAACTTTTCTTTTGTGAGAAATTTAGATCATTTCCAATTAGAGTATATTTATCAAATGCATGTTTGATCATGTTCCTCCCTGCTTAAAATCAGTGGCACCCAATCCTTGATAAGACAGAGCCCAAGGTTTTCACATGGCTACAAGACCCTCCACAGCCCACTTCACCTTCACCTCATCTGCTTCCCACATGATCCCCTGCATGCCTCTCTTTGAGGCCTTGACTCTTTCTTACCAATACTCCCTTCTCCTCCCATCCCCTCTCTGCTCCTGTCTTTAAGACCCACCTTTCATTTCATGGAACTCTGTGTAGCATTTTGTACATAGGGCCATTATTGTACTTTTCTTTCTGTTATTTTCTGTGTGTTTAAAAATATACTAATTAATACATGCTGTTATTTTATATTGAAACTGTCCATTTTTGCATATAGAGTAAAAAGCTGTTATCTCCACTCATTTATCCCACTCCTTTCTCAGAAGTAACCACTATAAGCAAGATTTCTTACGTTTTTATTCATCTGTCTGCCCTCCCAGATCATGAGCACCCCAGGCCAGCATTCTTTGTGTCCAACTGTCTAACAGGAAGCAGGCCCACGACAGAGGCCCCGGGCCTGTGTTTGAGATCTAAATGCCCTGAGAGCAGCAGACCTTAGGGACATGGGGGGAGAAGAGATCATGTCCCTCTGTGTTTGGGTGACCTCACTGCTCTTTGTTTTCCTGCTGGCACCATTCCTAAGGATTTATGAGCAGCTTCCAGAAGTTCAGAGAAAGAGAGACGAGGAGAAGAGGAGACTGGAATATAAGTCATACCGGCTGCGAGCTCAGCTATTCAAGAAGGTCAGTCAGCCCTTGAGCAGGATCCATCAGGTTTATCAGGGGAAAGAGAAATTGAGAGAAACACATCTGACCTGTTTGAATTAACCATATCTGGGAAGTAAACTTAAGGTTGTAATGCATTGTACCACTGCTGAAATTTGGAAGATAAAGGCACCTTTATTTGACTAGACTTCAAATCAAAACATCTAAAAGGCGAATCTAGAAAAGGCACCTTCCAGGCATACATTTGGAACAAAACCAAATTCTGTACTTAGGAGTCATGGTGGAAATGTCCAAATCTATCAGAATTGTTGGATTTTCATTCTAGAGTCCCAAATGGTAGTGTTGTGCCCCTTATTGGTAAGTCAAATACCTCTAGAGCTTGTAAAATAAACTGGAAAGTGTTGAGTGTAGCGTAAGAGTTGGCAGCTTGGGGACTCAGAGCCTCAAAGCCACCACCATTTCCTGCCTGTAGCCCAGTGGAATCAGTGGTGCCGTAAGACCCAGACCCTCCGACGCCAGGGAACTTGCTACCAGTATATTCCTTGAGAAGCCAGGCAGGCTACCATGCGTGAAGGTCCATATCCTTCACTGTTCTCATTTCCTTCCCAACCCCTTCACTTCACCACCAGAGGACTCTGAAAGTCAGAATCCAAAAGACGAGTTTATACCAGACCGATGTGGGATTGGAGAACTGCTTCTGGAGCACACCTGGAGCTGGGCTGGGCCGGGCCCTTCGAGGAGGGGGTCCCCAGGCACCACATGGCCTGTCCAGTGGGTCAGCATCACAGGCCAGGCCTCTCGTTGTGCTCGTATGTTTGAACTGATGGATGGATGGGCCTATCCAGATCATAAGTGATCTGTATCTGTACAGAAATAATAGATAGTGACTATATAGATCATCTTTCCTAAACACTTCAGGAAGAATTTTTTTGCATAATTACCATAGTTTCTGTAACTGGGGAAGATAAACAAGATTTGGGTAGAACCCCACTGGTCTCTTCCGCGACATGTCTGGGGTGAGGATTGGCTGCCGGCCTCTGATGGCAAGAGTATCTAACTTTTTTCCTGTCTTTCTTTTCTTCCACAGAAAGTGACCAATCAGCTCTTGGGGAGAAAAGTACCCTGGAACTGATACAAGATTATTTTCCTCACAGTCTTGGAATTATATTTTATCAACCTGAAGAAGCACAATCCTTACTTTTATGAGTCTGGTTTAATAAAACTTAACTCTTTGTCTACGTTTAATTTAGAAATAGTAAGTCAGTAGTCTGAGGCAGAGTGGTGATTAGGATTATTTATGGTTTGGGAGCAATACTTTCTCCACAGTGGCCTTGCCCACAGGAATGTTTGTCACAATGATATCATTTCTGAAGTCTAGCCATGAGTGAGTCCCTTTCTGTATGTGTTTTTATACTTTTAGAAAATAAATAACTTCTGATTGATTCATAGTAAAGCAAGCAGCAGAGGGTCATTTCTTTACCATCTGGAGATGTTCAGGGAGCTATGCAATGTCTCTCCTGAGGTGTATGGGGAGCCTCAATCTAAAAGCATCAGTCAAGGGAAATGGGCTGTGGGAATGAAATATGGCCTTTTTTTTTTTTTTTTAAGATTTTATTTATTTGTCAGAGAGAGAGAGTGCGCGCACACAAGCAGGGAGAGAGGCAAAGGGAGAGGGAGAAGCAGGCTCCCCGCTGAACAAGGAGCCTGATATGGGACTCATTCCCAGGGTCCTGGGATCATGACTTGAGCCAAAAGCAGACGTTTAATTGGCTGAGCCACCCAGGCGTCCCAAAATACGGCCTTTCTTTACAAACACAGCAGGACATGACAATAGCTCTGCCTTGGGCTTTGTGGAGATGGGGTCTGGTTAGAGTTGCTGTTGGGCATGCCCAGACACTCCCAGCAGACCAGGAACCTTGGGTTGAGAGCCTCCTCTTAGCCTCATTCCAGCTTGCCAGGGGCCTCTAGCCTTTGGTGGATTTTCCTCCGGCTACCCTCTCTTCAGGATTGAAGCCTCAGAGCATTTATCATCACACATGGAACCAACATTTATAACCCGGATAACCACTTCTGAAAAGCATGAATTAATAAACTTAATAATGTACGTAAAGCATGTAATTAATCCTGTAGCCTGGAATGACAGCTAAAGCCCAGAGTTGAGGGGGGGAAGGTGCTAATCGGCCTCATTCAAAATTCAGGGAAGCCCCAGCAAGATAGTAAGGGACCAGCTGCCTCCCCAGCAGACTTCCGCAGAGGCCAAGTTAAACAGCAGACCCTGCCTCCAAGCACAGCTCAGAGGGCGCCACCAAGGCTCCCTTCCTAACCCAGAAGGAGGCTATGAAGAAGGCTCAGACACTGACTGAGCCAGCCAGGCACCTCTGCCTGATCCCTTTGTTTTGCCAGGCTTAACACAATGTGTAGCATGTGTTTGACTCAATAAGGGTTTGTTGGATGACACACACAGGGTCATCAGTCCAGATTGGAGGCCAGAGGCTCTGGGAAAGACTTCAGGGAGATCTAATTGATAGGTTCCCTGAGGCACCTTAATGTCATGGGGATCTATTTAAACATCTGATCAAGTTTGGAGCTGAATAAGTGACAGCTATATGGAAAAAAAAAAAAAAAAACTAAACAACCCCAAAAAAGATAATTCCAAGGAAAAGAAAACAAAAATCTACATAAAAGAATAAGCAATCATAGTTTTACTATGTAGCTTAGCTTAAAATAAACACAGAATATTGATGTTCCCCGACCAGTGGTATAATCTCTTTGGGAAGCTGGGGAGTGGGAAGGATGCACATGCGTGATGTAGACATGGCCTCGACTCCCAAAAAGTAGTCCACAGACAAGCTTAAAACTGAGGATTAGGAGGAAGCCGCACAAGTCCCTTAAAGACATGGAAATAAATGAGACCTGAAACCATAAAAATCCTAGAAGAGAGCACAGGCAATAATTTGACGTCAGCCATAGCAGCATTTTTCTAGATAGGTCTGAGGCAAAGGAAATAAAAGCAAAAGTAAACTATTGGGACTACATCAAAATTAAAAGCTGCACAACAAAGGAAACAAAACACCCTACTGATGGGAGAAGATATTTGCAAATGACATCCCATAAGGGGTTTTACAACTCAATAAAACACACACACACACACAAATACAATTAAAAATCGGCAGAAGACATGAACAGGCATTTCTCCAAAGACATCCAGATGGCCAACAGATGACATAAAAAGATGCTCAACATCAGTCATCATCAGGAAAATGCAAATCAAAACCACAATGAGATATCACCTCACACTTGTCAGAATGGCTAAAATCAAAAACAAAGGAAACAAGTGTTTGCAAGGATGTGGAGAAAAAAGAACCCTCTTGCACTGTTGATGGGAATGCAAACTGGTACAGCCACTCTGGAAAACAGTATGGAGGTTCCTCAAAAAATTAAAAATAGAATTACCATGTGATCCATTAATTCTACTAGTAGATATTTACCCAGAGAATATGAAAACACTTACTCGAAAAGATAAATGCACCCCTATGTTTATTGCAGCATTATTTACAGTAGACAAGATATGGAAGCAACCCAAATGTCCCATCAATAGACGAATGGATAAAGACAAAGTGGTACATACACACACACACGCACAGACACAATGGAATATTACTCAGCCATAAAAAAGAATCAGTCTGGTCACTTGCAACAACATGGATGGATCTGAAGGGTATAATGCTAAGCTGAATAAGTCAGAAAAAGACAAATACCATATGATTTCACTCATATGTGGAATTTAACAAAAAAGACAAACCAAGAACCTGTCTCTTAACTATAGAGAACAAATTTAGGGTTACCAGAAGGGAGGTGGGTTGGGGGATGGGTTAAGAAGGTGATGGAGATTAAGGAGTGCACTTATGATGAGCACTGGGTAAGGTATGGAAGTGCTGAATCACTATATTATACACCTGAAACTAATAACACTGTATGCTAATTATACTGGAATTTTTTAAAAAGTGTTTTAAAGATACGGAAGTTGAGTGTGCACAGGGAAGTGTAGAGCTGCTCTTACACAGCACAAATCTATAGAACTCTGACTCTTGAAAATAGTTGGGCACGTATATAATTGAGAGAAATAAAAACAAAACTAAAGACTTAAATGTGAAGGGCAAAACAAAAAATTTAGAAGTAAATATAGGAAAGTGTCTCTAAAGAAAAAATGTCTTAAGGAACAAAGCACAAACCATAAAGAAAAAGATTGATAAATTCAATTAATGAAATGTAAAAATTCTATATTAAAAGACACCATAGGGGCGCCCGGGTGTCTCAGTTAAGCATCCAGCTCTTCATTTCAGCTCAGGTCACCATCTCAGTTTTGTTAGATTGAGCCCTGTGTCAGGCTCCATTCTGGGCTTGGAGCCTGCTTAAGATTCTCCCTCTCCCTCTGCCCTTCCCCACCCCCATAAATGAATGAATGAATGAATAATTAAAAATAGTAAATAAAGATAGAAAATACAGGGCACAAAACAGAAGATAATTATAGCACATGTAACCAACAAAGCATTTGTATCCAAAATATATCATGAACTCCTATGAGTCATTTGTTTTTAAAGATAATCTATAGAAAGATGGACTAAATAAAAACACGAGCAGGCAGTTTCACAGAAGAACAAATACAACTGGCCTGTACAAATATGATAAATTGCTTTAACTTTATTATTAATTGGAAATGCACATTATTAGCAGAATACTCCATGCCGGGGCGCCTGGGTGGCTCAGTCGTTGAGCGTCTGCCTTCGGCTTGGGTCATGATCCCAGGGTTCTGGGATCGAGCCCCACATTGGGCTCCCTGCTCAGGGGGAAGCCCGCTTCTCCCTCTCCCACTCCCCCTGCTTGTGTTCCCTCTCTCACTGTCTCTCTCTGTCAAATAAATAAATAAAATCTTTAAAAAAAAAAAAAAAAAGAATACTCCATGCAGGCCTCTTGGATATGCATGCATGTCCCAAATCTGGTCCTCAGAAAACACTTGCTCATCCTCTGTCCCAGCAAACTCTGGGAGTGCAGGTCAACCCCAGGATGTTAGCCAGGCTAGTCCCCGCATTCACCCTCTGGATTTCTCTGGTGTGAGTCAGTCTTCTGAAGCTCTCTACCTACAGGGAATGCATATCAACCTGTCCAAGCCGTGAAGGCCTGCCTAGATCTGGGATCATATTCACCTACATTATAATTCCTTTCTGAAATGGCCCTTGCCCTATGGTAAAACAAATTATCATAAATTAACCCAGTCTGGTGTGTTTTTCTGTAGAGCCTGGAAGAAAAGCCAGAGGGGAAAGAGCCTGGTCCATACCTCCTCTTCCTCCTCCTAGACTTTGCAAGTCAAAGATGGCAGCCTATGGACTCAACTCGAGTTTTGAATTCTGGGTAGTGGGGAACACCTGGCTGCCTCAGTTGGTAAATCATTTGACTCTTGATCTCGGGGTTGTGAGTTCAAGCTCCACGCTGGGGGTAGAGATTACTAAATAAATACATAAACTTAGAATTCTGGGTAGTGTCCACAGTTGGGCTGCCAGATTTAGCAAATTAAAATCAGGACTCCTAGGAAATTTAATTTTAAATGAACAAATGATTGTTCATTTAAGTCCTGTGCTGTATTTGAAACACTAAAAAATTACCCACTGTTCTTGTGAAATTCAAATTTACTGGGGTGTGTCCATTTTTTTATCTGGCAACTGGAGCCCACAGGGATTAGGGGCAGCCTAAGCTGATGCCGGGAAAATGGGAAAGGGGAGAGAAGAGACCAAGAGAGTCCCCACTTATAGCAGGAAGTCTCATCAGGGAAACCCAAGGGTGCTAAATGCCCAGGAAGAAATTTGAATCTGTCTCAAGTCATCCAGAGAGATTTTGGAAAGCTAGCCTTGAAGAGGATAGATCTACTGACGGGCACCAACTTGATAGAGAAGTGGCGGGCAGGACAAGGCCAGCCTTCCATATGGGGTGACCCCATCAGCACAACAAAGCAAAAGTCACTATTATAAAAACAGTTTTTAATGAAATTCAGGATGCACAGAAATTAGATAAAAATCCAAAAAGATAAAAGTTTAAAAACAGTAATTGAGCAGTAAGGGGAAAAAGAATTAAACACAAAAGGACAACAATCATGTGGTCCATTTATATGAGGTACCTGGAATAGGCGAATCATAGAGACAGAAAGTAGCATAGTGGTTACCATGGGCTGGAGGAGGGAGGACAAAGAGCTGGTGTTTGGTGGGTCCAGAATCTGTCTGGAATAGTGAAAGTAGATGGTGGCGATTCTTACACGGCAAAGTGAATGTACCTGATGCTACTGAATCATACAATTAAAAATGGTTAAAATGGCAAATTCTATGTTAGGTATATTTTTCACAATAAAAGATAAATGAAATATAATGAAAGGAATTACAACATATAAGAAATAAAAATCACAAACATCAAGATATTTGTAAAAGATATAGCTTGGAATTGAAAAGCCTAAATTAAAACATTTAAAATGTCAACAGAAGAGAAATTTTAAAGGCAGGATTTTTTTTAAAAAATGAAATAATTTTTATTTTTTTAATATTTATTTGACAGAGAGAGACACAGCGAGAGAAGGAACACAAGCAGGGGGAGTGGGAGAGGGAGAAGCAGGCTTCCGGCCGAGCAGGGAGCCCGATGCGGGGCTCGATCCCAGGACCCTGGGACCATGACCTGAGCCGAAGGCAGACGCTTAACGACTGAGCCACCCAGGCGCCCCTTAAAAAAATGAAATAATTTTTAAAATATGTGATGAAGCCAGGAGTTTATAAATTAAGGTAGTATACATATAACAAACATTTTAGAAGGGGGAAAATAAAAATGGTCAGGAAGCCTAAGAGCAGATCAATTAAGCTAAAACAAATCAATAGAGAAACGACATACTGTCAACAGTAAGGAAAAAATACACTTTAAATCATTTGAAAGGAAAACAAGGTAGCAGTTTGAAAGTATGCGATGAGAAAGAAAATGAAGGGCATGCCGTACAGGCGAGCAGCTGGAGAGACACGGTGACCTCCCAGATGGGAATCTGTGTGGTGGGCAGCACCCAGCCCCCAGCAGCTTTGTTCTGTTCACCGTCCTCCCCTCACCAGGCAGGTGTGGGCCGCAGTTCAGCTTCCCATGCCCACTCTGGAGTCCCTCATATCCAACTGGAGCTCAAGTTCAAAGATTCCCCAGGTTATCCAACATCATCAAGGATCCAGGCTCCTCATGCCTTCAGTGGTTGGGGGAAAGGGCCCCTCCCCCATGTCGCACCCAACAAAGGACAGACGCCCCTCCTCTTCCCCTCCCACCTCTCAGAATGCCCCATGGAGAGAGCTCTGCTGGCACCCACTGTCCTGCCTAACCTTGCTCCCCTGACCCCTCCCAGGCTTCTGGTAGGATCTGGGCTCTGTCCCAGCTTCCCCTTAGGGTGCTCTGCCCTCCTGTTCCCTAGACCCACACGCCGTGAGGGTGCTCACTTTTTCCCTCGGGCACTTCTCTACCTCATTGGGCATCTGCGTCAAACAGCTGGTGCCCCTCCCCTCTGGTTCACACCCCAGGGAGTGAAAATGCCCCCAGAGGGGAGACGTTGGCTGGAGAGAGGAACCTTTAGGTCCTGCCCCACCCTATGAGCTTTCTCTAGCCGTAGCTCTAGGTGACTTGGCCCGCAGGGGCAGTGCCCCTGTTTAATTTCCTCTAATGCTGAAAGTAGATGCTGTCTTCCCCAGTCAGCCGCTAGCTTTATTTTTTTTATTACGATTTTATTTATTTATTTGACAGAGCCGGAGAGCACAGGCAGGGGGTGTGGCAGAGGGAGCAGGAGAAGCAGACTCCCCGCTGAGCAGGGAGCCCAATGCGGGGCTCGATCCCAGGACCCTGGGATCATGACCTGAGCCGAAGGCAGGTGCTTAACTGACTGAGCCACTCAGGTGCCCCAGCCACTAGCTTTAAAACCCTGGTCTGCCACCTGGTCACAGGTCCATATTTCCTGCATAGTTGTTCCTAAAATAAACTTCGTATAATAAGACTCATATTTAGCAAAATCTAGGTTATCCTCAGGATATAGAGCTGAGCATTTTCACACTGATTTTGTTCAGAAGGTAACCACCTGGTTTATGATACATGGAAAATTTATTCATTAACCTTCCTAATAATGTCTCCCCATTAAAAATTCACTATGTTCCCACTGTATCTTAAATGTTTTGTTGTTGTTTTCTGAATGGTTTAAAAAAAAAAATTAACTCTGGCCAAAAGGTGGAAACAACCATAATGTCCATCAAGAGATAAATGGATGAACAAAATGTGTGTGCGTGTAATATACCATATTACTCAGCCTTCAAAAGGTAATGAAATTCTGATATATTCTACGATATGGATAAACCTTAAAAAAACATTGTTAAGTGAAATAAAGCCACACACAGAGGACAAATACTGTATGACTCCACTTAAACGAGGTACCTAGAGTAGGCAAACTCCTAAAAAGGTGCAATAGTGGCTGCCGGGGGCTGGGAGGAGGGGGTGAAGAGGGATTATTGCTTCGCGGGTACAGAGTTTCTCTTTGGGGTATTGAAAAAATTCAGGAGATAATGATGATAGTTGCACAACATTTTGAATGTAGTTAATGCTACTGAACTACACATTTAAAATTTGTTAAAATGGTCAATTTTATGTGATGTATATGTTGTCACAATATTACAAATGTGAGGAGGAGGAAGAAGAGGCACGGCAGAGCGAGAGAGCACAGACCTTCCTGCAGGTACTCACACGGGCACACGCATGTGCCAGACAGAAGAGGCATATGCCCGGCGGGCAAAACCAAAAACAAACTTACCCTAGTTTAACTAGTACACTGTTACATAAAAGGAAACTGGATGTTCTTAAAGTTTTACCAAGTTCAGAATAAAACCTCATCTTTGAAATTGAACAAATTACTTATTAGCTGAAGAAAGGTAAAAGGAAGTTTGGAGTCAGCATTCTATGGTTTTTTACAGCTGGGCCCAAGTCACTGACCTCTAAAATCATCTTGGACCACACCCTCCCTCCTTCCTACTTGCTGGAAAACTATCAGTCCCCTACACTTGCCCAAAGGGGTCCTTGCACAAGTCGCAGAGCTGCACTTTGCCATTTCCTGCAAGCCACTGCCTTGCCTCTGTCTGCATTCCCCTAAGCCCAGTTCAGGAAAAGCACTTTCTCCTCCAATTCCACCCCCTCCTCTCAAACACACACGCAAAGCCAACAACATCCTACCTCTGCCAGAGTTCCGGGCCCACGGGCACTGACTATGACTCAAATTCCCAGGAAGGTGTCAGCCATCAGCTCTTGCTCCACAGAAGTGTACGTAGGTGTCCTCAAGACTTCTCTATCAGTGGCCTTGGGGTTGCAGGTGGCACCCTGCCCATCCTTTGCTTGGTTGGGGCAGACTCATGGCCAGCTGTAATTCCCATAACAATTTCTCAACATCTCTGCTGTCTCCAACCTTTTGTATCCTCCCTTTGGGTTTTAGAGCCATCTGAGCTCTTCCCTTTTTAGCTCTAAAAACTTTTTACAGGTGCATTTCATATGACATAAAGTTAACAGTTTTAAAGTGTACCCTTCGGTGGCATTAGTACATTCACAATGTTGTGAAACCACCACCTCTATCGAGACTTGAAACATTTCCATTGCCCCAAAAGAAAACCTGCAGCCATCACTCTCCATTTCCCCTCCCCCGCAACACCCCTGGAAACCCCCTAAATTGTCGTGGTCACCTCCTTTGGAATTTCCACATTTCGGTCTCAGATCTTATTTCTTATCTCTTATACCTGGTGCCTGGCCTGAAGCTCCGGTTTAACTTCCCATTATCCTTAGCCCACTCTCTTGACCTAAATACCCTCCCTCCAATTCACCAACACAAACACGTTCACTTGTCCGGCCTTGGGCCCCTTTCCTGAACTCTGCAGGGAAGCACTGCTTCAAACTCCACTGATCGAGAGTGTGGATTATGGTCTGGAGAATATGAGCAAAGGAGTAGCATCCAGGACAGGCCTGGCCTCTGTCCCTGGCTGTTAGAGCACCCTCTGTGGATCAGGCAATAGGGAGCAGCGGGGTCCACTGACTTCCTCTGCCTGAGGTGGGGCCAGAGGCTCATGGGAAGCCATCCACCAGTCAGTGGGGTGGGTGCCCTTTTGATGTTCTTTGTCCAGTACCCCCACCATCTCCACTCTTATGACAATATATCCCCCCTTGCTGCCTCCTGGTTTCTCAGCCCCTATGGCCTGTAAGCCCCTGGAGGGCATGGACCACGTCTACGTGGGATTAGCAGTACCAATTAATTGTCACTTAAGAAAACTTTCAAAGCATCGGGACCACTGTGGGCCTCCCCCATCTCTAGCACCAGCTGATGCCCACTTGGGAATTCCTCCTGAGGGGCGGCCTGGTGGGCCGAGGACAGCTGGTGGGAACCTTCTCTTCCTCTACTGCTCAGAGAGGCTGGGCCCCTGCCATTAACTAGAAGCTGGAGCTGGGAGGTAACAGGAGCTTGATTTAAAACGGGGGGTGGAAGTTGGGGGCACAGTGTAACAGGAGATTTACATGGTCCAGTCTTCTGAGGAGCACACAGGGAAGGTGCAAAGGCTGCAGGCGCAGAGGAGGTAGAATGCCTGGCAGAAGGGACCATGGGTCATCCGAGGCTGGGGAGAAAAGAGACCCAATGGAGGGTGGCATAGTTGAGGCCCATGGCCTTGCGTAACAAAACCTGAATGTTTTGTTAAACGTTTCATTTGATGAAAGTCCCCATTTAGGGGAAAAGTACCTGTAGCAATGCCAGTTGGCGGATTCGGGCCTGTTTGTGGCCTGACTGACCCTTCACGAGAGATAAGCCATGAGCAGGCATGGGAGTATGTCACAAGACCCAGACTGAAAGGGTGCCTGGACCTCCCGGGTCCAGGGGACTCACTGGATCCTGGGACTCAGCCTCTGGGTCAGGAGACCCAGTGCCAGTGATGACCTAGCTGGACAAGGTGGACAGTGGGGCACACACCACTTTGCCTCTGTATCAGAGGGTCAGGCCTGAGGCTTCTGTAAAAATCTGGAATCTCTGAGCACTTGGGGACAAGAGGCAGGGTCCCAGGTGTGGCAGGTCTGGGAAATTCACCAATCCCATTTCCTCTTCCCGGACACACACATTCTCAGCCTCCCTTCAGGCATATTAGGGCGATGTGACTGGGGCCTGGCCAGTGGGGTGGGGGCTGCATCACTTCTCAGTCTAGCCCGTGTTAAAATCCCACTCCCTGTCCCGGGCTGCCTCCTTCCCTTTCAGTGGAGACGGTGCGTTGGGGGCCAAAGCAGGCTGATGGCATTGTGGGCCCCAGTCCTTCTCCCAGGATTCTTCTCCATCTCTGTCTCAGCACCCCTTGCTGTGTGACTTCAGCTCCTCTCACTAAAGAGGCAGGGCCCATGTCTCTTCCCGAGTCCGGAATGTCAGCAGATGTGACACCTGAGAAGCTTGAAAAAGCATTTGCTTGTTTCTGCTTCACTTTCTGGTCCCCTGCAATTATCTTAAAACCATCGCTGAGTTGCGTGCTGGAAAATGAGCTGGCCCAGCAGCCCTGTCACTCCAGCCAATCCCACAGTGATACGTGAAGTGGGCTGTTTGAGACCAAAAGGGCTGCCAGCCAAGTCCGGGCTAAACTGTGGATGGTGGACACGTGAACCAAAGAAATGTTTATTTGGGGACACCTGGGTGGCTCGGTCATTAAGCGTCTGCCTTCGGCTCAGGTCATGATCCCAGGGTCCTGGGATTGAGCCCTGCATCGGGCTCCGGGCTCGGCGGGAAGCCTGCTTCTCCCTCTCCCACTCCCCCTGCTTGTGTTCCCCCTCTCACTGTGTCTCTCTCTGTCAAATAAATAAATCTTTAAAATAAAATAAAATAAAAAAATAATAAAAAAAAATAAAATAAAATAAAGAAATGTTTATTTGTGTGTGTTTATTAGTTTGTTTTAACTCAGCCTTCTCGTGGCACTGGATAAATGAAACAGTGGCCACCCCAAAAGACAGAAAGGAGCAGAACCCTCCCCACCCCCACCCCCCGGGGCTTCCCACAGAAGGAACAGTGAGCTCTCACTGTGCTGTCACACTGAGACTTCGGGGTTTGCTTGCTACCTCAGCAGAGCCAGCCCTCTCCTGACTAAGCCACCAGGAACTGGATCACCGGCCCCCCTTCTACTCCTGTGCCTGAGAGGCCTGAGCAGAGGGCAGGTGGTAGACAAACATAACCGAAGGAATAGCAATTAGCCTCCAGCTCAGGGAGAAGAAGAACTGGTGCGTCTTCTGGAAGCCCATGCGCTGGTAGAGGGCCAAGGCCGAATGCTGCAGCACGCTGGTGATGAGGACGACTTGGCGGTAGCCCTGGTCGCGCGCGAACTGCAGGACGGTCCTGACCAGGGCGTTCGCTATCCCCTGATGCCGCCACCCCGAGGCCACGCACAGGTGAAAGAGCTGCAATTGCTCCTTGGGCAGGGGGCGCTCCTCGACGGGCAGCACGCCCACAATGCCCACCACCTGCCCCTCAGCCTCGGCCACCCAGAAGCAGGAGCCAGGCTCACTCAAGTAGGACTTGCTGATGTCGGACATGTCTGTGCGCAAGCACATGACTTTAAACTTGCTCCAGGGGTATTTGGAGAGGAATCTCAGAGCAGTGAGGAGGGCGAAGCTGGCTAGGAGGGCCAGGAGCCAGGAGCCAGAGACCAGGAAGAGGGCGAGGGGCACCCCAAGCAAGAGCACCAGGATTTGGGGCAGCTTCAGGACGTGGCGGAAGGTGGCGGGGACGTACTCATCCATTGCCCGGGAGAACAAGTCCAGGACCTGTGTGCGGTGGCTCTCCCGGTATTTGCGGATGTGGTAAGGAGCCATGGAGGTCTGCTGTGCCTGAACCTCAAATGCCGCGAGGGAGTGAGCCAGGTGTCCCTGCACACCCTTCCTGGCAGCCCTGGGGAAGACAAAAGAAGCCAGGTAAGTGCCCCATCTCTGCCACCTCCCAGGAGTGGGGGAGACCCTGCTCAAGGGCATTTCTGCTTTTGCCCTAGAGGATGTAGGCAACAGCCACTGGGAGGTGTAGGGTCAGAATGATTTGTGTATGATCTTGGCTCCATCCCTTTCTAGTTGTGTAACCTTGGTATGTCACCTAACTTCTCTGAACCTGTTTCTTCATCTGTAGAACAGAGGAAAATAAAAACCTGCCTTCTGAGATTGTTTTGAGGATTTAATAAAATAACACATACAGGAGCACCTGGGTGGCTCAGTTGGTTAAGCATCTGCCTTCGGCCCCAGTCATGATCTCAGGGTCTTGGGATCGAGCCCTGGGTCGGTCTCCCTGCTCAGCGGGGAGTCTGCTTCTCTCTCTCTCTCTGCCCCTCCCCCTGCTCATGTTCATGCTCTCAAATAAATAAATAAATAAATAACCTTTTAAAAAATAAAATAAAGGGGCGCCTGGGTGGCTCAGTCGGTTAAGGGTCTGCCTTCGGCTCAGGTCATGATCCCAGGGTCCTGGGATCGAGCCCCACATCGGGCTCCCTGCTCCGCGGGAAGCCTGCTTCTCCCACTGCCGCTCCCCCTGTTCATGCTCTCTCTCTCTCAAATAAATAAATATCTTAAAAAAAATAAAAACACATACAAAGCTCTGGTATATAAAATACCCTCTTCTCCACCCTCTTTCCCCTTTTACTGGCTCACTTATCTTCTTGGTATGTTGGAGCAGCACCACACAACAGCCAGACCATGTGTCCCCCTGCCTTTTGGTCCCTAGAGAGGGACCATACATGGCAGGAATCCTGTGTTCCCAAGTTCTTTTTTGTTTTTTAATATATTTTTTAAAGATTTTTTTTTTTTTTTTGACAGCACAAGCAGAGGGAGCGGCAGGCAGAGGGAGAGGGAGAAGCAGGCTCTCCACTGAACAGAGAGCCTGATGCAGGGCTCGATCCCAGGACCCAAGATCATGACCTGACTTGAAGGCAGACGCTCAACCAACTGAGCCACCCAGGCGCCCCCAAGTAAAAGTTTCAACAAACGCTCCTTCCCCCTTGATTGCAAATTTTTAGGCTGCTGAGGTGGCATAAGAGTCAAACATCAGGGCGCCTGGGTGGCTCAGTCGTTAAGTGTCTGCCTTCGGCTCAGGTCATGATCCCAGGATCCTGGGATCGAGTCTCATGTCAGGCTCCCCACTCAGGGGGGAGTCTGCTTCTCCCTCTCCCTCTGCCTCTCCCCTGCTTGTGCTGTCAAATAAATAAGTAAGTAAATAAATAAATAAAATCTTTAAAAAAAAAAGAGTCAAACATCAAAAAAGTCCCAGACTTGATACCCAGAGGAGTGTCCGAGGCTCCAGGCCTCTCTCAAGACCCTGTCCTTCAACCTGAGTCCTCTCACCTGCTATCACAACAGACTTGAATGTCCAGGGCAGTGACCGGATGGCCTCTGCTCTCAGCCTCTGACTGACATCCAGGAGAGACTGCCCAGGGCTCAGTCTACCAACAGGAAGCAGGCCCTCCCTGGATGGCCACCTCATTGGCTGGCTTCTGCACACTGAATAATCATAAACCCCAGGATCAAAAGGCTGGTCTATAACGGAGCAGGAAGCCCATTCTCCACTGAGCTCTGTGATCGCCAGGGAATTGCCGGCGGGGGGGGGGGGGGCGGTTAGCAGGGTCTGGAACATCTCGGGGGATCCTTGCCCTCGCAGATGGCCTACACTCTTCCTCCCACGGTGGTTCGGGCCTGGAGCATCTCCCAGCTGGCACCTTGATGTGCTCTGGTGTCCACCCTCGGCCCCTTCACACAGCTTCTAGGAGCCCGGGGAGTGCACGCCTTACCTTGCGCTGTCATCGCAGGCTAGAGTCCAGACCCGCGGCTCAGCACGCAAGGGGCTCTCTCCCTGCCTAGGCTCTACCCGGCCTGAGGCAAACTGATCGTTTGCAGTTCGCCGCCCTCATCTCACTAGGCTCCATCTTCATTCGTTCGTTGGTTCGTTCGTTCCAGGCTCTGTCGTGTGTGTCGTGTCGCAGCGACTGCGCGCCCGGCGGCCTTTCCGCTAGGAGCAGCAGCGACCTGCGGCCCACGGGCACCAGCGCGGCGCGCAGCTGGTGTGTGTTCTGGTCGTTAGTCAGGGCCTGTGCCGTAGCAGCTGTTAAACATTTTGCGCTGAGATCCACTACAGCAGGGAAAAGCAAAACCGGAAGTCCCCTCTCCGTGGCACGGAGATGCCGTCGAGGGGGCTGCTTCCGTCCCAGGACGTCGCGCGCGCCTCTCCTCTCGCGGCGCAGTCAAGGCCCGGCTCTCCGGTCTCACGGCTCCTGAAGCCAGGCCCTCCTCGTCCGCAAGGTGTGTGTCAGGTGTTCTCAAACGCTGGTCCGGGCGAGGCGCCGTGGGGGAGATGGGCCGGAGCAGAGGGCCTGGCGGCCCAGGTTTTCCGCGCCAGGAGCTCGTCGGGAGTTGCGGCCAGTGCGCAGACCGGCGAGGCGCGCGGCGCGGAGAGGGGCCGGCTGCCCTAGAGGGTGACAGGGCCTTCCGGAGAGGACCCTCGGGGAGAGAGCCGGAGGAGAGGTGGGTGTGCGCAAGGCTGAGGGAAGGAGAGCGTCTGGGGCTGAGGGAAGAGAGGCGTAAAGACCCTGAGGCAGGACAAAGGCAAGGTTTTCCGGGAAAGGGGGCCGACAGGGCCACGGAGGGAGGGAGTGGTGAGGGCGGCTGGGGCCTGGGCTTGTAGGGCCTGTCGTCCCAGTGGTGGAGTTTGGAGTGACGGGAGGCCATCGATAGGCTTTCACGTGGGCAGTAACACAGGCAGGGGTGCGTGCATGTGTGTGCGTGCCTGCGCGCATGTGCGTTGCTCTGGCTACATCTGGAGAGTGAATGGCAGGAGACAGTAGTGGAAGCACATATTTCCCACCCCACAGGCTAGTGTAGCAGTCCAGGTGAAAAAAGAGCCCCCAGGGACCGATATGCAGGTTGCTCACTGTTCAAGAGCATCTGGCCGAGGAGGGCTAGTCGGAACAAAAATAGAGCCCCACTCCACTCACCAAGCCAAGAGCCCTGGCACAGAGCTGAGTCTAGCCAAAGGAAAAGGTCATCTTTTTCTTATTTGCTCAAAGGGCATCACTGCCCACTGGGCTGTGCATCCAATGGGCTGCATCTGTGTGAAAGGGGTACCTTGTTCTGTGTTCACTAAGGAGCCACGTGGGCTAGCAGAGGCCCTACAAGAGTAAGTGGTGGCTTGGACCAGAGTGAGGCGATCCAGATGGTGAGAACCAGCCCACCTGTAGGTGCATTTTGGGGGCAGAAATGGCAGGAGTTTGTAATGACCCAAATGGGAATGAGGACGAGGAAGGGGTCAGAGATGAAAGCCACATTTCTGGCAAGAACCTCTAGAGGATGCAGGAGAGACAGACTTGGAGAGAAAGATCATGACTGCCTCTAGTGGTACCATCTTGTGGCCTTCTGGTTAGAAACCATAGGCTGGCAGCTAGGGCCCAGGCCCAGTGGATGGAGACTGATGACATTCCAGGTCTTTGGCACCCAACAAGGACACAAGGGGAGAGTTTAACATGAAATCTGAGGGGTGAGCCATGGGTATTTGCTCCATTGGTTTCATACATTTTAATATTTAAACATTTCAGTGTTAACCAAAAAAAAAATGAACTAAGAATCAAAAGGGGCTCCAAAGTACAATTGAGTTTTCCTAGCGAGTCTATTATTAACCAGTCAAAAACCTAACAGTCAAGCTGAAGGGCCAGAGGTCTGTGATCTGTCCTCATGCTCTCCTTCACTGTATTCTCACTGGCTTCTGTGGTCTCCTCAAAACTCAGTGGTCTTGGTTTCCATTCAGGCTTTTCATCCTTCCCCACAGCCATAAACAATGATAATGAGAATTTATTGACATGAAAAAAAAAGTCAAAATACAGTTCCAAGAAATAAAAAACTATAAAACAGTAGGTTTTAACTCATTTTTGGAAAAATATGACTTGAAACTAATGTACAGACACAAGCATGCACAGAGAAAAGTCTGAGCAATCATACCAAATGCTGGCAGCAGCTGTCTCTGGATGGAGGACTTAATGGGTCATTCTCTGTGCAAAAGATGGAGCTTGGAGTGTGCTGAGGCTTCAGGCTCTTACCTTCAGATGGTGAAAAAGAGGCTTGGGAATCTACCTGGCTCTGCCTCAGCCGGATCTAAGAGTCTAAAGGTACCTATCACGAACTCCTAAAGGTAAGGCACATGTGTTTATTCTGTTATTTCATGTTTTAATTAGCTATTATAGTGTGTATAGTTCACTGGCATTCAGCACACTATGTTGTGCAACCACCACCTCTGCCTGGTTCCAAAGAATGTTCACACTCCAAAAGGAATTCCCTGGCCCCTACGCAGTCACTCTCTCTTCCTCCTCTCACCAGACCCTGGCAACAACTAACCTGCTTTCTGGATGTTTCATTTAAATGGAATCATGTGATAGGCGAACTTCTATGTTCAGCTTCTTTTACTTTATTTTTAAGGCTCACCCACGTTGTAGCATGTATCAGTAGGTCGTGGCTTTTTATGGCTGCATAATATTCCATGGTAGGGATATCCCACTTTTGTTTATCCATTCACCCATTGAGGGACACTTGGGTTGTTTCCACATTTTGGCTGTTGTGAATTGTGCTGTTATGAACATTGGTGTACACGTTTTGGGTTGAGCACCTGTTTTCAGTTCTATTGGGTATATACCTAGGAGTAGAATTTCTGGGTCGTATGGTGATTTTATGTTTAACATTTTGAGGAACTGCCATACTGTTGTCCAAAGTGGCTGAGCTGTTCTACTTTCCCACCAGCAACGAGTTGTATTTTATTTTCCTATCTGCCTCAGCACTACTGCCTGGTACATAAAGAGAAATCGGATGCCTGGCACTGTGAGGAATCTCTTTTCCTAGGCTCTGTTTGATATTCATGCCAACCTAAGTACTAAGGTTGATATTAATGTTCCCATTTTACAAAAGAGAAACCAAGGCCAGAAAAGCTGAGATCTCCTACCCAAGGCCTCATAGAATCAGCATTATTCCAAAGGTTGTGGATTTGAGAGGAACATGTCACTAAAACCCCACACTTACATTTATGAAAAATATTCCCTACTACACCAGCGCAGCCCAGAAATGGGCCAACGAGATGGACGGTTCATAAATGGCATTACATTTGGGAAGTCTCAGGGAGAAGAGAACATCAATTCGGCTTCATTTAACTTAAGTTCCCAGAAAAAATCTCCCCTAACCTCTCCTCAGGGCTCCCGGTAACCCAATGTCATGCCAATGCCCTGAACTTCTACTGAGAACTCATCATTTAAAGGAGATGAGTGGACGAAAATCATGGTAAATCCTTTCAAGGGGAAAGAAGTAGGTGGATGGGTCATCCTTAGTAAGGTGTTCAGGAATCCTAGGACAATGATTTCAGCTCTGCAGAAATGTTCGGTAACCTTACAACTAATTGTCTGAGAAAGTGAGCCAGTATCAGGCCTTGACACTCAAATGAGGGTAACTCCCGCAGATTTTATGCAGATGATCCAAGGGGCTAATTCTGAAGGTGTGAGTGGGTAGAGGGGGACCAAGAACGGGGTGTGTTATTGCCCGGAGGCCTGAAGCAAGGTGGGAGGGAGAGGTGACAGGAACCTGACCCAGGAGTTGGAAGGTTCAGGGACAAAGCCAGCCCACATGACCTTGCAGGGAGGGGTCAGGAGAATAAATATGCTGGCCTCACACTCTTTTCCCCTCTCCAGTCTACTGTGGGCCTCCCACTGGCCAAACCCAAGCAGAAGCCAAGGCGGAGTCCTCTTGCTGCCATACAGGTCAGTCTCCCGGAACGGGGTCGGGGGGAGGGTGTGGGGATGGGGAGGTGGTAAAGAGTGATCTGGAGGTGAACACGGGAGGTCAGTGGCACAAAGGACTATGAAAACATCAATAACAGGCAAATTTGATGAATACAGACTGCTCATTCTGAGACCAAGCAAACTAGGTTATGCTTTCCTCGATATTGTGATGTGAGCGCAGGGTGGCTGCCGTCAGCAAACCAGGAGCAGGGAAGCGGCTGCAGTGGGGAGAGCAGAATGGCACCTTTCTGCTCTGAAAAGGCTCTAATGAGTTCAATTTCTCATCCCCAAGAATTGTACTTCAGAGAATCTATCCCAAAGAAGGAGAAACATGTACAAAGATTTATTTGCAGAAGTGAAACATTGAAAGCAGTATAAGTGTGTAAAAATAGGAGACTAAGTAGGTATGTGACATGTCAGCGTCAATACAAAGAATGTGAGTGACGGCATGGGAGGGGCAGAGCAATGGAGGTGTTCAGAGCACGGAGCCTGGGGTTACTCGGCTCAGACTGTTAGTCCCGGGCAGCTGAAACACTCTGTCAGGGGAAGAGATGCCTTTGTAATGGAGACGTCTGGTGGAGGCACCACCTTAACCAAGGGATCAAACTTTGTATCACCAATGATGGGGTCAACGGACACATGCCTCCTGATGACACGCAATGGCAAGGACACAACATTTACCTACTGTTACTCCCAAAAATATTTAAGCTGACTTAAATCATGAACAAATCCAGACAGTGTGGAATTCTGAAAGATACCTAGGGTGCTCTTCAAAAAATGTTAACATCATTCTTAAGAGGTTTGCTTTAGATGAAAGGAGATGAGATATGACAACTAAACACTGTAGGCTGAAGTGCCAGGTCTACAACTTACTTTCGAATCATTCAGCAAGTGTATGTTTGCATGTGTGTATGTACACACCTGAGCGCAGATAGGAGAGCAGGAGGCAAGAGCAAACAAATGTAGCAAAATGTTAAGAATAGTGAATTCACATGAAAGGTACATGGACTTTTATTGTATTATTGTTAATTGTTCTGTAGGTTTGAAACTTTCTGAAATAGACTTCAGAGACTAGATCTGTTTCCTTGCTGGTAAAAATCTCTTGGGATTGTAGTAAGCACTAAATGAATTAGTGCATATAAAATGCTAAGCACACTGCACACAAGAAACGTTAGCGATGTCTGTATGTGCTTTGTTATTTATGATCATGATAGAAATCACTAAGTATTTCCACCTCCCTGCTTTCCACCATGTGGCAGGATCACATTTCTCTGTCCCTTGTGAGGTTGGCAAGGCCACGTGACTGGCTTTGGACAGTGAAACATGAGATAGGTAGACCAGGTTTGAGTCACTGCCTCGTGTGTTTACTGCTTCACACCAGCTGCGCAGACCAGCACGACACAGACTTTTGTTGTGTGAAGCCAGTGAGCTTTAGGGACTGTAATTGAAGCCTAACCTAAACCAGAAGTCCACAAAGAATGGACCTCAGGTCGAATCCTGCCCACCATTTTTGTCAATTGAGTTTCACTGAAACACGGCCATACTCATCATTATGGCCTGTGGATACTATGACAGCAAGAGTTGAGTAGGTGCAACAGAGACCTTATGGCCTGCAAAGCTGAAAATATTTACTATCTGGCCCTTCACAGAAGTTTGCAACCCTTGACCAAGGCTGTCTTAACTACTACAATCAAAACAGAAGATAAAGTGAAAAAGAAAACCCAAACCATTTATAAAACATGACTTTATACTAGCTGTATGACCTTGAGCAAGTTACTTATTATTTGTATAATCTTTTAGTTGCCTTGTGTGTAAAATGGTGGTTATACTAGAATTTACCTCCTCATGAATGAATTCTTGTATGTAAAACCCTTGGAACCAGGAGGCTTGGAAGGGAAATGCCAGAGTAGCCAGAAGTAAGGGCAGGGATATGAGCTGATGAATATAAAATCACTAAGGCAAGAACCTAGTAAACACCCAATTATTCCAATTACATAAAGATGAAATCTATTTGAAGAGAAACAGAAGATTCAAAGACAAGAACACATAATAGCAACAGTGGCTATCTTTTAAAATATTAAGAGAGACTAGTAGTGGCTTTTTTTTCTTTGTTGTACCATTCTGTGTTTTCTACGATTGAACATATTATAATCAAGAAAGAAAAATCCATGTTTTTTTTTATAAATGCTGAAAATTTTTAATACTTCTGTCATTTCACAAAACATCTTTTGTTGACATTCTACAAATGATACCATCCAATAATGTTCCAATACTTTCTTCTTGTGAAGATAGTTTATATATCTGTAAAAATAGAAGACAAATTATGGCATGCTAATATATTCATGCACTACTCATTTTAATCATACAAACATGTATAAGTGAAATTATCATTCAACTACTGGGATAATGGTATGAAATTACAAATGTGATTAAAATATGCAAAGTAGATGGTAACTCATCACTTACGTAAAAAAAAAAAGTTCCCTTTAAATTGCAGTTATGGTGATAACCCTCTAAACACAGAAACCAAATTTGTACCAATTTTAAAAGCATACATCTAGACATTAAAGATCAAGCTTACACAGGGGCACCTGTGTGGCTCAGTCAGTTAAGCATCTGCCTTCAGCTCAGGTCATGATCCCAGGCTCCTGGCATCAGGCTCCCTGCTCAGCGGGGAGTCTGCTTCTCCCTCTGCGCATCCCCCCCCCCTCCCGCCATGCTCTCTCTCTTGCTCTGCGTACTCTCTCAAATAAGTAAAATCTTCAAAAAAAAAAAAAAATCAAGCTTACACAGTGCATTTGAAATGTAAAATATAGAATGTATTTAGAGAATGCTTTTACCACCAAATTTCTAACTATTTTATATAAACCTGCACCTTCTAATTCTTAGCTTCTATAATTATTTTCAAGTAATTTTAATTACATTAAACGTTCTTAAAAGTTCAAAAAAAAAAAAACTAGAAGCATTGGTGATCAATAAACAAACAGCATCAGTATTATTCTTCATCACACTCTTTCTAAAAATACAGACTTACAAACCTTTTTGACTTCTGTAATATTTGTTATGTCAGGAAGGTTTTTTAGAGAAACTTGCTGACCTTCAACCTGAGATATTAGGTCTTCTTTATTTATTTGTTTTTCTCCCTCTTCAATGTAAACAATAAGAACTGAAGTGTCATTTGCCGAGGTACCAAATTTTTTCAAAGTTTCTGAAATCTAAGGGAAAAAAAAGTAAAGACAATAAACCAGTAGTTTCTAGGTCTATCCCCATCAGCCTCCGCTCACAGCTGCACCTCCTTACTGCACAGTCAAGCCCATTCTTGGCATGGCACACAAACACCCCCTCCTTCTGATCCCCACGGACCCTCCAGCCATGCACGCCTACCTTCTAGCCAGCCTGGACTGTGTGGGGGTCCCATCATTTCACAGTTTGTCCCCTCATCCTCTGCCTGGAGTGCCCTCATCTGTCACTGCCCTACAGATGGCATCCCCCGCTGCACCCTCCTCCTTACAGGAGTTGCTTCCTTGCTGTTCCCGTAGGTTTGAATGATAATTCCCACTATATCATTTATCTTAGAGCAGTTGGATTTCTGTCATTTCCCTGCCTTCCTCAGGAGTGTATTTGTTTCTCCTGCCCTGGAACTGTAGCCAAAAGAGGAACCAGCCCAACAGATACTTACTGAGTTGAATAGTTTCTCAAGTTATTTCAAATGATCTCAAAGAAATAATTATCTGGTAACTTTTTCTCTAGGTACCAAGGAATTCTATTATCCTGCATTTTATAAACTTTATAAAATTTCAAACGTTATTTTAAATCATGCTACAGTTTCCCAATTATCCTCTGGATGATACTAGTACCTGGTTATGTTATTAACAGTGGTGGTGATACTCAAACTTCATCAGCAAAATTTCAGTTGTTTTTTTTTTTTATGTGCCACAGATGGAATGTCTTTAGCTCAGTTAACTTTGATTACTACCAGTATCTCAAACCCAAACTTCCTCACACCCGGGGGTGTGAGTGAGTCAGTGTTAAGGGCTGTTCCAGGTAACCGGCAGGCTTCTAGATATGGAAAAGACATGGATTCTATCCTCAAGGTGTTTATCGGGAGAGCAGATATGCATGGTAACACACAAATATCCATGCTTAGTGTTTTACCATTTAAATGTATATATCATGTAGAGGGATCTTCCTGCTATTATATGGTAAGTACAGATAAAACTATCCTCATTTCATGTAGCTAAACTTTTGTTTACTCAAATGTGAAATGACTGCTAAGCTTATTTGTCTAGTAAGGGGCAGTGCTAAACCTCAACTCTGTCCACAACTCTCTTATTATTTTGCTTTGTTAAATACAACAGGCATACAGGAATTTAGCCTCCAATCCAACACTAGGGAACACAAGGTGTATCATGACAAGGTCAACAGAAATAAAGTAAGTGAAATCCCTATTAATTACACTGTTATTTGGGGAAAGGTTGAAAATAATTTCAGTTGATAGAGTTCTTGTCTTCATTTTTCCCAGTTTGTAGAGATGAACTGCTTTGTTTGCTGCCACAAGTATCTGAAATGGATCGACAATCTACCAAAAAGAACAGAAAGAATTAACACGCGGAGCATCTAAAGATGCATGCCTTTTCTCTTGGTAACTCCAATGTCAGGCTGTTTTACTTCATCACAACTTCTATGGACTATGTTTTCAAAATTGCTGGGTGCTCAGAAAATCATAGAATTTTAAAGCTGCAAGAAACTTAAATAGTAAACATTTTTAAAGTAACATTTGAGAATATCACAGGAAAAGCTATATTCTAAAGATTTTACGTGTATTATTTTAATCCTTAAAACTACCCTATGAAATCAGTATTGTTCATATGCAGTGGATGAGGAAACCAAAGCAAAGAATGTCTGGATTTGAATCCCAGCTCTGTCACTTACCACTGAGGGGATTTGGGCAAATTCCTTAGGTTTATCTGTTAGATGCAGATAATCATAGTAGTTACTTCATAGGGTTGTTGTGAAGATTGAGTTGGTATATGGAAAGGAATAGAGTAAGCACTCTCTAAAGGTTGTCCACCACTTGCTCGAAGTCCTAATGGCAGAGCTGGGATTAAATCCTACGGCCATGGTTCCATGGTGTGTGCTCTTAACCACTATGCACACCTCCTGTGCAGAGATTTTTTTTTCCCCAACTAACAGCTTTTTAAAATTTTTTACTTATTTTTAAAATTCTTTCTTTAAATTCAGTTTACATATAGTGTATTATTAGTTTCAGGGGTAGACTTTAGTGATTCATCACTTGCATATAACACCCAGTGCTCATTTCATCAAATGCCCTCAATGCCCATTACCCAGTTACCCCATTTCTCCCACCCACCTCCCCTCCTGCAACCCTGTTTGTTTCCTAGAGTTCAGCCTCTCTTATGGTTTGCCTCCCTATTTTCATATTTTTTTTATTTTTCCTTCCCTTCCCCTATATTCATGTTTTGTTTCTTAAATTCTACATGAGTAAAATCATATGGTATGTCTTTCTCTGACAGAATTCCTTCGCTTAGCATAATACCCTCTGGTTCCACCCACGTCGCTGCAAATGGCAAGATTTCATTTTTTTTTGATCGCTGAGTAGTATTCCATTGTGTATATATACACATATCTTTTATTCATTTATTTATTTATTTATTTATTTATTTGACAGAGAGAGAGATAGCAAGAGCAGGAACACAAGCAGGGGGAGTGGGAGAGGGAGAGCAGGCTTCCTGCGGAGCAGGGAGCCCGATGTGGGGCTTGATCCCAGGACCCTGGGATCATGACCTGAGCCGAAGGCAGACGCTTAACGACTGAGCTACCCAGGCACCCTATACACATCTTTATCTGTTGATGGACATATGGGCTCTTTCCATATTTGGGCTATTGTGGACATTGCTGCTATAAACATTGGGGTGCATGTGCCTCTTTGAATCCTGTGCGGAGATTTTTCTAGTTCAGATGAGAAGATGAAGATCCAGGCATTTGCCATTATGTCAGAACCAGACCACAACCTTTCTTATCTCCTGGGGAAGTTCCCGGCACTTCGGCTTCTATTCACTGTAAAATTCAAGGTTGGCCCAGTCTGACTCCACAGCTTGGACAAGAACTCTTTACCCAAAGATGACAATTTTAGGCTAACCTATAACATCATGAAAAATTAATATACTCTTCAATGTCCCGTTATAGCTTATCTGTTCTCACTTATACTTACCACCTTAGGGTTTATTAATGAACCCTCAATAGCACCTTCCATGGCCTTTTTTCTCAAGTCTCCAGCATTTTTTACATCTTTAAATAACAGAAGGGTCACCCTGCATTCGGGAAATAGGTCCAGCTGATGTGTTAACTGCATTTCATAGACAAGCAGGATTCTATCTGCATAAAACCAAAAAAACCAAAAGACTTCCTTTATTTAAAAGTTAACATTATAATTCACTAAAAAATATCCTTAACAAATAAATTAAAATAATTTTAATAATAAGATGACAGAACTGTTAAACTAGAAGAATCCATCCCAAAAGCACATTTGGCATCCTCATGAGATGTCTTCCCACCCCCGCTGAGTTGTTTCTAGCTTCCTTTATCATTCCTCAGAAAGGATCAAGGTTGCTGCCTGGTTCCAGGATCTGATGCATGGCTCAGGGGAAGCTTCTCTGACCAACAAGTAGGAGTAGAATGACAGGAATTTGTTAGACCAGAGTTACTTATGGTATTAGTGAAACCTCACTCCAACTTAGCCTTTTTAGCATTCTGGGCTTACTATTTTATGTATATCTTAGCAGATCCTAGACACAAATATTAAGAAAATAATTTTATTGAAGAAAGTATGACACTTGACTCAAAAAAGATACTCATTTCACACGTGACATTTAAGCAGAAAGGGTTCAATTACTAAAAAATCAATACTGACCCTTTCTTAGACATAAGTTTAATAAGGAAAGCACAAAGACATAAAAGAAACATAAAAGACAAGAACTTGACTAACTAGAAAGACAACCATATCCTTGAATTGAGAAACAAAGTATTGCAAAAATTTGATATTTAAAACAATTTCAATCAAAGTCTTAGTGAGATATTTGGGTGCGGCAATTCGATAAATTCATTTTATCCTTTTACATGGTAGGTCCCATTTGTAGGACTCTTTACAAGGAATAAATTAAAAACCTATAAATTTATGTACATTAGATGTCCTCATCATTCTAATAGCAAAAAGTTGAAAACAAATTATCTAGCTAATAACGGGATTTGTGACTAAATAACCATTAAAAACTGTAGTCCTGAAGAGCAGTTAAGGATGTGTGAAAATAGCAATAACAATGAGTAAAAACATCTGACTGAAAAACAAAACAAAACGTAGCATAAACAGTGGGCTTCTCAAAAAAGTGCATAAAAAATACTGAAAGGAAAATACACCAAAAAGTTATCTCTGACTTGGTGGAATTACATCTGACTTTTTGTTAGGAAAAAACAGTATGTGTGAATAATGTCCTGGCACACCGCAGTTCAATCTTCATTGTCATGGTAATGTCCAATGGGGGGAAAAAAAGATACAGGAAAACCTAACGAATATATTCCCAATTACACAAAAAAGATACACACAGAAAACAAAAACATGAAACATACCAAAATACGGCCATCTCGGGTGGTAGGATTACTGGTAATTTTTATTGTCTTCTATTAAAAAAAATGTACGTTCTGAATTTTCTACAGTGAGCACACAAAATAGATTCCTATTATATACATATAATAATATGTATAAAATAATATGTATAAAATAATTTTATAATCAGCAAGGAAAAAACCTCGTTTATGTTTTCACACTAGGGGAAAAAGGACCCCTGGCAAAAGTCAAAATGTAATTCCCTCACTTAGGCCAGAAACTTAGAATCATCGCTGGATACCTACCTCTCGCTCAACAGTCTTGACGATTTTACCTCTTAGGTATCACTCTGACCCTTCCACTTCTCGCCCATACCCACCGCCCCCAGCAACCTCGCTCGCTCAACTACAGCTGTGGCCTCCCAGGGACGGTCGCCTCGCAGTTCCTGCCCTCCCATCATCCAACCTGCACCCGGCAAGATGAGCGATCCTCTCAAAAGTAAGCCACAGCTGGTCCTTCCGCTGCTCGCGTGATAAAGCCCCCAGCCCCTCCAATCGGGGCCGTCTCTCCCTCCCCCGCTCGCAGGCGCGTCGGGCCCGCGCTCTTTCCGCCACCGCCGCAGCGGCCTCCCCGGTTTCTGGTCCCCGGGCTCTCGCCCCCGCTCTGCCCTCCGACAGGCAGAACCCCGACTCCTTCCTCCCTCCCTTCAACTCGCCGTTAAGAGTCCATTTACCAGGGCCGGTCCAAGTCCCTCTAAGACGCGCTCCTCGGCCCTTCCACGACGCCAGGGAGCCAGCGCCTGGCCCTGCCGTGCTGCATGCCCGGGGCTGGCCCTCCGGGCCCCGCCCCCAGCCCTCTCCGCCCGGCCCCGGGAGGACCCACGCGCGCGCGCTCCCGGTCCGCCCGGAAGACCTTCCCCTCGGAAACAAAGCCCTCACTTTCCGGAAGCCGGGCCGTAGCCGCGTCCGCCCCTCCCCACACGCTTCTTCCCTAGCCTGAGCCGTCAGCGGACGCGAAGGAGAGCCGGGGCCCCGTCCGTCACTTCCGGCTACCGGGACGGTAAGGACATGGGGAGTGGACGCCGAGTTCTCAGTGCCGGGTCTCAGCCTTGTCTCCGACGCGTGTTGGGCGAGACGTCGGTTTCTTCCAGTGCAAAGAACAGTGTTGGCCAGGATGAGCTCCACCTTCGTTTCCGCTACACTTCTTTGCGTGCCCGGCGGGACTCGTTCCCTTCTTGCTCTCGGTGCGGTCGGTCATTTAGGGAGGATCTCCTGGAGTGGACCGCGACTTGTCTCCGGTACTTAAAGATAGGTGACAGGACACTGATGAAATCAACCTCTTCCTGCATCTAGCAGGCTCAGAAATTTCTCATCCCTAAGTGTATCAGCCTCCAAGAGAGGAGGTTGGAGCTCATATTGAGCAGTACTTTTCTTTAAACAGGTAAATCTACACAGTTAAATAACAGATATAGCTGTCGGGTGGATATGTGCTATGGAGAAAAAAAGCAAGGAAAAGGGAGGAATGCCTGGCCGTGGGTATTACTATTTCAAATAGGATGGTTAAGATCTCACCAGAGAGGGCCCTTATAACAGTGACTGGAGGAGGTCTGAAAGCAAGCTGTGTGATCTGGGAGAACAGCATTCCAGGCAACAAAGAGTTCAAAGGCTCTGAGACACATAAGGCCTTTCCTAGGCCTTCCCCTATTTAAGGGATAGCAAAGAGTACCGTGGGTTTGAACACAGTGGGAATATATATGTGGAAAAGATATTCTGACCAAAGATTGGTATCCAGACTATATAAAGAACGCCTATAACTCGATAAGAGAAAACAACCTAATTATGAATGGGTGACATATTTGAACACTTTACAAAAGATATATGAATCAGGCTAATAAACACATAAGACGCTTAACATCATAGCAGAGTAATGCAAATTTAAAACATAATGAGCTACTACTACACACCCACATAACTAAAGTTTTAAAAACTGATAGTATAAGTGTTGTCAAACACAATTGGTATTGCTGGTTTGAGTTTTATAAAACAGTATAACCACTTTAGAAAAGAGTGGCAGTTTCTTAATAAATCAAATGTGTATTTACTCAGCAATTTCATTCCTTGGCATTTACCAGGAGAAATGAAAACATGTACATACAAAGGCCTGTACATGAATGTTCACAGCAACTTTACTCTTAATACAAAAGACTGGAAACAACCCAATGCCCAACAACATGTCAACGGATAAACAAATTGTGGTAAATTCATACAACGAAATACTACTCAGAAACAAAAAGGAATGAATTACTGGTACTTGACAATACTTGCAACATGGATGAATCTAAAAAACATGCTCAGCAAAAAAAAAGTGAGAGACTAGAATTTAATATATTACCATATGATCCTTTTTCTACAAAACTCTAGGAATTACAAATTTATTTTAGAGTGACTGGAAAGCAAAAGAGTGATTGCTGGGAATGGAGGAGTGGGAGACAAGGACTGGAAAGGACCCCAAGGGAATCTTTGCTGTGAAGCCAATGTTCTAGATCTTGATGTGGTGTTAGTTACATAGGGAGTAGGACTTTGTCAAAATTCTTCATACTATGCACTATAAAAGTATATCTTATAGACTATAAATTATGCCTCAAAGTTGATTAAAAAGAGACATTAATAAAAAGCAGCTCAGTTTTTAGCAGCTTATTTGTAACCACCCAAAGCTGGAAACAACCATAATGTTCAAGTGAATGGATAAGCAAATCATATATCCATACAATGGACAACTTGGCAATAAAAAGGAACCCACTATTGTGACATAGAGTAACATGGATGAATCTCAAAATAATCACACTGAATAAAAAAAGCCAGACGTAAAACTAGTACATACTGTATGATTCCACTAACATTAAGACTGCAGTCACACATGGGCGCCTGGGTGGCTCGGTTGGTTAAGCGACTACCTTCGGCTCAGGTCATGATCCTGGAGTCCCTGGATCGAGTCCCGCATCGGGCTCCCTGCTTAGCAGGGAGCCTGCTTCTCCCTCTGACCCTCCCCCCTCTCATGTGCTCTCTCTCTCTCATTCTCTCTGTCTCAAATAAATAAATAAAATCTTTAAAAAAAAAAAAACAAAACTGCAGTCACACAAATCAGATCAGTGGTTGCTTAGGTAAGGGGCCTTGGGTGGAAAAAGGGAATTACAAAACAACACAAGGAAACCTTGGGGGTAATAGATACTTCTGTCTTCATTGTGGCAATGGTTTCATGATTGTATACATGTCAAAAGTATCAAATTGTACATTTAAAAACATACAGTATATCATGTCAATTATATCTCAAACTTTTATTTTTTGGAGAGGAAGGTGGGGAGGGGCAGGAGAAGGAGAGAGGATCTTAAGCAGGCTGCATACCCAGCATGGAGCCTGACACAGGGCTTGATTTCACGACCCTGAGACCATGACCTGAGCCGAAATCAAGAGTCAGATGCTTAACTGACTGAGCTATGAGGGCGCCCCCTCAAACTTTTAAAAATCACAATGAGACAATACATCTGTATTAGAATAGGTACAATAAAAAAAATTGACAATACTAAGTGCTAGTAAGGATGTGAGCGATTGGAACTCCTATCCTGTTGATGGGGATGTAAACTAGTACAGCCATTTTGGAAACATTTGGCAGTTTCTTATAAAATTATCTAACAATTACCTCGTAGCAATCTCAGCCCAAGGGAAATGAACACATATATTCACACAAAAACCTGTATACAAATGTTTATAGCAACTTTGTTCAAAAGTCAAAAATTGGAAGTCTGTCAACTGGTAGATGGATAAACTGATATATCCATACAATAGAATACTAACTCAGCAACAAAAAGGGAATCGACTATTGATCCCCCTCATGGATGCATCTCAAAAGCATTATGCTAAAGAAATCACAGCCAAAAGGCTATATACTGTATGATTAAACTCACATGACATTCTAAAAAAGGCAAAAATAGAGACCAAAAACCAAGAAGAAACAATGAATCATGGAACACTACATCAAAAACTAATGATGTAATGTATGGTGATTAACATAACATAATAAAAATTTTTTAAAAAGCCATCTCAGGGATGCCTGGGTGGCTCAGTCATTAAGCGTCTGTCTGCGGCTCAGGTCATGATCCCAGGGTCCTGGGATCGAGCCCCATGTCTCTGCTCAGCAGAGAGCCTGCTTCTCTCTCTCCCTCTGCCTACCACTCTGCCTGCTTGTGTGCTCGCTCTTTGTCAAATAAATAAATACGGTCTTTAAGTCCTTTACTACAGTTGCAGAGGAAGAGATCACTGCATCATAAAATTAGTTTGTAAGAGTTAAATGAGAATTTTCACAAGAATATTAACTTTGTTCTCTGCAATATATTAACTTGCATAAATATGCGTTAACTGTTACCATCTGATAAAGTGAGTTTAACCTTGGAAGTGTTAACCTGAACAAATGGGTCATGGAAGACACCAAGACTCCAAAAACTATTCCCAAGTCATGTGAACTAACCCCCAGAATAAATGCCTACCTACAAGTTTACAGCCTATACTTCCTGGTAAATTGTTACCTTGAATATAATTGACATTTCTGTATTCCTAAAGGTATAAACATTGTAGGATCTCAATGTCAGATCAGGAAGACCTCTGGTGCTTCCCACTCTCCTATACATGGTTGAACAATTAAAAACCTATGACTGCCAATTTATTAACAAATGCTTAAGTATCTTACCTAGGTCCTCTGGAAAGCAGAGCCTGAGGCAAGGATTAAAGTACTGGTGTTTTATTTGGGAAATGTGCAAACAGACTGGTGAGGGTGAGGAAAAAAGGGAAGTGAAGCAAGAAGAGCTGCAAAGCAATGTGAGGTAATGGATTACCTCATAGGCAGGGTTCACAATGAGCCAGGAAGACACAGGGGTCGTTTGGCACGTGTTTGCTCAGTGGGCTAAACTTTCTCTGGAAGGCTTGAAAGGACAAACATTTCCTGACAGTCCTCCACAGAAGGGAGCAAGGAGGGGGAGAATTTTACTGCCAGGCTCCCTCCTATCCTATGTTTCATTAATTAAGCCTCCCCAAAGTGGGAGCTTACTCCTCCACATTTCTGATCATCCCTTCATTGGCAGCTCAGAAAGCCTGATCCCGTGGCTGGCAGTAGAGCATCTCCTCCAACTCCAAAGTGGAGAAATGACAGAAGAGAGAGGGCTTGGTGTGGAGGCTGTAAGGGCCTTGTTTAACCTGGGCTCTAGTAAGCTCAGGGAATGCAGTAAGGCTTGCTGGCAAGGCAGAAAATGGGACTGTGGGCCGGGTGACAGATGGCGCCTTTGTGAAGGAAGAGGGGGTTGAGGGAATCTGAGACTGTGCTTAGAACCTGTGTTTCATGTAACAGGAGATATAAATTAAATAAATGCTAGTACACAAGGTACCTTGTTGGAAAAGGAATGATTCAATAGGGGGTAGAGTTGGGAGAGAAGGCTCTACTGAGATGGGCTTCAAGAATGGGAATGATTTGCTCACAGAGACCACAGTGCCATTACAGCCAAGGGAACAACCTGGAAGACAAAGGCATGTGGCATAAATGTGTACAATGCAGTATACTCGGAATGGCCTGCACACTGAAGAATGGAGTATAGTAGACACTTGGAAAAGTCAGCTGGGGGGCGCCTGGGTGGCTCAGTCGTTAAGCATCTGCCTTCGGCTCGGGTCATGATTCCAGGTCCTGGGATCGAGCCCCACATCGGGCTCCCTGCTCAGCGGGAAGCCTGCTTCTCCCTCTCCCACTCCCCCTGCTTGTATTCCCTCTCTCGCTGTGTCTCTCTCTGTCAAATAAATAAATAAAAATCTTTAAAAAAAAAGAAAAAGAAAAGTCAGCTGGGAGTCAGATCACGGGAAGGCCTAGACAAGGAGTTGGAAGTGGACTCGGAAAGCCATAAGCCATCCAACATTTCCAAGAGGGGAATACCACAAATGAGCTTGTTTTCAGGACATAATTCTGGGGCAGTTGTTAGAATTACATTAGAAAGGTAGTTCACACAGGTTCCTACATGGGGCCTCCTGCCACAGCAGGAGAGTTTGTGACTGACAACGCAAGACCGAATCATGATGGAGGACACTCAAAGGCCTACACTTCTGGGACACGATGTGTAAAAAGCAAGCTTGCCAGACTGAGGATAAATCCCAAACTCAATTTTATTGGCAGGAGAGGCTCATTACGCTGGCTGAACTGAACCAGTATCTGTTATCTATACTTCTACCCAAAATGCCAATAAAGGAATTATTACAGATTAAAAACTCGCAAGATAGGGCGCCTGGGTGGCTCAGTTGGTTAAGCGACTGCCTTCGGCTCAGGTCATGATCCTGGAGTCCCGGGATTGAGTCCCACGTCGGGCTCCCTGCTCAGCAGGGAGTCTGCCTCTCTCTCTGACCCTCCCCCCTCTCATGCTCTCTATCTCATTCTCTCTCTCAAATAAATAAATTTTAAAAATCTTTAAAAAAAACTCGCAAGATAATGGGGAGAGATACCAAATGGTAGATGAGAGAGAGCGCAATAAAATTATCAAAGACAGCAACCATCAGAATGGAGAAAAATAAAACCTAAATGCGTGCAGCAAGGGGAAGTAAACAAAAAGCAAACTGACAACATTATTATTACAAATCGACCACGAGACAACCAGAGCTTCCATCAGTTTTGAGGGCCTCAATCTTAAGTATGAAAAGATGGACAAAGGTCACCAGGTATCTCAAGAATACCACTAACAGGAGAGAGAGGCATCAAACAAACAATTAAAAAAAAAAGAAGAAGAAGAAGGAAAACAGTTGATGCAGGAAACAGAAGAAACCTAAAAATAATTGGTAACTTTGGAGAGAAGAGAATACATTCATTAAAAAAAGAAAAAGTACTTGAAAAAAATGCCATTCAGAAAATAATATATGGAAGATAGAAAATAAAGCTGAGGAAATTCTCCTGATTTAAAAAAAAGAAAGGGCAAAAAGGTTAAAAATGGAAAATAAGAGAAAAAATACATAATTAACTTAGAGGTACATTTCAAAAAAAAAAAAAAATCCAATATTCAACTAATAGAGGTTCCTGAAATAGAAAGGTTAAAAAAGAAAGAAAATTTCCCAGGACTCATAGACAACTTGTCAGGCTGAAAGGGCTAAGGATACAGCATTGCAAATAAAATAGTCATACTTTTAAACATATCATGAAATTTCAGGACATTTGAAATAAAGAAGATCCTAAACCTTTCAGAGAGAAAAATTGCAGGTCCCAAATAAAAGCTCGAGAGTCAAAATAGCACAGGATTTCAAGAGCAACAACAAAATGTGGAAAACAATGAGTAAATGCATTTAAAAGTGCCTACCTGCAAGTCTATAGCCTCGCACATTATCAGTGGAGTGAAACAATAAACTATACCCATTTCACACATGCAAAAGTCTCAAAAAATTTACATCCTGTTAACCCTCCCTGGGAAGCTAAGGATATACTCCACCAAACAGGGAAGTACACCATGAAAGCAGCAGCTATGGGATCCAGGAAACAGGAGAGGGGTATAAGAAATGACCAGGGTGACAGTGAAGAGAAATCCCAGGGTAACAGCTTTGCACCAGGCATAGAGAACGATCAAGGTCCCTGTCATGGGCCAAGTTGTGCTACCCTCCACCCCTGACAAATTCGTATGTTGAACTCACCCTAACCCCCAGGACCTCAGAATGTTACTATATTTGGAAGTAGGGTCTTTATTTATTTTTTTTAGATTTTATTTATCTGACAGAGACACAGTGAGAGAGGGAACACAAGCAGGGGGAGTGGGAGAGGGAGAAGCAGGCTTCCCGCTGAGCAGGGAGCCCGATGCAGGGCTCGATCCCAGGACCCTGGGACCATGACCAGAGCCGAAGACAGCGTCTGAGCCACCCAGGTGCCCCGAACTATTTGAATTTTAAACTACTCATATGTGTTTTTTAAATAAAAATGAAAACTTTAAAAGCTTAAAAGGCTACTGAAGACCTTTAAAAAAACGGAAGTCACTGGTCCCTTTAGCCAGAGGACTCTTGGTACGGTGCTAGCAGAAGCCAGAACTCTAGGGTGGTGAAGAATAAATGAGACATGAGAGAGCAAGAGGAGGGGCGCCTGGGTGGCTCAGTCATTGAACGTCTGCCTTCGGCTCAGGTCATGATCCCAGGGTCCTGGGATCGAGCCCCGCATCGGGCTCCCTGCTGAGCGGGGAGCCTGCTTCTCTTCTCCCTCTGTCTACCACTCTGCCTACTTGTGCTCTCTCTCTGTCAAATAAATAAATAAAATCTTTAAAAAAAAAAAAAAAAAGCAAGAGGAGCCTAGTTTTTTTGTTTTGTCTTTGTTTTTAAGGAGTCTAGTTTTTTATTTTTATTTTTTTTAAAGTTTTATTTATTTTTATTTTTATTTTTTTTTAAAGATTTTATTTATTTATTCATGAGAGAGAGAGAGAGGCAGAGGGAGAAGCAGGCTCCCAAGGAGCAGGGAGCCCGATGTGGGACTCAATCCCAGGACCCTGGGATCATGACCTGAGCCGAAGGCAGATGCTTAACCATGTGAGCCACCCAGGCGCCCAAAGAGTCTAGTTTTTTAACAAACCATGTTGATGTCTGAAATGGGAAGGGGACAAAGGGGACAACAGGGTCACATTTTCTGAAGGTAGCAGTACTTCTAATGATGGCACTTCTGCTGGCAATGTCCTCCTTAGAAACTGCTTGCCAAGGAAAACTATCAGAGTAGCTGGATTCCCACGCCTGCCCCTGCTTGTTCTTTTATGGCCCACCACTTAGCTGTCCAGCTCCAGTTTCAGTCCATGTGAGCCTTCACGGTGTATCCTGGGCAACACTTAGACAAGAGCAGCCTTTCAGCAAGAAGAACTTGTGTGCCTCTGTTACCTGTGGCAGGCAGAGGAACACTTCATGCATGAGCCATCGCTCAGGTGAAGGGTAGTGGTGTGACTGAGCTAATGACTCACAGGCCAGGGGACTGGTTGAACTAGAGCACTTCCCTATGGTCAGGTTCCACATGTTGTTCATATGGAAAAGAGGATAAAGAAAATGCCTGTCGCCTGCAGTATGAGACATTCTAGGATACAAATCTTCAAAGTCAGAGGCTTTAAAAAAATGAAGCCAAGCTGCCCCAGTATTCATTGAATATCTACTGAGGCTTATGATGTCATGTTGGTGAGACACTTTCTGGAGCAAACTTAAGGTCTCTGGCTTCCTCTGCAGCTAAAAATATTTAACACCTCCCAAGTGATCCATCTACATGTTCCAGAGGTATACCAGCAGAAAAGATAACTTAGAGAAAGTCAAGGTCAAGGCACCACTCTACCGTGAGGCAAGTGGAAAAAGATCCCAGCAGGTTCAACAGAGAAGCAATAAAACAAGGAGCCATCCTTGTCCACAAGTCTTCCAGATATCCCAGGCTTTACTTTATCCCAGTGTTGTGTCCTATTCTGTTCATTAAAGAACTTTTGTAGTCTATAAAAGTTTTCAAGTTTTCTGAATAGTTCTACCCAGTTGATAACAATTACCTTGTCAGGTAAATTAACCAGCATTCTGGTTTATCAGTTTCTCTTGCCCAACTGACCGTCAATTTACCTAAAAGTTTATCCATTCCCGTGTTAGATGGTGTATCTGACAATTCAGTGGAAGAAGTTGGTCAAGTCCCACAACAGACTGCCAAAGAAAGAAACGTCTAATCACAAAAATACAATTACTAATTTCAAATAGATTTTAAAGAGATTGTCTCTTAGGTAGGTTTTAATAGAAATCTTGAACAGTTAGGGGGAAAAAAAGATAGCCTTAATGACTGGGTCAATAATAGAACATGACAAAAACACCAGAAATCTCTGCACACACACTCCTATCACAAGTCTAGTCAGAAGAAATACATCGATAAGGAAGACAGAATTTTTAAGAAAATAATTTACAAGGGAAATTCTTTATTACTTTCTCAGTTCTAAAATACCATCTTCCTTTTTAAAAATTTAAGACTGAATGACAGATTATTTCCTTTACTGTTGCAAATACTGCAAATTTATCAGCCAAGAGGTAAGTATCAATGTAATTTTCCTTTAAGTTTGAACACATGAGGGAGCAGTAAAACAGATTATAAACCTCATTTGACCTGATCTTACAAAAAGTCACTCCAGCTGGTCTTTAGTCCTGCTCTATCTGCAGAGAGATTTCCAGGACAGATTTGTGTCATTCAGTCCATCCACAATAGGTTGGATACGACAGTCTGTAGTAACTGCCAGGATACCACACTGTATTCTGGGCTGCTTGACTGGCGTTTGGCTTTACATTCCAAGAGTACCTCCTTTGTGAATAGTCCTCTCCAGGGGGACCAGGAGGAGGGACATGGCCTCTCTGGTAAACGTTCTGGTTCTGTGAAAATTTTCTTAAAGAAGACAAAAAGTAATGAATTATTATTAGTTTTAGTAAAATATATTAAAAAGCTTTATAAAGTAATACAGACACTCTGGTTCTACTGTCTTCTGCTTGTACAACCTTAGCAGATAAATTGCTTCATCTTTGGATTTCTTACTTCTTTATAAAATGGAGGTAATACCTTCCATTTTCATGGCTTGTTTTCAAGGTAAATTAAGACAACATATTTAAATTACCTACCACAACACCTTGGCACACAGTAGGTTCCCAGGAGCTATTCCAACCTTTCCCTACAGAGATAAATGCCCACACTTTTCAAATCAAATACTTTCTCCCCAAGTCTTGCAGAGTTGATGTGAGACAGTATTAAGGTATTTATTTTTAAAAACAGAAAGCTGCTTTCACTTTATAAATACATATATAAATTAGCTATAAAGTGTAGAAATTCTAATTATTAACTACACATGCAACAAATTTGGAAAATTAAGACTGAAATTTAATTGCTTCAAAAGCAAGATCGGTAAATTTATTACATCATACTGGAATTTTACTACTTTTTCCTATAATTTGTATTTACTCTTTAAAAAATAAATAAATAAATAAAGATTTTATTTATTTGAGAGAGAGAGAATGAGAGAGAGAGAACACCTGAGAGGGGATAGGGTCAGAGGACGAAGCAGACTCCCTGCCAAGCAGGAAGCCTGATGCGGGACTCGATCCAGGGACTCCAGGATCACGACCTGAGCCGAAGGCAGTCGCTTAACCAACTGAGCCACCCAGGCGCCCTATTTACTCTTTAAATAACAACCTGGCTCAGTTGGTTAAGCGACTGCTTTCGGCTCAGGTCATGATCCTGGAGTCCCAGGATCGATTCCCACATCGGACTCCCTGTTCAGCGGGGAGTCTGCTTCTCCCTCTGACCCTCCCCCCTCTCATGTGCTCTCTCTCTCATTCTCTCTCTCTCAAATAAACAAATAAAATCTTTAAAAAATAAAAAAAAAATAACAACCTTCTTTATTCTGCAAACTTTACCACTATTAATAGAGCCTAAGAATGCAAGTCCTTTTTGGTAATCACATCAAATTGTTGGCTTAAACTAAGTTTAAAATCAATGCAATTTTCTAAGTCCTTTTCCCAACTGCCTCTGAAAAGTCACATATTACCCCCCATCCTATACTTTATTTTCCAGCCCTGAATGCAAAATATGGAGCAAATGATACCTCTAATCAGCTGACACTGATCAGCTAGAAAACATCAATTCTCACCATTCTCATGTGTTTGCAATAATTTACAATATAAATTTCTATTTCAATTCTAGGAAAGGGGACAGCAGAGATACCTTACTGACTGCTGCAAATCCTGGGTCTGGGTGTGGAAATGCCGAGAAGGTACTGGGTAACCTTGGGTCTGATATAGGTTATACCAATGTCCTTGGTTAACAGACTTAATAGTGGTGTGGACAGGTTCCATCATATGTGTTGCATCTTCAAAACCACTTGATCTGGATACACTGGAATCCCAATTCCTCAAAGAGAACATTCCCACACAGTATTAATGGTTTCCAAATTCTGTAGCCAATTTAGTGAGGATATTTCGGCCCATGAAAATAAGAATCCCATCCTCCCCTCCCCGTTTGTTTAGAGTTCCCCGAGCAAGTAAATAAGCTACAAGAAGAATGGATATGTACAACTTAAATGATGTAAAAAAAGATCTCCCTAACCGGAGATCTCACATATAAAATGCAACTTACTTTCTGATGGGACCTTTCTGAAGGTCTTCAATGTAGTTCTGTCTTTCCAAGCAATGTCCGCGGCACCTATTGAATACTGAAGAGTGGATGAACTGTTAGAAATCACTGTACAAATAGCAAATCTTTCCCAGAGAAAGCAGATCAAAGCTGAAATCCACTGACTAATTATTCAGCCAGTTATACCTCACTATTTCCAGATACATCCCTTTATAAACTTTCGGCAAAAGAATGTATTGTGTCAGAGCAAATGAATTACAAACATTCCTTTTTTCTAAAATTTGAGAAATTCATCTACATTTTTATAAAAGGAAAATATACTTTTATAAAAAGGAAAAAATAGTGACAACCCTCATACTTACATTCAATTGCATCATCTGGCCTCATGCCTTGTACATCAATCAAATATCTAATAAAACAACATAATTCAAGTCATTTATATATATGAAAAGAAAAAAATCAAGTGTTTTCAAAAAAGGTCCAATTTCACTTAAAAATATAGATCTAAAAATCCTAAGAAAATATTAGCACATCTAATCCAATAATTATTAAAGAATGATATATCATGACCACAAAAAGACTTTATTCCAAGGATGACCCAACTTTAGCAAATCTATTAATATAATTATTTACATTAACACAACAATTTAATTAATAAATGAAAGAGAAGAAAATACAGGACCAAACTGGCAGACGTTAAAAAGGTATCTGATAAAAATACAACAGTCATTTTTGTTTTTTTGGTTTTGTTTTTTAAGATTTTATTTATTTATTTGAGAGAGAGTGAGAGAGCAGAGCAGGGGGGAGGGGCAGAGGGAGAAGCAGACTCCCCGCTGAGCAGGAAGCCCAACATGGGGCTCAATCCTGGGGCCCTGGGATCATGACCTGAGCTGAAGGCAGACGCCTAACCCACTGAGCCACCCAGGCACCCCACAACAGTCATTTTTATCAAAGTGTTTTATATACTAGAAACAGGAGACTTAATATGACAGAGTATTTATCAGGAACCAACAATAGCAAAAGACAAATGGGGAAGAATATTAACATCAAATCTAAATACCATCTAACCAACTGTATGGGCCAGAAGCAGCTTAGGAGTCACTCTCACCGCCAGCCATCTCTCCCTCACCCTCATCTGCAACATACTACCAAGTCCTAACAATGTGCATCTCTAGAATATGTCCACATCCTTCTACCCAAATGACCACCACACCCTGGTCCAAGCCACCATCATGCCTTGATTTCTACAAAAGCCTAACTTTTCTCCTTGCTTCCATTCTTTCCCCCACCCCCGCAGCATATTCTCCAGTTAGCAGCAAAACGATGGCTTGAAAATGCAAATTTGATTATGTTCTATATACTCACCCTTAAAAAAAAGTTCAGTGGTTTTCAATTACTCTTAAGATAAAGTCTAAACACAGACCTGCATGATCTAGCTCCTCCCCATACTTCCAGCTCCATTTTAAACTTTTTTTAAAGTAATCTTTATGGCCAATATGGGGCTTGAACTCAAGATCCCAAGATCAAGAGTCACATGCCCTTCTGACTGAGTCAGCCAGGTGCCCCTCCAGCTCATTTTAAACTTTTTTTTTAAACTAATCTCAAAAAAAACCCCAAAAATGAACAACAAGTAATCTACACACCCAACACGGGGCTCAAACTCATGACCCTGAGATCAAGAGTCACATGCTCTCCCTCCTGAGCCAGCCAGGCACTCCCACCCCCAACCTTTTTTTTTTTTTTTTTAAACTTTTCAGCTCCATTTTAACACCGTATTTCCCATTGCCCAGCCTCCCTGGCTCGTTCCAACACAGCATATGCTTTCCTATTATCAGTCTTTGCTGTTCCTTATGCCCAGAATTCTCTCCCCAGTGTCTAACAGGTTAATACCTCAACATCCTTCAGATATCAGCCCAAACATCCCCAAAGAAACATTCTGTATTCTCCATGCTAAGGTCAAATCCCTCCTATTAACATGCTCTTATGTACCATGTCCCTCTCCTTGGCATTTGTCAGAGCTCTAATTCCACATGCATTTGTGTGATTCCTGAATGTCTATTCTCTCTCTAGACTGTTAGAGTTCACAAAAAGCAAGTCAAGTCTCCGAAGTCTTTTTGCTAGCACCCAGCACGGTGCTTACAGAGAACAGATGCTCAGTCTTTTCTGAATGAACAAATGTATAAATTCTTTGATTCAAAAATTCCATTCTGAGTGAAATTATCTGAGAAAATAGCATATATATTCAAATTTGTTCATATAGGAATGTTCACTGATTCAGTGTTTTATTTTATTTTTTTTTAAAGATTTTATTTATTTATTTGAGAGAGAGAGAATGAGAGAGAGCAAGCACATGAGAGGGGGGAGGGTCAGAGGGAGAAGCAGACTCCCTGCCGAGCAGGGAGCCTGATGCGGGACTTGATCCAGGGACTCCAGGATCATGACCTGAGCCGAAGGCAGTCGCTTAACCAACTGAGCCACCCAGGCGCCCTGATTCAGTGTTTTAAAATATTAAAAACTTCTGACTTTTATGTTCATCAGGAAGCAAAGGAACAATGCAGCTTCTAAAAAAGAATGAGGTTTCCAAATACTTTCACAGGAAGATGTCCACAATATATTAAATTATAAAACGGGGTATCTAAAATATTACACGATTAAATTACATGTATATACTTGTATCTCTCTGCATTTTTAAGTCTGAAAAAATACATACTAAATTATTACTGGTGGTAATCTTTGGGTGAGGAGCAAGACTGCTTTCTACTTCATACCTTTCAATACCAACTGCATTGTTTGCAACTAGCTTACACTACTATTGTAAACAAAACAACTTAAACGTGGTCTGTCTTTTGGGGTTGGCAACTCACCTGCAGATGAGATAGCCAGTCCTGTTTAAACCATGGGTACAATGAACACCAATGAGTTTGTCTACAAAACAAGGAATACGGAGTTAAGTAAGTGAAGTAGATACATTTCTAGAATTTTCTTTAGAGTACCATTTATTAGTTGCCACAACACTACCACTCCCCTGAAGAGGAATAACTGATAGAGAGTGTGTTATTTTAGGAATACACTATAAAGAATTATCTAACATAAAGTAGAAATTCACTGCCTCTGAGAAATTCTGCATAGCCCCTCTTAGCTGCAATCGTGTAAACTGGAGAAGGCCTGGTCAGGTACTAACAGCTAAAATGGCACTGAGAGGAACCCAGCTTCTTAACATAGGATGTCCATCAGCAACTGATTTAATTATAGAAAATGAGAGCAAAAAGAAAAACAAAAACAGGCTAGAAGAATGAAACTTGTTTTTGAGGGAGACAAATCAAATGCCTTTTCTTTGGATACTGAATATGAAAAAGAACAGTTTCTGCGGGACTCATGAATCCCCAAAGCGCTTCCATCCCTTCGCTCATTTGCTGCTCCTCACACACCACAGTCTGTGTGCTGGTGAAGCACCTGGGGAAGCAGCACTGTTCGTATTTTACGATGAAAAAGTGAGAACTGGAGATGTAAGCCCAAGCTGCACAGCAGGCAGACAGAACAAAGACTAGAATCAAGTCTAAGATTTTTCCAACCTGTGCCATAGTATTTCTTAGTCCATCATTAAAAAAAATTACGCGAGGGGCGCCTGGGTGGTTCAAGTGGTGAAGTGTCTGCCTTCGGCTCAGGGGCTCAGGTCATGATCTCCAGGTCCTGGGACTGAGCTCCATGTTGGGCTCCTGGCTCAGCAGGGAGCCTGCTTCTCCCTCTCTCTCTGTCTCTCCCCCTGCTCATGTCCTCTCTCTGCCATCTCTCTGTCTCAAATGAATAAATAAAATCTTAAAAAATAAAATGAATTAAAAAATTATGTGAGAAATTAAATCAAAAACGATCAGGTGTAGTTGATCTCTGCAAAATGTATGTCTGTGACTAGGAGGTGTCTGGTAGGAAAGCACTCGTCCTCTCCTGCCCGAGCTACTATCTCCCTACCTCTAAATTTTGTCTCTTTCAAGTGACCCTTCATATGGAAGAGGTGATCTTCCTAAAATATAAACTCGTAGGGTTGCTCCCTTGCTTAAAAACCTCCATTTAGCACAGCATTTAGAACTCTTTATAAACGGTATCATCAATCTCTCCAACTGAACTGCATGACCACAATGATTCAAACTAGGACTTACAGGGACCTCCATGATCCACCTCCTCCTGCCCCTGCCAACCGCTCAGATCCCATTTCTACACCCTGACCTCACACACGTTCCCCACTCCAGCTACACTGGCCTCCTTACTCAAACATGCCAGCATAGTCATGCCTCAGGGGCTCTGCACCGACTGTTCCCTCTGCTTTGGAACACTGTCCCCCCAAACTCCTCAGATGGCCAATGGTTCCTCACTTCTTTTAAGGCTTTACTCAAATGACATCTTAATAGAGAGGCCCTCCCTGATCACCCAACACACGCATCACTTCTGAATCCTGTTTGCTATTCTCCAAAGCATCTTATCACCATCTGACATTTCATATAGTTACTTATTTATCCCCCTCCCCCATTAGAATGCAGAGTATAAAAGGGCAAGAACTTTCTTCTATTCCTGCTTCCTAGAACAGTGCCTTTAACTTAAAAAGTGTCCTATAAATGTTTGTTGAAAATGAACATGTGAATTCTACGCCCTTTCACACCATCCTCTGGTCATTCCAGAGGCTGCCACCCCCAGGCACAAGGTCAAGGCCTACGCCTTTTGCACCTGTCTCCAAACCGGGACATTCCCTTTCTCATTCTGGCAAAATCCTCTTCCCCACAGCCCAGCTCAAATGCGGTCTCCTCAGTCAGACCTCCCTCAAACTCTCCTCCATATTCCTTAATTGCACTTAATTCTTTTATTATAATTAACCCACTGTCTTATAGGTACCACCCGTTCATCTTCCCAGGTAACTGTTAGTTTCTAATGAACACAGACTGCTATCACCTCTGTATCCCCGTGCCCTACCAACAAATCTAAAAGGCTCTCGGCATTTACCGAACCAACATATTTTCTGAGTCTCTACCAGTTCTAGGCAGTGGAGAGTCTGTGTCCTCTTCATTGGGGAGCCTGGTATCTGTGGGAGGGGCCTAGAGCAGAGGTAGCCAAAATGGATCCTAAGCAAGCCCCGGAGACCGCCAGGGCAGAGAGCAGAGCGAAGGCAGCACTACACAGGCAAACGACCAACACGGGAGAGCGTGTGAACAAACAAGGTCTGCAGAGCCGTTCACGCGGCCTCGGACGGACCTCCAGCCCTCGCAGAACAGAAGGGACAGCGGGGGGGCAGCTGCACGCGCGGGAGCCGGGAAGCCGCGGGCAGGACGGCAGCTGCTCCCGAACGCCTTCCGTCTTACGAGGTAATGTTTCCGAGACACGGTAACACCCATCACAGAATCGACCTCCTCCTTAGACGACGTGGTTGTCAGAGGCAGGGCCGAGCCTCTCAAGTTTTAAAGTTAAAGTACAGGCAAGATCTGGAAACAGGCCTTAAGATATGTGAGAGCTGGGGCCTGCATCAGGCAACCAGGTTACAGTCTGAAAAATTACCTTAAATTCCCATCTCTTTCTCTCTCTCACCTCCCACCCCCTATTTTCCCACCTCCATCTCTATTTTTTCTCCCCTACTCCCTGTTTATGTGTGTGTGTGTATGTATATATGGAATATTTATTCTGTCATATTTACTTAACAAAACATATGCTCCTCAAGCTTAAGTTAGAAAAAGAACAAAATGAGCACACTTGGTCCTTAAGTCAGTGGCTTTCCAAGGACAAAGGATTCCTCAGTCTTAAAATAGGGCAAATACCACATTCTTTCTGATAGCCAGATGCCAGAAATAGATAGGTGGATCCTTAAAATTCAGAAGCTAATAGCTTACTAAGATCTATTTCCCACACAGTAAGGTAGATCTTAAGGCAGGAACAAGAAACACCAGCTTTTTAAAGCCCTTCTGTCTGAATGAGAGGTGGTCGTGTCCCCCTGCATCTGTGCCCAAAGGGGAAAACCGGCAGGAGTATCTGAAATGCGCACGATGGGGACGCTGCCCCGCTGGCGCGCCTTGTTCTGCTCTGCTTCCAGGGCTCCGTCTCCAAACCTTTTCCTTTTGTTGTCTTATATACCCTAAGACCTTGACATCTTTTTTCCTTGTTTTCAGCAGAGGGTCACACAAGCCATGCTCCCCATACCTCTGACCCAATACCCTGACACCCTTAACCTTTTCCCCCGCCTCTCACCTCTGAACCAATAAATAAGACAAAAGAATGTTTTTATTTTAGTATATATTTCCCAGTCACATATTTTAAAAAGAGAGGAGGAAGCTAGTTCATTCACATTTCTCATTAAAACCACTTCTCAAACTAAATTATTTGTGACTATGAAAGGAAAAACACCTCACTCTATCCGCACCATGTGACATTTCTACCTTAACATTATCATATACAACAGGCCTAATGTTAAAACTATTAAAAATAGTAAAAATCCCAAACCCATTCAAAATGCATACCAAAGTTCAGGTAAGAGAAAAAAACCAAACTCACCGTTATCTGTATTTTCTTTTAAAAACTCATTAACAGCACATTTGAATTTAAAAATAGTGTCATCATCAGGCACCTGATGCCCAATTGTATAAATTTTTAAGTAAGGAATAGTTTCTGGTAAGTCCTGTAAGGCAAAACCATGAAAATATGTATTATTTCATTTGTAAGGAAAGAAGTAAAAAAATAATCAGAGAAGCCAGACTATAAACCAAGAGATTATTAATAAACATAGTTTGTCAGTAATTCTGATAAAAGAGCCATTTTTTCTCCAGGCTGTTCCAACCGGGAAGTATCATCTGATTTTCATTAAAACTACAGAATGGAAAAAAACAAAAACAAAAAAACCCTACAGAATGGATAGGCAATAGGCATACAAGCCTGAAAGCAAGTCCATGTGAATGAATGCATATAAAACGATGAATTATGTAAGTAGTTTTACTTAATGTTTTATATTTTAAGGGTCATAAAGCAGCTGTGATTTAAGCAGAACAGTAGAACAGCATCAGAAAAACTTGGATTTGAATTTTAAGATAAAGCAAATTGCAGGCACTGTTGAGAACTGGTATTCTTGAGGTGGGAGAAATTAGACACCAATAAAAGAAGTGCTTAAGTGAAAATCCTATAGTTCTGAATTTAAATGGAAAGTACCAGTATGAACCTATGATTTATTTTATATTAAAAATAAACATACACATTTCCTAGCCCTGACCACAGAAAAAGCCTAGAAACAACTAATGTCATGTCTAAAAGACTCAGGAGCACTGAGTTTCTAATGAGAAACACTGAGAAGCAACTGGGCAAAGATAGGGCCTCCATTTGTGCCTCAATGAGAATAATAACTGCAATGAAGTACATGATACAAAAAGTAAATAAAATTTATTGGTCATCACTGGAGGATATTAGTGAATCAACTCATTATTTTGATACCTGTTAAATAAAAGAATCATGCCTCTGTAACTGGTCAACCAAATAGATGATGAGGGGAAGCTTCTCTTGATAGAAATATACCCAGCTAATAAATTAAAAAGGAATAGAATTCACTATTTTCTGAAGTCCCAAATGAATTAACAGGTGTAGATATCAATCATCAGTGATTACTAGTATCACAAAAAGAGATAATCACTTTATGTCTCCACAGAAGAACATATCATCACCTCTGAAACTGTCTTGCAAAAAAAAAATTCAAGCCTGAATCTGATCAAGCCTCTAGGTCCAACTACCAATTTACAGGAAATAAAAGGATTGAAGAATATGTTAATAAGACATGCGGAAGGAATCATCAAATCAGAATGAACTACCTGGTTTCTTAAAAAAATAAAATTCACCAGAGGATAAAAAAGAAAGTGAGAGAGACATGGAGGGAGAATCTACAGACTAAATAGAACTTCAGAGACCTAATTATCAAAGGCAAAGTGTGGACCTTATTTGGATTTAATTCAAACTCTTAAAAAACCTTTTTTATGACATTTAAAAGACAATTAAAAATTTGAGTACTGACTGGATATTTAATGTTAAATAATGACAGTAAAAAATAAAAGTCCTGTATTTTAAATATATATACCAAAAATGTACAGGTGAAATTATATGATATATGGTATCTGCTTCAAAATAACATAGAATGGGGTGAAACCAGTAGATATACAGAAGAAACACGATAGCCATCAATTAGTAAAGATTAAAGCTGGATGAGTTCATGGGTGTACAATGTTTACCCACAGTATTATGTCTACTTCTGTGTATGTTTAAAATTTGTGATAACTGTTTAAAAACAAAACGACACTGGAAAACAGTTTGATGGTTTCTCAAAGGTTTCTAAACGTTGAACTACCATATGATCCAGTAACTTCCACTCCTACATATATATTTAGAAGAGTTGAAAGCAGGGATCTGACTCAATACTGGTATACCATCATTCACAGCAGCATTATTCACAATAGCCAAAAAGTGGAAACAACTCAAGTGCCCATCAAAGGTTAACAGATAAACAAAATATGGAATGTATACATAATGGAGTATTTATTAGCCATAAAAAGGAATGACATTTTGTTACATGGATGAACCTTGAAAACATTACGTTTAATGAAGTCAGACACAGAAGGACAAATATTGTAGGATTCCACTCACATGAAGTACCTAGAATAGTCAAATTCACAGAGACAGAAACTACCATAGAGGTTACTGCTGTAGGGAGAGGAAGTGGAATTATTTGTTTAATGGGTGTAGTTTTCCTTTAGAATGATGAAAAACTTTTGGTTATAGACAGTGATGATGGTTACACAACATTGTGAATGTATTTAATACCACTGAATTGAATGCTTATGATTGGTTAAGATGATAATTATTTATGTATATTTGACCACAATAAAAAAAAAAAACAAGAGGAATAACTGAATTTAAGTGTCAATTCTTCCTTTTTTGAGACTCAAGTTTTATCATCTATAAAATTAGCAACTGTAATAATCATCTATCCCCCGAGCATAGCGCAGAGTAAGCACTCAGGAGATACCAGTACTCCTACTACTTCATCAGCAAACGACTGCTGGGAGGATTAACTAAGTTAATGCATGTAAAAGTACTTTTTAAATAGCCAACTGATTTACAAATATTAATAAACTTTAGGTGTTACTGTTGTACAAGGCCATGAAATTGGTCAGAAGGATAATTCCATCCCACTGATATGCCACATAGGCCAACAGATCATACGGGCTTCTGTCTTTTATCAAGAGATATTAGGAAAAGAAAAGCATGAAATTTAGAGAGCAGTTGTCTTTTACCATGATACTCACATGCTCAGGCAACTGCTTAAAATAAGTGCTAAAGACATAATGGATATTCATTTCTTTCCTTTTAGGGCTGCTACTATTCTTACTGAAAGCTTATTTCATTTTCAAAATATGGAACATGGAAGCTTATAAAATTTCTTCAGCACATAGCCTACTGTCCCATATTACAGTTTAATTCATGTCTTTAATCTCATTTTGAGACACCAATTAGAAATACGTACTTAAGGAAACCACCAAGTTCCCTTTTGGAATTATTACCCATGGAAGAAAACCAGGATTCACCTTAGCATAAGATGATAATTCCTGAATTACTAAGCATTATTACAGTATCAGAAAGTAGGTTCTTTTCAATGAAGGGTTCCATTTACCTCTGGTTTATAATAGCGGTGAGTATAAGTTAAATCAATAATTAGTCCAAGTTCTTCATTCTGTTTTTGGATTTTGTTAAAAAGATCCAAGGGTGAAAAACGTTCTTCTGGAGCAAGGTTCTTTTCAAAACTCTGTTAGAGAGAAACAGCAAACATGTGCTTAAAACCCTTTTCCATTTATTCAAGCCTTGTGATGCCAACACACAATGAGATTCAAAGCAGTTTCCATTCTGCTGAAATTTACAAGCTATGTTACAATCCTTTCTTCTAGAGATGAGAGGGAAGAAAATAAGCTCACTTCTAATGTATTTATTTGTGTTTGTTGTATGTTGATCTCCTAACCAGACTTTAACTCCCAGAAGGCTGGGACTGCATCAATTTTGCCCACCACTGTATCTCCAGCTCCATGTGGAACACCTATAAATAGGTACTTCTTTTGTTTTGTTTTTTTAAAGATTTTAATTATTTATTTTGACAGAGAAAGACACAGCGAGAGAGGGAACACAAGCAGGGGGAGTGGGAGAGGGAGAAGCAGGCTTCCCGCGGAGCAGGGAGCCCGATGCGGGGCTCGATCCCAGGACCCTGGGATCATGACCTGAGCCGAAGGCAGATGCTTAACGACTGAGCCACCCAGGTGCCCCTAAAAAGGTACTTCTAAATACTTCTTGAATACTCATATATACGAAGGGTGGCTTTTATTGCTAAATATTCTTTTATGTATTTGGCTTATTTACGTACTCTGCTCATGGATCTGTTTGGTTATTCAAATGCGAGCAACACGCTTTTTTGGGGGGGCGGTGATTAATAGACTAGTTTTTAGAGCAGTTCTAGGTTCAAAGCAAAACTGAGCAGAAAGCAGAGTTCCTTCTTATACCCTCTCTCCTTTACCCCACACAGCTTTCCCCCATCAACATTCCAAACCACTGTGGTCCATCTGTTAGAATAATCAATGAACCAACACTGACACGTCATTTTCAAAGTCCACAGTTTACGTTACAAATCATTATGTATTGTACATTCTATGGGTTTTGATCAATGTATGACACGTATTTACCCTTATAGTATCACACAGAATAGTTTCACTGCCCTAAAAATCCCCTGTGCTCTAGCAACACTTTTTTTTTTTTTAAAGATTTTATTTATTTATTTGACAGAGAGAGAGCACAAGTAGGCAGAGTGGTAGACAGAGGGAGAAGGAGAAGCAGGCTCCCCGCCAAGCAGGGAGCCCGATGCAGAGCTCGATCCCAGGACCCCGGGACCATGACCTGAGCCAAAGGCAGGCGCTTAACAACTGAGCCACCCCTGAGCACCCCTCTAGCAACACTTTTAATACAGGCTTAATACCTGGCAGGGCTACGTGATCTACTTCCACCATTATTCTTCTTTTTCAGAATTTTCCTGGCTATTTAGGTTTACTTTTCTTTATGAGTTGTAGAATCGGCCTATTTGAGATGATGTTAAATTTATAACAAACTTAGGAAGATTTGACAGATTGATGATGTTGAGTCTTCCACATAATACTGTGAAACTTTTGAACAAGAGTAAATTAATTACAACAAGGCATACATACAATCTCTCCAATAAGCTTCTTGCACACTTGGAGCTGATGGATCATATATCATCTCTAGCCATGTGAACAACTAACTTTAGGTAACTAATTTAAGTCACAAACCCTTTAGGAAGCCTTCCTGTTATCATTTCCCCCTCCTTTGAATTCCTTGGTATTTCTTGCCATGGCATTTATGTGACACTTAACATATTCTATTTTAAATTCCAATGTGCATGAGAAGTGACAGTCAAGTATTGGGGCTGCTTTTCTTTGGGTGACTTCCATAAAACACACAGGAAATCCATGTGACATTTTACTCCCTGACTCTAAGCATGAAAAAACCTGCACTGGGGTGCTTACGCAGCTCTGTAATTCCCTTTACAGTGCCTAAATAATCCCAATGCTGAATACAGATAACCTGAGTATACAGAGCTAGGAGGAGGCTTTTTATCACTATATCATACAGGAAAGATTTGTGGCTGTGTGAAGGAAGGGAAACCGCAGAGTCTTCCTATCTTACTGATGTACTTTTAGGCAAGGGGCTAAGCAGGGACCCTGGTAGAACTCAGGAATCCACTTTTAGAGGCCATGGAGTAGGGAGTTAGGGAATTAGGACAGTTGCACAGAGAAAAGAAGAAATATAGGAGATAATTCACAGTAACCACAAGTGGGGGGGGTTCATTCCACAAATATTTGCTAATATTTATTATATGCCAAACACTATTCAACTTATTCAACAGCACCACGCTTGTGTTAATGGATGTAAGAACCATATGTTTACCTATATGAAAAGACTAGTTTTTAAGTCCAGATGCAGAAGAACTGACATAACAGGTGAGAAAGGAACTCTGACCTATGAGTCACAAATTAAATAAATTCCCAATACATTCAAAGTAGGCTTTTTCAGATACCAATCCATTCTATGCTGGGCAGTTTAATGAGACATGAGTCTCTTCTTGCCTTTTTTATACTGGCCAAATGCTTTTCCCACCTATTCCTTCCTTATTTCAAACAAAAACACAATTTTCAGAATTTCCTTGCTGAAATCCTGACTTACTAATCCAGGTCATTGGGGTTCTTTTTTTTGGGGGGGGAAGGGGTTTGGTTATGATGATGGGAGTGAAGAGGTCTTATTAGCATTTAGTCAATGCGGATCATGGGTGCTAGAAATCTTGCCAAATTCATACAATCCTACAAATGTGTCTCACACCTTTTTTTTTTTTTTAGATAAGAGACTTTATTGCCCTGCAATTAAAAGTATTCAAACAGGGGCACCTGGGTGGCTCAGTCAGTTAAGCATCTGCCTTCAGCTCAGGTCATGATCCCAGGGTCCTGGGATTAAGCCCCACGTCGGGCTCCCTGCTCAGCGGGGAGTCTGCTTCTCCCTCTCCCTCTGCCATTCCCTCTGCTTGTGCTCTTTCTCTCTCTCTCAAATACATACATAAAATGTTAAAAAATAATAATAATAAAATAAAAGTATTCCAACACTTATTTTTCTACATAGCTTACTGTGAGTGATCAGTGTTAAATAAAAATATTAATTTTCATCATCTGCTTCATGTCTTCTTAACCAATTCTTCATTTTTCATTCCAACTGCATGCCTTTGAGGCAATGAAGAATTTTCTACCACCTTAGTTATGGACTGGAACATTCACCTGCAGCTACCTAAATGCTCATTACATGCAGTTGTGCTCCTAGTGGTTTTATCGCAGCCATCCTCGGAGAGTTTTCAGAAAACGTCAGGACGATCTTCATTCATCTTCCCCTCACAGGCTCTGTTGCACCTCCAAGAGCCCGGTGACAGGCCTGTAGGTGCTGCTGCCCCCCCCCCACCCCACATCGTGCCTCGGCGGCCACGCGGACAATGACTTTTGAATATCCTGTTCAATGCTCATACAGGTGAAAAACTGTTTCATAATTATCTAAGCCTTAAAATCTAACTTCATTTCACAAATAAATACAAGAGTTTTTCTGCCTAGTTTTAAAGTACATTGAATTTTCCAAGATAGTAATCACAGTATCAGCCAAGGAAAGGTCGTATACTTTGTTTTATTTGAAAATCTACTAAGAGCTGTTCACTGTCACGGAAATTCCTGCCAGTAAGGCAAGAAAATCCACCTAGTTCAATCTGCATTTGCAGTTTTTGTATTCATGGTGCAAGTTAACTGACTACGTTTTTATTTCTAATATAGTCATGCCCAAATATTTACATATTGAAATTTTTTTTAATTATTTTTTTTTATTTAAAGATTTTATTTATTTGACAGAGAGAGACACAGAGAGAGAGGGAACACAAGCGGGGAGTGGGAGGGGGAGAAGCAGGCTTCCTGTGGAGCAGGGAGCCTGATGTGGGGCTCGATCCCAGGACCCTGAGATCATGACCTGAGCTGAAGGCAGACGCTTAACAACTGAGCCACCCAGGTGCCCCTACATATTGAAATTAATACATATTACTTTATTATAAGTTACTTTATTTATTGTTTATATTATTGGTTTCAGCATTACATTGATTTTTTTCTTTAAAATTAAGTATGGAAGTAGTATTTATTATGAATTTTATTTCAGAATAGTAAAGGGGATATAACAAAGTATTTGCTATTAAAAAGGGACAATGGAGGGGTGCCTGGCTGGCTCAGTTGGTAGAGCATGTGGCTCTTTTTTACTTATTTATTTGACAGAGAGAGAGAGAGAGAGAGAGCGCACAAGCAGGAAGAACGGCAGGCAGAGGGAGAGGGAGAAGCAGGCTCCAGATGAGCAGAGCGCCTGACATGGGCTCGATCTCAGGACCCCGAGATCATGACCTGAGCCAAAGGCAGACACTTAACCAACTGAACCACCCAGGCACCCCCACTTTTTTTTTGACCCTGAGATCAAGACGTGAGCTGAGATCAAGAGTCAGACACTTAACCAACTGAGCCACCCAGGCGCCCCTGAGCATGGGACTCTTGACCTTTGGGTCGTGAGTTCAAGCCCCACATTGGGTACAGAGATTACTATAAAAAATAAAAACTTAAAAAAAAGGGGGGGGGATGGAGTGTGACATGGTTGAGCACCAGTGTTCTACATCATGAATTCGGATTTGTGAAATACTGAATCAACTTTTGCTCACCTTTTTCAAAGGAACTTTGAAAGCAATGAAACGAGTCCCAGGCATCCGTTGTCCAACTGGGAGGTAGTCTTTCCACCTATTAATACATTTTTTGTTAGCCAAATTTTATGTTAGCCCATCTCCCTGCATAAAATGAAGGCTCCTTGTAAATGGAAACCATAGCCCACACAATAGGTCCCCTCCTCTTTGCTTTGAATTTTGTTGTTCCACTTATTCAACACCATTTAGTAACAACTTCTACCGTCCTAGATACAAGGCAACAAAACAGTGCAAAGGTCTCAACAAATAGGGCAGATCTAAAACCAGAGTTGGCCAGTACTTTTGTTTCCCTGATAAAACCTAGACTAATCCTGATTACCAAGATGTCATTGATACATACCTGTTGAAATAATTTAAATTCAATTCTTTCACTTCACAGTTTATTTTTAGTCCTTATACAACTGATGCCTTCAAAATCAGTCAATAGGGAACTTCAAGTTCATATTTTAAAAGACAACCTGATAGAAAAGGGACCATGAACTTCACTTAGTAATGTTAGGAGTCACAGTGAAAAGTGATATTTGAGCTGATGTCTGTAGGATGAGTTAGTTAACTAAGGTTAATTCAGTATAGCTGAAGCACAGAAAGTGAGGACAAAAGTGGCACAAGATGGGGCTGGAGAAGCAAGAGAGAAGTCTAGAATATGCAGAGTCTTAAAGACTATGTGTAAAAAGTTTCTTTTTATTATTTTATTTTAAAGGTTTTATTTATTTATTTGACAGCGAGAACAGGAACACAAGCAGGGGGAGTGGAAGAGGGAGCAGCAGGCTTCCTGCAGAACAGGGAGCCCAATGTGGGACTCGATCCCAGGACCCTGGGATCATGACCTAAGCCGAAGGCAGACGCTTAACGACTGAGCCACCCAGGCGCCCAGTTTCTTTTTATTCTTAAAACAATGTTTTTGGTATATGTTTATGAGCAATATTTGAACTAGTCTATTAAAAGGACTTCTTGTGTGAAGAATGGATTGGAAGGCAACAAGAGTAGATACACGTACACTAGTCAGGACCTAACTGCAACAGATCAGGCAAATTCTGTCTTAGGATGCTGACAGAGAGAAGCTGACAGATTAAAGATATTCAGGAGTTAAAATGAAGGGGACTTGATGTAGGAAAGGGAGGAAAGGAAGGTCTCAAGGAATACAAGAGTTCAATGCACACACGAGCAAGGTCTCAAAATTAAACATTTGTACAGAAGCAGCGGTCAACAAATGAGACGTGTTAGGAAGCAACAGTATGTGATCCCTGTGATTCTTGGAAACAATATAAAATCAACTTTTTCGGTGGAAAGTTCGGACGTCCTGGCGGGTTTTTTTCACTCGAACTTGGTTCTTATTAGTCATATTTGCTGTGCCAAAATAACACGGCACGAGAAATTGTGGGAGACTCCAATCTGGTAATTAAGGGGTGTCCCCAACACTGGCAGTCCCATCTTAAAAAGCCGTCCCTCTGCATTTTACCGGAAAAGCAATGGCCAGAGCCTCGCTTTTAACAGAATGGGGAGAAATCAGAACCTCACAGATGATCAGATACTGTGGGCGGAGCAGCGAGAGCATCACTGCCTCCCAGCTAGGGCGGACCGGCCAAGCGCTCGGCGGGGACTGGGGCAGATAGACACCACAAGCGATGGAGCCCAGGCCCGGGAGCTCCGAGCTGCAAGGCCACGCCCAGGGGCCAAGGCGGATTACCTTTCCGGGACGTGGTTTCCGCGCTTCTTCTTGGCCGAGCTACGTCCAGAGAACGCCCGTCCCTGGCCCCAGCCGCCGCGGGCATGATGCCACTGGCTCATCTGGGCCCCAAGATGCCGCCCACCCAACGGCAAGAGCGACAAAGCCGCCAGCCCAGGGCCCTCGGTGCCAAAACAAGATCCCGGACCGGAAGCGAATAGGCAGCAACCCACGCAGTTCCCGGGCCCTTTACTACTGCGCACGCGCCACCGACAGACGTGATGACGTCACCACGCTGGCTGGCCGACTGTAGTTTGATTACTAAACAGGAGTCAGGGAACCACAGTGCCCTCCTAAGCTGGGGGCCGGTAGCACAGGTTCGATGAGCGTGTACGTACACTTAAGAATTCAAATAGTACAGGATATGGAATGAAAGTTAAGTCTCACTTCTGCAGTTCCTTGTGTGGTTCTTCCAGATATTTTCCAACTGCTCACATTCATACTTATTGTGTGTGTGTGTGTGTGTATACACTTGTACATATATGGATATCTCCTATTTTATACAAAAGCAGTTAGTATATGTATCCTACAATCTATCTTGGGTACTGATTTTCCCAGTCAATTTATGCATACATCCGTTCTGTTCTTTTTAATGCCTGGTATGCATAGTATTTCATTGATTATAAGAAACATAATCTATATATCCAGTCCAATATTGATGGACTTTTAGTTATTTTCAGGTTTTTGTTCTCTGTTACAGACAGGCTGCAACGTAAATGCCCTGAAATATGTATACGTCTGTATCTAAAAACCTAGAGATAGAACTGTTGGAGTGGGGCGCCTGGGTGGCTCAGTCGGTTAAGCGACTGCCTTGGGCTCAAGTCATGATCCTGGAGTCCCGGGATCGAGTCCCGCATCGGGCTCCCTGCTCAGCGGGGAGTCTGCTTCTCCCTCTGACCCTCTGACCCTCCTCCCTCTCGTACTCTCTGTCTCTCATTCTCTCTCTCGCAAATAAATGAATAAAATCTTTAAAAAAAAAAAAAACTGTTGGAGTGAAAGATATGTAGACTTTAAAATTTTGAAAGATACTGCCTCACTACCCTCCAAAAATACCGTACCAGCCTGCACTCCCACTCACGGTGAAACTATTACTGGATTGTTATCATGCACTAGGTTTCACATTAGAGGTTGACAGTAGGTATTTAGGTTATAGACAAAACAAAAAAATACCTAAGAGAGAGAAGAGTAAAAGCTCAAGTCTAAGGTTGCCACACAGTATCAGGCATAGGGATCTGTACCTGGTAGAAAAACTCTGAATTTCTGCTATACATGGAACAGCAAAGGACAGCATGTCCTGTAGTAGGTCTGAAGGCAGAATAGAGTACTGAATTCCAGCTATAATAGCTTGGTTTTTTTGTTACTTTTTTTTTTTTAAGATTTTATTTATTTATTTGAGAGAGAGAGAATAAGAGACAGAGAGCACGAGAGGGAAGAGGGCAGAGGGGGAAGCAGACCCCCCGCTGAGCAGGGAGCCCGACGTGGGACTCCATCCTGGGACTCCAGGATCATGACCTGAGCCGAAGGCAGTCGCTTAACCAACTGAGTCACCCAGGCGCCCCTTTTTGTTACTTTTGTTACTTATTTTTTAGTTTCTAATTTCTGAAAGTATTTTATATACACAGTTCGTCTTCACAACCACTTGAGATCTGGACAAACTGAGGGTCAGGAAGATCAGAGTTATTGAGTAAATGATGAAATGAATGGGTAAAAAGATCACTAGCTTTAACATTTCTGGGACAGTCATATTCTAGCCAAGTTTAAGTCCATAAGCATTTACAATTCTGAAAACTTACACATAATGTAAAACAGGTAAGTATTATCAAATTGCTATTTGGAAAAAGAAAAGATTTAAGATAGCACAGCACGTTTGCAAACTTACAATTAGGTACATTCAAATTTGGTGCTCAATCATAAAATATTCTTTTGGAATTTATGAAAAAAATATTCAATAGGCATAGAGTGGCCAAAAAGTATGAATGGTACATATATCTACAGATATGATAATATATAAAAGGTGACTTAAATCTATCAGAAACTACAAAAGGTATATTGGTCTTGCACTTCCAATGTGCTAAAAACCACAACAAACTCAGTTATAATTGATACAAGAAAATCCAGACCTAGGCAGGGAGCCGGCTTCTCCCTCTCTGCGGCTCCCCCTGCTTGTGCTCTCTCTCTCTCTCTCTGACAAATAAATAAGACCTTTTAAAAAAAACCCTAGGGCGCCTGGGTGGCTCAGTTGGTTGGGCGACTGCCTTTGGCTCAGGTCATGATCCTGGAGTCCCTGGATCGAGTCCCGCATCGGGCTCCCTGCTCGGCAGGGAGTCTGCTTCTCCCTCTGACCCTCCCCCCTCTCATGTGCTCTCTCTCATTCTCTCTCTCTCAAATAAATAAAAAAATAAAATAAAATAAAATAAAAAATAAAATAAAAAAAATAAAAAAAACCCCTATGTTCTACAAACATACCAATCAATGATACAAATGAGGTAATATGACAAAAAAGTGAAAAAATATATTTAAGATCATCCTCTTTAGTGTAGAGAGTTCATGGCAGTTGCTGCACTATCTAGTTGCATAAATAATTTAATGACTATAAGATATTAAATACTAAAATATGTTATTATATAAGTTACATTATAATCAATATGTTGTATATGAATTAATATTATAATTGTTATGTCAGTGTTATACTAATATGTATATATAAATTTACATTTATATGTATATGAACATGTATATAATTGCATGTTCTGTTAATACAAAATGAGGCCAAAATGTGTCAACTTACTTTTTTTTTAAGAGTTTATTTACTTGTCAGAGAGAGAAAGCGAGCGCACAAGCAGGGGGAGTGGCAGGCAGAGGGAGAGCAGGCTCCCAGGGAGCCTGATGCGGGGCTTGATCCCAGGACCCCGGGATCGTGACCTGAGCCAAAGGCAGATGCTTAACGACTGAGCCACCCAGGCGTCCCAGTGTCAATTTATTTCTCACAGAAAGCAAAAATCCACATGAATCTCTTTTTTCCTGTACTCTTCCCACGCATGTTCCCTATCCTCAAAGAATGTCCTCTTCTTTCTCTAACTATTCTCCTCCTCATTTTGCCTGATCTTGCACCCAAGCATGGCAGGCAGAGAATCCTAGAGGCCCAAGATTCTACAGTGGCTGTTTGCAAGGGGGGGCGGAGGCTACAGTAACTGCCACACTGGATACACTTAACTGAGAAGGAAAAAGGGAAAGTATCCCAAATGCCACCAATGCCTTTTACCTATAAAAGAACGGGATGGCAGGATGCCCATGTGGCCCAAAGAGCCAGAGGTAGCGAATTGTGGGCAAAAGAATTGCAACCAAATGCTGGAAAAGGAAAGGTCTGCCATCAGCTGTGTCCTCCAGCTCTCTGGTATTTGCTTCTAATGGGCAGAATTCATTTTGGGAAGCATCAGGCACTGAAAAGAAGACTCCTGCTGCTGGAAGTTGACCAGAAGTAACATCCAGGAGTGTAAGAATGCAAGATCAAGGCTTGTCCCAGAAACAATGCCCATGAGGAAAGAGAGAAGAGAGATCTAAGTCCAACCTGGCCCAGCCCAGCGCAGTCCAAGAAAGTTAGGATTCAAGGAGAAGAATGAAAGAGAAGAGCCTGCACCACATCGTTCCCCACAAGGTGCATTCAACGAACTTCACCCTATTCTTTAACCAAATTACCAGAAGAGCTCTTTAATCCCTTCCTTTGCTCCTTAAAAGCTGCAGTAAGTTCACTAATCAGATTGACTATTATTTCAGAACACCCGTAATTGTTCAACCTAGATGTGCCTTTCCTTTGCTTCTAAGGATGTTAATGAACTGTATATATAATTATAAATGTAGAATACACAAGATAAAATATGATATATAGAATATAAATAACTATCAGGTAATTATATTAATGAACATCTCTAAGAAACGTTGAGATGATTCCCCTAACATAAGATCCTGGGGAAAGTGAGACTATCACAACTGTCTTGTAAGATTAGGTACCACTGAGGTGTTGTCTTAGCTCTCCTACCACTCCTTCCACCCAATCCCGTCTTCTTGTTGGGAATCTGACCTCCCCATTGGCTCCCTCATACCTTTAAACTGCCTGCTTTGTGACATCATTCTCCCACCAAACCTACCACCACCTGGTAGAATCTTGGGGTTTCCATGGAGTTGTCTGTAAATAAATTTGGATCATCGCAAGTGACCAGTGACCGGTGACCTTCGTACTGGACACATGTATTCCTTGGCTTCAGCCGCTCTGACACCCTCTAGTATCGGCTCCTCATCCCTTTTTTCTGCAGTGGATGTTTCCTCTTCTTCTCTAAGCATGTCTGGTAAGGAAAGAGACTTTTAAAAGTTTTTCATTGGATTTTTTTTTTACCCTAAATTTAGTTGTACATTCAAAATAGAACAGACTAATGGGGGAAAGTACTGAACTAAAAATCTGAGACCTCATTTCAGTTTTGACGTTGGCATTTACTAGCTGTGTGACTTTGGATGAGTCATTGACTCACAAAATCTGTTTTTTCCTTGTCTGTTATGTTAGGATGTTAGATTGGTTGTTCTCTCTGGTCCCTTTATTTTCTAATATTGAGCCTTAAAGGGCAGCCATGGAGAAAATGAAATCAGAGATTTCTTGAGAGTGTTTCAACAGAAAGAGAGAAAACCTCAGTTATGTAGAAAACTAGCAATATTTACCAAGATGTTTCATCTGAAATGGTCCCTCCACTAATATTTCAACTGTAGTATTTTAAATTTAGTGCTGTTCAGAAAGTCAGAGTCACATGATTTGAAGTTTTCTACCCGGTGTGGGTGAAAAAGGAAATCAGGGAAAGAGGATGGAGAAGAGTGGGCTCTGGGGAGGCAAGTCTTAAAAGGTAAGGAAGTTCAGGATTGCTTCCCTCAACACAGGCCAACAAGAACCAAGGGGGAGGAGAAAATAATAAGAATGAAGGGGAGGCGGGGCGCCTGGATGGCTCAGTCAGTTGAGGGGCTAAATATCTGCCTTCGGCTCAGGTCATGATCTCCTGAGATGGAGCCCTGCATCAGGCTCCCTACGTGTTCAGCGGAAAGTCTGCTTCTCTCTCTCCCTCTCTCTTTCCAAAATAAATAAATAAATCTTAAAAAAAAAAAAGAAGGAATGAAGGGGAAGAGTAGAGGAGCTCTCGAGAAAAAAAAGAGGTGGTTTAGGATGGAATGTTGAAGGGAACCAAAGATTTTAAATTAAAACAGAAAGAGCATAAAGTGAAACCTGCTTAGAGCAGGGCAAAACAAAGTTGATTTTAGCAAACACTTCCATTAATAGACAAGGCAGGAAAGGAAGGGCAGAATAGGGCCTCACCAGGAAAAGCAGCTTACAGAAAAGTCATACTCAGCTGTTTGGGTTTTGTTATTGCCCCCCTGAACGCAGATGGCACTTAAAAGTTTAAAATGTAAACATTTTAGAAATACAATTTAGAAAAGATGCTTCCTATCAACAAGCAACTAATAAAAGTAGCTATCTAAGGGGGGGATGGAAGAAACAGAATTTTCAGTTTTATTTCTTTTTTTTTTAAAGATTTTATTTATTTATATGACAGAGAGAGACACAACAAGAGAGGGAACACAAGCAGGGGGAGTGGGAGAGGGAGAAGCAGGCTTCCCGCCGAGCAGGGACCCCGACGTGGGGCTCGATCCCAGGACCCTGAGATCATGACCTGAGCAGAAGGCAGATGTTTAATGACTGAGCCACCCAGGTGCCCCTCGGTTTTATTTCATTTTGATTTTTAAGCTATGTAGATGTTTTGCCTATTAAAAATCAGACTAAGTTTGTTTAAAAATTGGCATCTCCTAGATTGAATCATAAGGCTGCTTCTCATCTCTACAGTTATTTTCTTCCCAACACAGAGGGCACACATCTGTTTTTAGATCTTAGTTAGCAACCTAACAAGAAAAGAAAAAAATCAAGCCCCACATCTCTAATTCCACATTTATCTAAAACAGTTTTGTGGAGTCCTTTGGGTTTTCCTACATTAAAAATTTTTTAATTTGATTTTAGTGATCATGGCTTTTTTAGGCTTTGAGGGTGACATTTTCCTGGATGTTGAAGATGATTAAAATAAATTTTTGGTTGAATATAAAAACCTTCATGATGTTTTTTAAGTGTTCGCTTTTGTTATATGATTATATTGAAATATATGTCTTTCTTATTGTTTTCTTCTGATTTTATTTATTTTTTAACTTAAACTCAGTTAATTAACATATAGTATATTATTAGTTTCAGAGGTAAAGTTCAGTTGAAACATATATTTCTACTAGACCTAGTACATGTTACTTGCTGGGTAATATTCAGAAAAAATGTGAATGAACCCATAACGGAATTCCTTTAAACTTACTATTTCCCTCTCTGCTTTGTACCAGATTTTATTGAATTATTTGTCTACAAAAATTGTGGCTACCTCTACATTCACATTTATGGCATTTGCTGCTTGTTTGGCAATTTTTACTGATATATCTTCTCTGTCTGTATGCACTGGCTAGGAACTCATTCTATTGTGGGCTGTGTTTTGGTTAGTAGTATTCAGCAAAATAGGGTAGGCAATACTCCCATCATATTGCATATATGATACAGAATTTCATTTATTAGTGAACTTATTATGCCCTGATGCTTGCTACATATCCCAGTTTTCGCTAATATCTATATATTTCTTCTTAGTTCTGTAATATATGTTTTTCATGATTTTTCAGTCTTTCCAGAACATAATATATCTTCCTTCATATAAATATAAAAAGTGTAATGTACCACTTTCATTCATGTAAGAATTATTTCCATTATTAGCATTGTTATTATTATTATAACCACTTTATAGATGAGTAACCTGAAGCTCAGAGAGTTTAAATAACTTTTTTCTTTCAAAAAGCACTTCTTGAGAAACTTACTCTCAGGTAGTCATTATGAGGTAGGATCAGAAACGAGATTTAAAAGAATAAGAATGACCCTGGGCGCCTGGGTGGCTCAGTTGGTTAAGCGACTGCCTTCGGCTCAGGTCATGATCCTGGAGTCCCGGGATCGAGTCTCGCATTGGGCTCCCTGCTCTGCAGGGAGTCTGCTTCTCCCTCTGACCCTCCCCCTCTCATGTGCTCTCTCTCTCATTCTCTCTGTTTCAAATAAATAAATAAAATCTTTAAAAAAAAAGAAGAAGAAGAAGAATGACCCTTTTTTCTTTTAAAAAAGATTTTATTTTCAAGTAGTCTCTATACCCACCGTGGGGTTTGAACTCACAACCCTGAGATCAAGAGTCACACACCCCTCTGACTGAGCCAGCCGGGCGCCCCAAGAGGGACCCTTTACATTTACCAGGGACTGAGCTGTATGTGAACTCTAGGAAATAACATGTGAACTGCACAAGCAAAATGAGACACTGAAGTTACAATATGGTCATAGCTGTACTGTCCTCTAATGGGGGGAGGAAAGGTCTGTATTAGTTGCATTTCTCCTGGCTTCTGACAGTGTCATGCTCAGAGCAGGGTCCTGGCAAGAAGTCATGATACTTAGGCTCTGTAACATGGTAATGAGACCTAACATCAGGGGAGAACTTGAACAAGTCCATGTGACCTCCCTGAGCCTCAGTTTTGTCCCTTGGAGGACGTGAGAACAGATGCTCTCTGAGGCCCTCCGAGTGCTGAAATGCTTCATTCTAGAACGAAGTGTTATGCGAGTGGCTGCTGGGGCAGACTCCAGGCAAAGCGAGGGCAGGGAGAAGGCTGCTTCTCGCCTACAGAACGATGCATGAAGCACACCACCTGGGTCTTATGCACAGCCGGGCCCAAGCTGGAGCTCGGGCGGTGACTATAGAAGAGTACCGACCACCATCCTACACGGTTTGGGTTTTGGTATCTCAGCAAGCGTTGGTATCAGAGGCTTCCTGGTAGCAACAACTTTAAGATAATGCTGTTCCTCAAACATAGTGAGAATTGATCCATCCCCCTGATTTTTCATCACCCTCTTGTTCCCTACAGAAAATTTCCAAAATCCATCTTTACTTGGAACTCCAAACTCTCTGCCGCTCTCTCTCCCCGTGGTGAGCAATGCGGCTTCCCTGACAGGAAGCATCTGCAACTTCTCCCGAGTCTCCGCTCCAGCGGTCAGTTCGGCATGGCTACTGCCATCAGCTTCTGGCACCTCCTTCCAGCCACTCATGGGGAGTGCCTACCTTTACCAACATTCCAGTACAACCATGTTGTCTGGAGTTACTGGCCAGAGCCAGATCTCCACATCAGCTGCTTCCTATCCCGGGATTTTTGAGTGGGATGTCACAGGAAGTACTGAAAAGAAGTCCTCTTCGCTCGGAGACTTCACTGTGACTGTCATTGACCAGGACACAGCTGTGTCTTCCATGTCTATGGCAGCCCCGTATGATAAAACTTCAGAGGCCAAAAACATGGTCCCTCTGTATCCATTGCTTTCCGCCAGCCTTGTTCAGGGAACACCATCTCAGATGCCAAATCAAGGACATAGCCTAGCACTTCCCTACCAGGAAGGAAGCCAGGTATATTACTATAATCAAGGCACGCTGGGGCCTCTACTGTCTGGAGAACTTGGCCCCTGCCTGCAACCCTACGGCTCAGTGTCATACACCGAAAGTAGGGCCTCCGCCCCTCAGCCAGAAATGGTGATGGTACTGAAGGAGGTTCAGCCCGCAAACGTCCTGCCACCAGCCTCCACCTCTGGAATCTACTACTCTGTGTCTGCCCAACCCCTCACAGAAACAAGTTTTCAAGGTGAGTAGAGATAGCAAGAGGGAGAGAAATAAGGTCAGCCTTCAAAAATAGGGTCAAATCTGCAGCTGAGAGGTAGTGAGTCCCCAGATGGGCAGAACGTAAGTCCTGAGAGGTTAATAATCACGATCCTTGCTCGGTGCTCTCCACTTTCAGACTCTGTTCAAGAACACTACACAGAGGTGGGAAGGTGGCACCCTGTAATGGCCAGCTATGCTACAAGTGCAGGATCCCCAAGAGCATAGCAAGGGCTCCCACACTTTTCACTGCCCTAGCCGATCACCCTCCCTGTACTACCACACGGTAATGAACTCCCTTCCCCGAGCTATTGCTTCAGTCTCTTTGGAAAGCGTTTCGGACCTCTTGTTGTGATGGAGCCTGTTTAACTGCCTCACTTCCTTAATTTACCCCAGGAGTTAAGACCTCACATTCCGAGATCCTGTCCAAAGCAAGCAGGCTAAGAATTTACCCTTGCTTACATATTTTATCAGGAAGAGCTCCATTCCCTCTCCCAGTCCACGGTGTGAAGTATTCTTATTCTTTAAGGAAAGGGGAGAGACTTGAAGTGACTCTATATGAGAATGCTAGGCTTTGTTAAACATTTCATAATATAAAAACCACTTTTACTTCTTATTTGATTTAAAACAACGCTATAAAATACAAAGAAACCCAAGAACCAATGACATCAAATGATCACCTGTAAGAACTAGAAGTCACCTCCTGTATCTCCTAGCGCTGCACGGTGCTGTCCTTGATCCTTAAGAAAAGCTGGTAGAGCTGCCCTGCCCATTGCTGGGAGGTGCATGATTTCTGTGTTAGTGTCTAGTGGGAGCATCTCACTTACCAGGGAATGACTTTTTCCTTGATTCCTTTGTAGTGATGGAGACTTCCCTGGGGATGGAGACTTCCCTGGGATTGCAACCTCCAAGTCAGACATTTTGTCTGCCACAAACTCCTGAATTCCCCAAGTCCTGCAGTAGCAGAAATATCCAGATGCTTGAAAGTAACCCACCACCTGAGCTTGGAGACATCTCAATGATAGCTCCAGTCCAGAGTTCTAGTAATGTCCTGTCACTGCCTCCAGCTCCAAGCCAGGAACAAACAGAGAACAAGAATTTGGATGATATTAAAACCGAGTTTTCAAAGCCTCTGGATGCCTACCAGATCCCAATAGAAAACCAAGATCCTCCACTACTTCCTTTAGAAATTCCTGATATTCACCAGCTCCTGGCCTGCATTGATCCCCTGGGCCAGGAGGAGCAGCCTGGTTCTGAAAACACCAATCTGGGAAAAAATACCCTGAGTCTTGAAGACCAAGTGAGCCTTGAAAATGGGATTGAATCTAGTGGTGGTTTTGCAGACATCGCCACACTGGTGGAGGACATTCATCTTCCCCAGCTCTCGAGTTCCTTGAAAGACCTTGATCAAGCCAAAGGTCCCAAGGTGATCAAAGCCAAAGATACCAGAGTCATCAAGTTGAATCAGGTGCAAGAAAAGTCAAGTGTCATAAAGGCTCCTTCTAATCAGGTCAGGAAGAACAAGCATAAAGCCACTGAGCCTATCAACGGCACTCCCAAGACCAAAATCCAGGTGAAGAACTCAGAGTGCCTCTTAGGGGGAGAAGTGGTTATTTGCGATGCTGTAGACAGTAACAGGGCTCCTGTGAACACGGCCAAGCATTCCAACAGCAAATCTCAGAAAGCTGCATCCCGCAGGTCCAGCAAAACTAAGAGCCATGGGCAGGAAAAGACCAAAAGGACCAGAGAAAACAACCCCAAAAAAGCTGAAGAGAGTAAGCAGTCAGGGAATAAAGTCAAGGCAGAGGAGAAGCCAACCATTCCCAAGATGAAGCGGAAGAAAAGTCAACCCGAGCTTAGCCAAGAGACCTTTAAGAAGCCTCGAAGCTGCCTAGGCATGCACATGTTGGAGTCCGTGCAGGTTTTTCATGCACTGGGGAAGAAGAGTGATAAGAAAACTGGACTGTCTTCCTCCCGGGCCCTGGTAAGCTCCAGCAACCCGAAAGATGCCCAGCCATCCTCAGCCATCAAACCATGGCTTGATACCCCACGTGAGGGTAAAGGTCCTGAGAAAAATCAAGTCAAAGCCCAGAAAGCAGACAGAGGTGCTGACAAAGAGTGTCCCTCTCCATCCCAGTATGAGCTGCCGCCTCCCGGGAAGGTCAAGTTGGTGCCTTTGCCTTTTCCAACCTTGGAGAAGCCTCAGGCTCGACCTGTTCCTAGGAGGCCACAGTCTCTGGCCTCACATCGGTCTTACCCTGCCCGGCCTGGTTCTGCTAGCTCAGCTAAACCTGTTGCAGTCAATTCATCCTGGCTGACTCCTGCCTCCTTGACAGGTCCTGCCAGACCAGCTCGGCCAATTTCAACCAATCCGACGCGACCAGGTTTGACCAACCCTACCCGGCCTAGTGTCCCACAGTCTGCTGCCTCTAGGCCCGCACCCTACAAAACATCATCTTGCACTTCTCTCCAGTGGGAGCCTGCTCGCACTGCTGTGACCAAGCTCCAGTCCCCACCCAAACCTCAAAGTCAATTTCTACTCCAAGACTTCGGCTTTCAACCAATTCCATGGAGGAAACCCAACGTCCCTGGGCCAGTAATGTCAAAGCCCATCACAAAAGAGCAGAGGCCAGAGCGGGAGGCCATGAAGAGGCAGGCTCAGCAAGAGCGCGAGAATGCTGCCAAATACACCTCTTTGGGGAAAGTGCAGTTTTTCACTGAGAGGGAAAAAGATATGGAAATTGCTCGATATTATGGCTATGCAATATAAGAAGTGCTAGGATTGTTGGTACCAATTCATATATAGATAGATAGATATAAATTTCTCTATTTGCATATATTTTAAGACTTAATAAAACGTAATAAATATAATTAGTCGATTAGAAATAAAGAAGCCTTTTTGAGTTCTGAGGTGCTGTTAACTGTGGTTTTTCTTTGGTGCGGGTGGGGATCAAAGGCTGCATGAGAGAGAAAGAACTGGAAGTTGGATGGGAGCATGAGAGAAAAAGATAAGAAAAGAGAAAGGAACTTGGTCCAGGCCTAGAAAGGCCAAAAGAGGAGAGAGATTTTATGGGTTTATAAAAAGCAGGAGTGGGGGAAATGGCAGAATCAGGGTCTGAGGTTAGGCTTAAAAGAATACATTTTTTAAAAAATTTTATTTATTTATTTGACAGAGACAGAGACAGCGAGAGCAGGAACACAAGCAGGGGGAGTGGGAGAGGGAGAAGCAGGCTTCCCGCTGAGCCGGGAGCCCGATGTGGGACTCGATCCCAGGACCCTGGGATCATGACCTGAGCCGAAGGCAGTCGCTTAACCAACTGAGCCACCCAGGCGCCCAAAAGAATACATTTTGTATAGACTTGAAGATGACAGAAGATGAGTCTTGGTTGACTAGGAAAAATGTAAAGCCTTTCATGGAGACTGGCCCTATGTCCCATGTCCACCAGGTAGGGATTTTTGAAAACAAGAGACTCAGGACACACCTCCAGAAGGTTTGGGTTGCCTTATCCATGTCTGACTATGGTTGGGTAAGGGAAGTATAAATCATAGGGGAATCTCCCAGAAGGATTGCAAGGACTCACATTTATCCTGGGGGCAGCTGATAACAGGAGCCTAGCCAAGGGAACTGCCGCAGCAGGGGGGCCACGCAGAACCGGGCCTGGGATATAAATCACCGCTTCCTAAACACCTATGCCCCAGGCCCGCGAATGCACTGCTCCAGTGAACGTGCCCAATAACATGCAAGGCTAGTCCCGCTCTGCCACTTGACTAGCAAGATTCGGCAATGGGCTTAGGTCACGCTGCAGGCGGAGCGCAAGGCTTCCATTTGAGGCCTCTATGGCTCCAAAGCCTTCAGTATTTGCAAGCGCAGCTAGGCGGCCAACCTGGCTTTCAGAGCACAGCGTCCGGAGGTTACCGGTGGTCGAGATCAAACTTCTGGAGGGACCTAAATGTTAACTTGAGGGGCCTGTCAGGTCTTCCTCCATCGACCCTGGCGCATGCCGGCTTCTCTAAACGTGACCAACCCAAGCGCACGAGAAAAATCCGCCGGTCCCTCCCCGCAGGGTAAGAGCAGCGGGCGCCGGGCGCCGGAGCGCACCGGGTAGCGCGCGCACAGCGGCAGCACGCGGGCGCCACGGGTCTAACTGTGCTCCTCGGGACCTCGTGAGGCGGTTGGAGGGAGGGAGGGAGGCAGGGTGGGGGGAGGGGAGGGGAGGGGCCTGAAAGGGAATGGAGTGGGGGAGGGGAGAGATGGGGACAGCGAAAGTCACCACGGGAAAACTGGTAATTTGCATTTTAAAAATTATTTTGTTTGAGATATAATTATCATTCCATAAAAGTCAGCTTTTGAGATGGTAAATTCAGTGTCATTTAGTACATTCACAAGCTTGTGCAACCATCACGATTATCTAACCCCTAACATTTTCATCACCCCAAAAAGAGACTCTTAACCATTAGCAGTCACTTCTCATTCCCTCCTCCCTCCAGCCCCTGGCAACCGAGGATCTGCTTTCTATCTGTCTGGATTTGCCTTCTCTGGACATTTCATATGTATGAAATAATACAATACATGACCTTTGTGTCTGACCTCTTAGCATAATGTTTTCAAAGTTTATCCATGTTGTAGTGTGTCTACATCATTGCTTTTTAGGACTGTGATATTCTATTGCATGGCTCTACCACATTTGTTTAATCATTCATCACTTGGTGGACATTTGGGTTGTTTCCAGTAGTATTTTACATTTTTCAAGAGTTTATTCACTCCATTTCACAGATAATGAGATAGGCTCGGAGACTGTCAAGAATTTGCCCAAGATTAAGAGCTAGCAGTTGGGGGAGCTGGGGTTTGAACTCAGGCAGTCAGACTTCAGAGGTAATAAATTCACATGATGGGACAAGGTACAAAAGGTATTCAACAGAAATACCCAGCTGCCCACTTCCCTGCCCCCTAAGAGATATCTACTCTTGCCACACTGTGACTCCTTCCAGAGAAATTATTTATGTCTCAACATGTATATATCACAGTGTTTTGACTAATTTGTCCCACTGATTGGTAATGTCACTTTTATAGCATCCTAAATTCTTGTATGTATTTGTATTACTCTTTTCAGAGTTGTCCTGGCTTTTTTGCCAATCTTTTCTGTTTGCCATTTCTCTAGAATTCTTTTTATCTTCTTTTTGATTTTTAAAAATTTCCTACTTTTCTTGTTTGTTTCTCTTAAGGCCTATCCATTATGTTCATTAACTCTTATGTTATTTTTAAGTCTTCATTTCCGAAATTTTTAATTTTAGTTTTAATTCTGTCCGGAGCTCTTTCCTCTCGCCACATTCTGATTTATGTTGTTCTTTCAAGGTATTTTGTTTTGTTTTGTTATGGTGAAATATACATAACACGAAATTGACCTTTTAACCATCTTTTTTTTTTTTAAGATTTTATTTATTTATTTGACAGGGACAGCAAGAGAGGGAACACAAGCAGGGGGAGTGGGAGAGGGAGAAGCAGGCTTCCCGCTGAGCAGGGAGCCCGATGCGGGGCTCGATCCCAGGACCCTGGGACCATGACCTGAGCAGACGCTTAACGACTGAGCCACCCAGGCACCCAACCGTTTCACCATTTTAAGTCTAGAATTCAGCGGCATTAAGTACATCCCTGATGTGGTGCAACCATCAGCACCGTCCACATTTAAAATAATTATGTCCAAAAACTGAGCAGGACTCCAGAAAGACGGAGCCAGCAGTCTAGTTTTTGAATCTCCCCAACCTTCTCACGGAAATAGATCAACAAAACCCAAAATGCCATTTCCCATTTCCAGAGCTTTTTCATCACCCCAAAGAGAAACTGTGGAGCCGTTAGATATTAACCTCCCCTTCCCTCCCTCACCCCCTCTTCTTTCATCTCTTGCACGGCGTCTTCAAATGTCTTTTAGCTTGTTTTGAAATAGCGTGTTCCGATTTTTTTTTTTAAAGATTTTATTTATTTATTTGAGAGAGAGAGAATGAGAGAGAGCACATGAGAGGGGGGAGGGTCAGAGGGAGAAGCAGACTCCCTGCCGAGCAGAGAGCCCGATGCGGGACTCGATCCCGGCACTCCAGGATCATGACCTGAGCCCAAGGCAGTCGCTTAACCAACTGAGCCACCCAGGCGCCCGCGTGTTCCGATTTTGATCTGCTTTGTGGGCCTGTCTTTTCGGACTTGCTTTCCTTGCCTGAGGGGATGCCATTCTGCTCCTTATTCGCCTTTCCTGATGCTACCTGTCGAGGCTGCTTTAGGCCGACAGGCTGGAGCGGGAGAAGGCGGAAAGGGCCACAGCGACGACGTGGCTGGATACAGCCGTGCCCGGCGGGCGCCCACCTCAAAATATCCATAGGCCCTTACTAGCCAACGGGCTACTTACAACCCAGGCACGGTTAGCATAAAAGGGAAAATTCCGTGCGTCCCCTCCCCCCTCCCCTTCCCGTTAAGTACAGCGCCACCCACTGTCTCCTCCCGACAGCTTCCGTCTTCTGTCCTGCTCCACGCTCCCTTGCGGTGGATTCAATAAACTTCTCTCTCCTTTGTTCGGCCTCCCGCGCCACCAGCTTCCACCGGATCCTCGCCCCACATTTGGGGGCCCACCATCCGATCCCATGGAGACAGACCCCACACTACCTTTGTGTGGGACTAGATCTCAATCCTTTGTTGTCCATGTTTTAAGTGAAATCAGCGTTCGTGCATTTTGAAAAGGAGTTGCGGTTGAGGACCACGTTTCTAACTGCACAGAATTTGTTTTTTTGTTCGTCGTTGTTGTTCGTCAAATGTAGTATTCAAAAACGCGGCAGCTTGCTCTCTGAGGTTTCCTGGCTCTGTTGCCTTCCCCAGACTTTTATCAAGACATTTCCCTTTGTGTCTGACGTTCTGTGAGAAGCTTCTCCTCTGGGCCGTATCCTGGAACAGCGCTCTGGCTGCTCAGTGTCAGGACAGAGGGGGCAAGAGCACCCCAGTCCTTTAGACACTCTCCGGGGCACCTTGTGTGTAGCCACTAGGTGAGTGGACAACACCCCTCCGGGTCTCAGTTGCTGTTCTCACCTTGACCCACCTGCTGAGTGAATACCTGGGGGCAGTTTGAAGTCCTCCTGCCCTCCAGGCCATCAGATGGGTCCTCCTGACTACCCCGGCCTCTCGGCCTCTCAGTGCAGACACCCGAACCAGGCAGGTCTGGGCCTGTGGCTGGTGCTCTGCCCCACTGTTTTGTGCAGGGCTCAGCCCATCAATAACCAATGTGGTTGGAGCAGCCCTCGGGTTCTTACTATAATTTCAAGTCCTTTAGCAACAACCATCAGGGAAGTTTGAAAAAATAGAGGTTTATTACTTACAAGACTTGGAAATTACACGGCATACCTGGGGCCCCACAGCGAGGTCACAGGTAGAGAGAGCGCTGGGACCAGGGGTTCTGCTTTTATTGTGGTCAAGGGTGGGGCCTAAGGTTTCAAGGACTTACTCCTTAGTGGTGAATTTAAAACATAGGAGTGGGGCGCCTGGGTGGCTCAGTTGGTTAAGCGGCTGCCTTCGGCTCAGGTATGACCCTGGAGTCCCAGGATCGAGTCCCGCATCGGGCTCCCTGCTCGGCAAGGAGTCTGCTTCTCCCTCTGACCCTCCCCCATCTCATGCTCTCTCTCTCTATCTCATTCTCTCTCTCAAATAAATAAATAAAATCTTTAAAAACAAAACAAAAACAAAAACATAGGAGTGGGAATTTAAGGGAAAAGAAAAGACAAGTGGCCCAAAAGGTCAGTTATTGAAATTGACCAAGATTTCTAAATCAAAGGAGCCTCAGTTGGGGGAAGCCTCCTCAGTTGGCTATTTCTCCCTGGTGTGGCTAGCACTGTGTTTATTGGAGATAGCTGTCTTTGAAGGGGATGCTGAAATGGATAATTCAGCAATCAAAGCTTATGTCAGGCACTTGCATTACAAAAATACAAAACAAAACAAAACAACTGTTAGGGCTTACATTACACCCACCCCTTTGTTTGGCGGTGGGGGGCGGTGCGGGGGCGGTAAATGCTACCCGTGGGCATTTGGTTTTGGTTGCTCTATTTCTGTGAGAGGATTTGGGGAGATTCAAAAACGATGCTGCTGCCTCCATCCGTCTGAAATTCCACTCCAGGGACGCCTGGGTGGCTCACTTGTTAAGTGTCTGCCTTCAGCTCAGGTCATGATCCCAGCGTCCTGGGATTGAGTCCTGCATGGGGCTCCTTCCTCAGCGGGGAGCCTGCTTTTCCCTCTGCCTGCTGCTCCCCCTGCTTGTGCTTTCTCTCTCTCTCTGACAAATAAATAAAATATTAAAATTTTTTTCATTAAAAAAATGAAATTCCACTCCACCATTTGACATAATTATTTTAAATTTGGGGGTTCTGTAATTTTCAGTTCCTGAAAGCAGGGCCCCATTTGCCCTATCCTCTTTGGGACTCTGGCTCAGATGAAGTTTTCTGAGTCTCCCCTGTCTGTATTCGCTCAGTCCATGTTTGGAATAAGAAGTCAAAACATAATAACTTCTAAGAGGCTCCTGGGTGGAGGGACATTTGACCACCATGAGAGGTGGAGGGTCCGGAGGCAGGCCCTGGTCAGGAATGTGCATCTTTTCCTTCCCTTTTTTTCTTCTCTTTGTATCTACTTCTCTAAACATGGCAACATGAAACCGCCAGTCTGCCCTCCTCTTAGCAAAATATCTGGTCCATGCAGCGCTTTCTTCATCTCAGGTCATAGTAACACTTTTTCCAGAAAAAGTGTAAGGAGGCTTTGCAGTCTTTTGACTCTTCTCTTTCCCAACCAGCCACATATCTCAACCACACATCTGGAACATCAGCAAATTCCATCTGCCTTACCTTCAAATTGTACCTAGAACTTGTCACTTCTGACCACTTTTCTCCCTTTCTACTCAAGTCCGAGCTCCTATCATCTCCTGCCTGGGTATTGGCAGAGCCTCCTAACTCAGTGGTTCCCAAACTTTCTCTTGGTGTCTCACCTATAGGCTCAAAGAAATGCCTCACAATCCCCATTTATTAAGTAGTTAGGTGCCAAAAATGTAGTAAGTATTTATGCCTGTAGTAGGCTGGATAATGGCCATCCAAAGAGATCAGGTCCTAATCCCTGAAACCTGTATATCTTACTACCTTATTTAGAAAAAAAGATCCTTGGGTATGTGATTAACTAAGGATCTTGATATGGAGAAGTTACCCCAGCTTAGCAATCACATATGTCCTTTTACTTATTTATTAAGTACTCTCTATGCCCAGCGTGGGGCTCAAACAACCCCCAGATCAAGAGTCCCATGGTCCACCGACTGAGCCAGCCAGGGGCCCTTCACATGTAAGACTGAGGCAGAAGGAGATTTGATACAGACAGCAGAGGAGGAAGCAAGGCGACCATGGAAGGAAAGATCAGAGTGTGGCAGGCAGAAGCCACCAGATCTGTAAGAGGAAAGGAACGAAATCTTCCCCCAGAGCCTCTGGAGGGACTATAGCCCTCCTTACACCTTAATTTTGTCCCAGTGACACTGATTTCAGACTCTGGCCTCCAGAACCGTGAAAAAAGGAATTTCTGCTTTTTTTTTTAAGCCACCAGATTGTGGCATTTCATTAGAGAAGCTGCAGGAGAAAAATCCTCCAGTCACAGAATACATTGTACAATAATACAATGCTCCAACAACTAAGTAGACATTTGAAAAAGAATACCTATAAATGAAAAGAAAGAATATTTTTATTTCACTCTTAAATAACCACAATTACTTGCTAAGGGAGAGTGCGTGAGTTGGGCACTGCACAACATCTCAAGCCTCGGAGTGAAATTGGACACTGCCAGCCTCATTTCCTGCCCCACAGTGATTTTCAAAGAGTACTGGCTTTTAGTACAGAAGCTGCCAAGAACCCAGCTTCACAAAGATATGGCAGCACTGAAAGGAGAGTAGCATGACCTAATGTTGAAACTGTGAACCACCTACTAGCTGGAAGCTCACACGGTATCTGACAGATGTCAGTATTGCTGTGGATCCTTCAAAACTTTAAAATATCCTGCTATACCCTGATGAATTTGCCATGGTAAGCTGGGGGCACCCCGGTGTAACACAATCCAAAGTGACTTCTCAGCTCCCACCCTTGCCTCTCTCAAATTTGTCAACATGATCACTATAATGATCCTTTCAAAACACAAGTCAGATCCTATCTTCCTTCTGTTAAAACCCTCTCATGGCTCCTCATTTTTCTCCAAGTCAAACCCAATGTCCCTACAATGGCTTCTCTGGTCCTACCTACATCAAGGGTTAGGAACATTTTCTGCAAAGAGCCAGACAGTAAATATGTTTGTCTTTGTGAGCCAGATGGTCTCTGTCTCAACTACTCAACTCTGCAGTTGTGGCATGAAAGCAGCCACAGAAATTACGTGAGCAAATGGGCATGTCTGTGTCTCAATAAAACTTTATTACAAAGACAGGTCACACTGTAGTTTGCTGACCCCTACCCTACATGACCTACTGCTATAGTCCCTTTTGCTCATCTCTATTCCAGTCACGCTGAGTCCTCATTGTTCCTTAAGTACACGAGCAAGCTCCTGGCTCAGGGCCTTTGCACTTGCTGTTTCTTGCGTGGAATGCTCTTCTTACCACCAAGTCTGCACTCAAATTTTTTCAATGAGGGTTTACCTGATCACACTATTTGAAATTGCAACTGCCTCCTATACTTCTCCTCTCCTTCAATCTGTTCCCTTTTCTCCCATAGCGCTTAGAATCTTCTAATACGCTAGGTAACTTACTTGTTTAATGTGATAATTGTTTATAATCCATCACTCCTTCACCCATCACTAACATGTAAGATCTTTGAGGGCACGGTTTTTTGGTTTTTGTCTGCTTTGTTCACTGATACATGCCCAAGGCCTTGAGCAATGTTTGGCACATGGTAAGTACACAATAAATATTAGCTGATTGACTGAATGAATATTTTTCAAAGAGTATAATTATAGTGGCATGCAATTTTTTTAATCTCCCATTCAAAGGTATAGTGCCTAGTCATACGGCAGTGTTTTCGCAAAGAAATATGGAAAGCAAATGTAAAATTATAAAATCCCTCAACCTAAAGTGTCCAATTCAAATAACCCTAAAGTTTCTTATCTCATTTAACCCTTGTTGAAATTTACAATCTTCAGAATGTCAATCTTACCTAAAACAAAAGGCTTTAACTCACAGCTAACTAGCAAGTAACAAAGGAATAAAATATGTCTAAAATTAAATTGACCCCTTGTGTATACATTTAAGCATTAATTGTAACAATACACACATTAAAAACCTTTCCAAGCATGCATAAGAATTTTCCCAACTAGAAATTTTTCTTGGCATTGGAGTTACCAGTCTTCAAACAAACTGTAGGTGGAGCTCCAAACCTCAGATTCATCTTGATGTTACCAATTTTACTGTAGCTGTCTTCTCAAGGAACAACTTCATCAGGTAATTCCAACTTCAACTGAAAAGGAACATAATTTGCATGCATGTGCAATGTTGCATATGTTGCAATATGTCATCATTAAAGATCCCAGTACACTTGCTGCATCCCCCCCTCCGTTTTTTTGAACAGCTCATTCCACATCTTTTTAAAAGTATTTATTTTCAAAATTCTATTTGTCATTTTATATTCCCAATGGGTTCACAGCAAGAATTTTAACAATGTGAACAATTTGTCTTTAGTACACATTCCATTTCTGCTTTCAGAGCATTCCCATTCCATAGCAATGTTCAAAATAGGCTGTTTCAGTGTTTCGGGGCATGGAGCTCACCTAGCATCTACTTGAGAAACTTAATCATCTTTTAAAGACCTTTTCCCCTTCTGATGGTCCCAAGCTCTCATCCGTGAGGGCCTTATAACAACAGAAACTAAGTTTTCCTTTGTTATTATTGTAGACCCATTGCCTGACATAGAGTCCTGAACATGATACATACTCAATAAATATTTGCTCAATTAATGAAGGTGTCTAGCCTTGGAGGTTTCCTGCTCCTAACTCTAACTGCCTTGTAGAGAGGACTTGGTCCCAAAAGTATAATGAACACTGTTTTTCATTGTTCATTTCAGTTATCACCATAATTGGCTAGCTATCCTTATAATTAATTTTGGGGACTGTGAGACAACATTTATTTTAACAACATTTGAACATTCAACAATATTGAGTGTTTTCTGGGGTCCCAAGCTATCCCAGGTACTGTAGATACACCTGTAAGCAAGTCAAACAAAGTTCCTATCTTCCTAACTTAAGGGGAAATGAAAGACAATAATCAATCCAGACCATAAAAGACCAAAGCAGACAGTGGTAAAGACTATGAAAAGAATTCAAATAAGGTCGAGTGATAGAGGGTGACTGGGTGGCTACTTAGAGTGTGTGGTCAGAGGAGGTGACATGTAAACTGATATGTGAATGACAACAGGGAGCCAGCCAAGTGAAGACCAGGGTAAGAGCATCTCAGGAAGAAACATCTGTGCAAAGGTCTAGAATGAAATAGTAGATGTTCAGACAGCGTGGTGGAGACTAGTAAGCAAGAGGGAGAGTAGGAGATGAAGTCAGAGAGACAGCTGGGACCAAGTCACTCTATAAGCCACGGTGAGGAATTTGGATTTTTTAATTCCAAGTGCCATGGGAAGTAATTGGAGGGTTTTAAACCCAGGAGCAATAGGACCTGATTTTTGTTTTAAAAAGAATATTAGGGGCGCCTGGGTGGCTCAGTTGGTTAAGCGTCTGCCTTCGGCTCAGGTCACGATCCCAGGGTCCTGGGTTCGAGCCCTGTGTCAGGCTCCCTGCTCATCGGGGAATCTGCTTCTTCCTTTTCTTCTGCCCTTCCTCCTCATTTGTGCACTTGCTCTCTCAAATAAATAAATACAATCTTAAAAAAAAATAAAAAGAATATTAGCTGCTGTTGTAAGATCGCACTGAAGTAGGTAAGAATGGATGTCATCCCTGTACTAATGAGATTGCCTTGTCCCTGTAGGTATGTCTCTCACCACAGGAGTAACAAGCAGGCAAGTGATATGTGCCTGGAGTCTTCCTTGTTTTTAGCTTCTCCACAAAGCCCATTTGGGCATTTTTCTCTCTACCCTGATGCTATATATTGAGGTAAGAATTTTGCCTTTTAGGAGTCCTTTGCTGTTGCCCAGGAATGAGCAGGTAGAAATAAGCCTACAGGAGTGCAGGAGTCTGTGACACTGAACTTTGCAAGAGGTCATTTGGAGACTGTTATATTCAGGGAAAATGTACTGACTAGGTGTGGGCACCAGAAAGAAAGAGCACCTCAATTCCTAGCTTAGCTTTGACCCACCAGGTGAGCTGCTGAAGCCTATCTGCTGACAGAATACCTTGATGCTTAGCTTCCAACCTTGGAGGTGGGGGTAAGTAGAATACTCTCTTCAGTTATGCTAAGAGCCAACAGAATTCTTAATTTCCTGGTTGCACGTAAAGAAGTGTCCAGTTTTCAACTTTCCCAATTAATTAGGAAATGAAGAATGTCAGATGTTCACCTTGGCCAGTGTTTTTTTGCTTGTTGTTTCTGGTCCCCGTAAAGCCAAGAGTGCTGATCACTTGCCCCAGAGGCCGAAAACTCTTCAATATTTACAAATTCCCTCCCTGACTGAACCAGAGCCTGCTTACTATATCCTCTTAGCCATTATCTTAAGAACTGCCATCACCTGGGCATACCTCCTTTCTAATATCCAGGACAGCTTGTGTGTGATGGTTGCTGTGTTTGTGATTATTCACACCCCTCTTTTATGTGTTTCCCACTCATAGCTTCTTAAAGGCTTCTCATCATAGTCTTAACTTCTAGCATGTTTGTAAATTCTGTTAACTTGTTATATTAAACATTACAAAGAAGAGCTACTTTTTGGAAACTGTGCTTAATGGGAGCAGGTGTCTCTGTTCCCCCCACCAGCTCTGTTTCTGTCTGTACTTGCAGAGTAACAATATCTACCTGCTGGATTTGTTCACGGCTCTATCCCTAACACCTAGAACAGAAACTGGCACATAGTAGATGCTCAACAAGTATTTACTGAGAGGTTGGATGGGTTGGATTTTGTTCTGTGTTGACTTCTGCCAGGACTTTGACTGCATTGTATGCCTTCCCTATGACCAGCACCCCCAGTGCCTCAATTCTTCAGGCGCTACCCACTATTTTTACATTCTGAAGGGAAAGAGTCAGTAGAGAAATATTGTGAAGACCCAGTAGGGTGCCCTTCCCTACACAGTGCCCCCAAACACTGGCCCTTTACAACTGTCTTGCCAGGGTTCTCTGCATGGGGTCCAGGAGAATTGATAGTGGATCCTTGCACTGACATGCATATTTATGCTTGTAGGGGAGAAAGAATCTGGTAAGTGCTTTCAGCGTAAGTCTGAAAAGCCAATGACCACATAGGATCACTTTGGGAAAATCCCAAAGACAGATACACAACAGAGAGTCAGAGAAATTAGAGATCTGGACCCTGATCTAGTGGAAGGGGTAACACCAGTGCAGGGGCTTTAAGCAAGACCTTGAAGGATAGGTCATGTCATCACGTTAAGGAACTTACAGGGAGGGTCGCCAAGTTTGGTGGGTAAAGTATCCCGGAGAGCAGAAAGTTTCAGAGTGGTGATACACAAAATCTTCTGAGATAGAATTAATAGCAGGCTTGAAGAACCTTTTTGGAAAGGGTCTGTGCATATATTCATACACACACCCATACACAGAATATGCCACTGTTTGTACTTGGTATAAATAACCGCCTGTCCTGGCTGCAGGGACAGGAACTGCATCATACAGATTTTTGTGTCTCCATTGCTTTGCACAGTGACCCTTAGAAATTAAACACTCATTTTTAAAAGTTAGTCTTAAGTTCTTTTCTAGGCAATAGAAGCGATTACCGAATACCTCAGGCTATCAATTTTGGGTAGGAATAAACAAGCTGAAATTTTCAGGTTTTTTTTTCACCGATTTAGAAACCCTGGTTAGTTCAGTCAGGTACTTGCATCACCAATCGCTTCTTGAATGTTGATTTGTGGATTTGTGTGAGTGTGGTATAGGGGCTATGTGGCAGGAAACTCGACCCCAAATCAAATTAATTCTAAAAATGTAAGTTAGCTTGACCATCGGTTCCTTTAACTACTTGCTTCCCCTTCTTCCTTGTTGCTTTTCCTTTACCAAGATGGCCGCCGTGGAGCTCTCTCCTCATTGGTCGGTTTTTTCGCAGGTCGAGGTTCTAACCCCGCCCACCAGCTTGCCACCCCGGGTCCTGTGTTCTTGAGAGAGAAAGGGGTAGACCAGCTGGAGTGGGCGGGGCGCGCGCCGGATGTGACATTTCCGGAAGCTCCGAGGGTCGTCCGCGGGGACAGGTGGGGAAGGGTCCCGGGAATGTGGTGGGCCTGGGGCCCTGAGCGTGGTCGGACTCTGAAGGGGAGCGGCCGCCGTGAGTGTGGGGCCTGCGGCCTTGTCCTCCCCCGCGGCCTTGTCCTCCCCCGCGCCCTTGCCCGGCCCGCCGCGGGCGAGGCCATTGACGGCTCCGGTCCCAGCCAGGCCCAGCGCGTCCCCGCCTGCTGCTCTCTAAAGACCCGAAAACCTTGGATAATTTTGCCCTGGGTTGGCAACTTGGGCTTGAGGGCCTTTAAGAAGGGGGCCTGAAGCAGGTGTCAGGAGGTCCCTCGCCACTGAATACATCCCCTCCGCTCATTCTGCAACTTCCTTTGACCTCCTCCTCATCGTTCCTCCTCAGTCTTTTATGCCACCTTCTCCCTTTTTTGCGGATGCCACATCTCCTCGGGAGTCTTGCTCAGCCCTCTAGTACCAGGCACCGCTCGCTGGCCTTGGGAGGGGGTTCCATTCTCGACCCTACAGATCCTCTCCCCAGAGGTATAGAGGCGCAACAAGCTTCTGTTAGCTTTAATGGGCTCTAGATCGAGTTTACTAATTAGGCAACCTGGGGAAGTTTTAGATTTGCTGAGCGGCTTTCTGAGCCTCTAAAACGGCTTCGGGGGAGATGGAATGCTTCTGCATCCCTCGTAGTCCGCACAGCTTTTGTACTATTCCTGAGGGTGTTTAGAGAGGAAGCTTGGGAGAAGTGTGACCTAGAGATAGAATTGACCAAGAGAAGCCTCTCTGAGGGAGGGCTTGGAGTGGAAAACAGAAAAACAGTGGATAGACAAATGAAACACATGTGAGGATTTCTGGGCAGATCAGAATCCTGACTGAAGCAAAAGATCTCTGTTGGGAAGGAGTAAGGTTTAAGACTGAAAAGACAAAATGGGACCGGTTGACATGGGGCTTGAATTCCAAAATGGATTCTACTCTAGTTTGTATATTTTAGAGCATGCTGGCTAGGGTGTGCTGTAATTCGATGTGTAACAGATACCCAGATTCTTTTTAAAAATGATGTAGAGTGATATCTGATTGGGAGTTGGAATCTGATTCTAACAGCAACAGTACCTAGAAAGATTGTAGAATTACTGCAGTTTGAAACACAGGGAGGGAAAACTCTCAGGTTTTTTGTTGGTCTGTTTTTTTGCGTTTCAATTTACCTTTGTGCCCTTTTGTTATTTGAAGAGTGCTTAGTCTTTGAAGATAGATTTGAGTAAGTTTTTTTTTAGATCTAAATTCCTTACCCTGACATGATGAATGATGTGGATTGACTGGAAGAGTGGTTTAGTGAGCAGAACTGGGACTGTGAACATTCATTCCCAGACCAGTTCCCCTCACATTGTGATCAGAGATGAAAAAGTACACCACAGAAAAATGTCATTTACTCTCATTATTAAATAAAAATGACCAAACTTGAAACCAGCTTACAATCATCAAGAAAGTTCATTGCGTATACTATGCCAAGTACTGGGATAGATGGAAGTGGGTAGCTGGTAGGAGAAATAATGCAAAAAATATAAGATACCTTCCATCCTTTTATGGTGCTGAGGGCAGGGCCACCTAATGATAGGGAATGATTAATATGAAGGGTAGAACTGAACCCCCATTATAGTTTTACTCCCTGTACCACCTAATTATGGCACAGGTATTGTGGGCTTTTGAGTCAGCCAGTGTTTTTATCTTTGTGATATGGGCTTCCTCGAGGGTCTCAGCCTTCTTGTGAGAAAGAGACCTCACTTGATACAAGCCACAGCCTATGGTCTCTTAATTTCCTTGTAAGGTAGAAGTTCGGGGATGAACCATACTGTGTGCTAGGCTGTGCTAGGGTGATGGGGACCATGGTGCTCATGCCACCTGTTTTTTCTGTCTCAGAACTTCTTGGTCCTGATGTCTGACCATGGAGATGTGAGCCTTCCACCCGAAGACCGGGTGAGGGCCCTCTCCCAGATGGGTAGCGCAGTGGAGATAAATGAAGACATTCCACCTCGACGGTACTTCCGCTCTGGAGTCGAGATTATACGAATGGCATCCATTTACTCTGAGGAAGGCAACATTGAACATGCCTTCATCCTCTATAACAAGTATATCACGTAAGACACCTCCAGTTTCCTTTTTCTTTTCCGATGACTGATGGCTCACTCATTCTGCACTTGTGCTCATTTATGCTGCTCAGAATTGCTAAAACTAGAGAACTTTACGACATCATTAGCATTAATCATTTTTGCAGGCAGCTCCTACATACTGACTGTCCTTGACATTCAAAGTCATGAGTACTGAAAGTGTTATTTTCATGACTCAGTGATTTCATGAGTAAGAGACCTAGCTTTTTGGCCTGTGCCCACGTGGCCCAGCTGTTAGGCAAGAGAGGGGATGGTTAAACTACACATGTTTTGTATTGATGAATGTTTTTCCTGTCATCTCTTTATTAAGGAAGCTAATCATAGGATTATTGTTGAGGTTTAGCAGAGCCAAAATTCCTCACCTCTACTTCTTTTGTCACAAATTGAGTGATTCAGGAAAAAGGTTTTCTTCTTAACCTTTATCATAATCATACAAATCATCAAATAAGTATTGACCACCTACAGTTTGTGTGGCTCACCATAAGACCTTTTTTCCCTTGAGTTACTTAGCATCTTAGGGTAGGCAGCATAAATAGAAGATGGCCATGCATCTAACAGGGAACAACTTCTAAAGCCCCAATGATAATGAAATGATGTGTAATTTAGGAAGGGAATAATGTTAAAGGGTCTCATTTATAATCTCTAGCCTTGTTCTTTCATAATACCAGGACCGTTAGAAAAATAATGACTATAATGTGTTTGTATGACTTAATAGTTCAGAGTATTTCACCTGCATTGTTTCATTTGATCTTCATGTACATGAAGTAGGGCATATTGTCTTTCCATTCTACATGTGAGGAAGCAGGCTTTGGGTTTAGTGATATGCTTTGTTCCACACTTTAGAGTGAGAAAACTTAGATCTAACTTTTTTTTTTTTTTTAAGTAGGCTCCACACAGGGCTTGAACTCAGGACCCTGAGCTGAGATCAAGAGTCGGATGCTCAACCAACTGAGCCACCCAGGCACCCCTAGATTTTCTGACTCTTAATTCAGGATTAATCTACAACATAGGTCTTGTTTTTTGTTTGTTTTCTTTTTGGTAATGTTCTGTGAGTTGAAGCTAGAGTTGAGACCATAGTTTTGAGCCACACTGACTATTTTTTGGTTATTTTTTATTATTTTTTGAATAAGTAACATGTACATATGGTAGAGAATTCAGAAGGTACGAAAAGGTATATATATTTAAAACCTAAGTCTCCTTCTCCCTCCCTTTTCCCCACACTCTCAGTGCACTTCCCCAGAGGCAGTCCCTCTTATTAGTTTCCTACGTGTTCTCCCAGAAATGATAAATGCATTTCACTTGTATCACATTCAGTTTTTTTTTTTTTTAAGATTTTTTTTTTTATTTCTTTATTTGAGAGAGAGAGAATGAGAGACAGAGAGCATGAGAGGGAAGAAGGCAGAGGGAGAAGCAGACCCCCTGCTGAGCAGGGAGCCCGATGCGGGACTCGATCCCGGGACTCCAGGATCATGACCTGAGCCGAAGGCAGTCGCTTAACCAACTGAGCCACCCAGGCGCCCCAATCACATTCAGTTTTTGATCACATGCTCTGCAGCAGGGTTTGTCAACCTTGGTATTGTTGACATTTGGGGCAGAATAGTTCTTTGTTGTGGGTGCTGTCCTGTGCATTGTAGAGTGTTTAGTAGCATCCCTGGTCTCTATCCACTAGATGCTAGTAGCACCCTTTACCCCCTCCCTGAGTTGTGACAACCAGAAATGTCTCCAGACATTACCTGATGGCCTCTAAGTGGCAGAATTGCCCGAGTTGAAAACCAGTGTTCTAAAGAAAAGTAGCCTAGAAGTGGACTTCCTGGGATTCGTACTGTGATTTTAGAGTCCCTTTGGTAGAAAAGGGACTGCTGTTGTCTCTTTATTTTTTAAGTTTAAAAGTAGTGCCTGTTTCCTCAGATCGTGCAGTTCATCCATGCCATCATGCCTTGTTATGTGACCTCAGTGTTGATAAAGTTACATAGAATTATAGTTACATTTTTGCTTCTCTTAGCTATTATGAGTTTTTCATTCCTTGGCACAGTGGGCACAAAACTTACTTTCCTGAGAGGTTTCTTTGACTACTGTCCCTTTCTTCTGCTGCTGGTAGAAATAATATTCTTGTATATTTCCAGTAATCTTGTAGAGAGTTCTCCCAGAATGAGCCCCTAGGGCACAATTCTTCAAAGAATCATGGTTGAGAAAGTTAAATAGAATCATGGAATCACTCTATCAAGTATTTTCTGGAGGACCTTCTGGGTTCTGTTGCCCCTCATAGAAAGTGCTTTGAGGGCAAGGACCATATTCATTCAACAAATATATATTGCGTACATCTGCTCTCTATTTGGCACTGCTCTAGGTCCTGGATGTATAGGAAGTAAAATGGCCCCTGCCCTTCTTAGTGTACCTTTCTAGTTATGGGAGAAGACAATAAACAGGTAAGGAAATAAATGTCACAGAGTAAGGCAAATGCTAGGAAAGCAACAAAGAGAGTGCTGTGACAGAGAATAACCAAGGGTATCAAATAGAGTAAGGTCTGTCTGAGCAGGTAAAATTTAAACTGAAACTTGAAGGATGCCACCGAGTTGGTCATTCCAAGAGCCTGGAGCAAACAAAGTGTTTAAAACAGGTATTACTGTGTGTTCAGAAGCTCTTAAGTAGGAAATACCTTAGTGTGTTCTGAGGATTGAAAGAACATCATTGTGTTTGGAGTGTAGCAAGTGAGGAGGGAGAAGGAGATGAGGCTGGAGAGGCAAGTGGGGCCAAATCATGCAGGCCACAATTAGGAGTTTGCATTTTATCTTGACAGCATTAGAAAGCCATTGCAGAGTTTTAGGTGAGGTAATGACTTAATTTTACTTATATTCTAAAAATATAAATTTGGGCTACTATGTGGTAAATGGAGGGTGTGTTAAGAGAAGGCAGGGTGATTAGTTAGGAAACTCTTATGGCAATTCAAGGGAGAGACCAATGGCAATGGCGTGAAGGAGTGTGGCAGCATGGAAAGAAGCAGGTGCATTGGCATTCTGGAGGTAGAGTCCATGGGACTGACTGATAGTTTGGGAAGGATGATGGTGTCAATGTTGACCTCAGGTTTCTGCCCTGAGTAACTTCAGGATGTGCTGGCCCATTTACTGAGATGGGGAGAATGGTATAGAAAAGGGGTTGAGTAGGGAGGAGATTCAAGAATTCAGGCCTGGCTTCTTTGACATGTTAAGGTGTTAAGTTTAAGATGCCTGTGAGATATCCAGTAGGAAGTTGGACGTACCAGTCTGAATTGAGGAGAGGTCTGGGTCAGAGATAAACCCAGAAGTCCTCGGCATTTGGGTGGTTCTGAAGCCATGAGAGCTGCTGAGATCTTCTGGCAGATAGGTCTTAACTGGGGGTCCAGGAGCCCCACAGGGATTCACTAATGGAATGTAGGCTCCATGAACTCAGTTGGGAAAAACTTTTCTTGTTTACTAACCTCTAACTGAAATTTAGCATTTTCTTCCATTTTGCACAGTAGTATTAATAATATTTGTAATGTCACCAATAGGAATTGATATTTTTATTATGCATTATGATTGATGCTGATATCCCAAAATAGCATTTACACTTACCTCTACTTCTGAATTACAGTACAGTTATTAAAGCCACAATTAGATCCTATTGTGTAATGTATTAACAATGTATCAGTAAAGAAGCACATAGTACTGTTTTTATATTTTGAAAACTGTATTTTAGGAGTATTAGTTTTTTTTGTAATCCTTCATATTTTATATTATATCTTTAAAAAATTATTCTGAGGAGTCCATAGGCTTCATCAGGTGCTAGGAGGATTCATGACACATTCAAAGATCAAGAAACCTTGATAATAAGACTGTAGAATGAGAAGAGCCTCGAGGTTGGTTAAGTAGGGAGGGCCAGCAGACGAGACTTGAAGGGAGATTTGAGAGTCAGGAGGAAATCCAGGCGAGAATGTTGTCATGGGAGCCAAAGGAGGCCAGTATTTGCAGGAGAGTGGCCAGCTGCGTTAGAATGGGTCAGATGGGGTGGGTGAGGTTTTGAGGTTGGTGTCGTGATGTCACTGGTGAGCTTGGTAAACAGTTTCACTAGAAGGACTAAGAAGACATTAGATTGGAGTGGGCTGAAAGGTGAATGGACAATAAGAAAGCAGAGACCATGAGTATAGTCCGGGGGTCAGCAAATTTTTTCTATAAAGGGCCAGATAATAAACATTTCTGGCATTGAAGGCCATTTGATCTCTGTTAGTGTGATAACACACAAATGAATGGGTGTGGCTGTGTTCCAACAAAACTTCATTTACAGATACAGATGGCAAGCCAGACTTGACCTACTAGTTGTACTTTGCCAAGCCCTGGCATAGATAACTCTTTGGAGGAGTTTGGGCAGAGAAATAAAGTAGAAAAATGAGGGAGTAATTGAAGGGGGACAAGGAGTGCATGAATGTGTGGTGTGTGTTTTGAGATGGGAGATTCTAGAGCATATTTTTTGCTGATGGAACGGAAGCTATGGAGAAGGAGAAGCTGATGGTACAGCACAAAAAGAGAGAGCTTAACTGTAGCAATAAACTCTTGAATAGGCAAGAGGAGGTAGGATTAAGAGTACACAGATACTTAAATCGATTTTGTTCTGTGATTTGGGGTTACTTTGAGTGACACGAATATCCATGTTCACAGGGAGATCAGTATGGGAATCTGTCCCTGTATATGGGGGCCCACTGATGGGACCATTTAATACGATGAAGTGGGCCTGCAGAAGAGCTCAGTGAGAAGGGGGTGGGATGTAGCAGCTCATTTATTTACTTTGTTAGATTTGGAGTTTAATTTGGGACTTTGTTGGATTGGCTTGACCTGAAGCAATAAATGTAGTTACTTCCATTTTTTCTCGCCGGTATCTTTAAGACCCTAATTCTGGTTTTGTGAACTGACAAGCCGTAGGAGTTGCGAAAAAGTTCTGGCTTAATATTCTTAGTCTGTTTTTCCACCGCATTTTCCTTGGTATATTCTTGTCAGTAACAGTGGCTCACTTAGGCAATTATTACAACTGAGGAGAGAGGAGGGAGGGGAGCAGGCATCTACCTCACCACTCCTCTGCCTCCCCCACTATTGCAAGTCATTGTTCCTGACCTTTTGTGGATACTTTAATTCCGGATTTTAAAAGGCATGTTTGTTCTTTTCCTGGGGCAGTTCAGGCATCTTAATGATCTGAAGCACATTTCCCTCTCAGAGGTTTTCCCTCCTGTAGGAATGCTTTGCCTTTTGCAGACCCCAGTATAGCAGGATCTTCAGCATATTAAATCAGTACATATTTTCATGATGAGCACAGACAATAATTCAGGCCGTGAATTCTTTCACAGCTTTTTATGGTCATTGACTAGGCTACATAGAAGGGAGTTACAGAGGACTTAGGCAGTTCTTGTCTGCTGTGTGAGCCTCCTGTAACACAGACCTGCTTTCTGAAAATGGTCTGTCACCTGTATCAGAAATGTTTTCCTTGGGGCGCCTGGGTGGCTCAGTCTTTAAGCATCTGCCTTTGGCTCAGGTCATGATCCCAGGGTCCTGGGATTGAGCCCCGCATTAGGCTCCCTGCTCCGCGGGAAGCCTGCTTCTCCCCTTCCCACTCCCCCCTGCTTGTGTTCCCTCTCTTTCTGTGTCTCTCTCTGTCAAATAAATAAATAAAATCTTAAAAAAAAAAAAAATGTTTTCCTCTGGGATTGGGGCTTATAGACTAGGATCTGTGATCATGCTCACTTTGCTGATAATTTCCAAGACTGGAAGAAATGAGAGGAGAGTCCTTCATCCATCCATGTTAGAGAATTTCTGCTTGACTCTTTGAATTAGTTATTTGTATAGAAAATTAATATTCATGATTAAAACAATTTTTTTTCCAAACCATCCAGCAAGGAAATACTAAAGTGAAAAGAAGAGTCACATCCACCAGAGATAACCACTGATTATCTCTTATATTATACAAGATATTATACAAGATAATTTCTTGTGTGTACAGGAAAATGTTTATGTCCGTGCAAGCACATAGGCTCATGTGTGTTTATTCTTTTTTTTCTTAAAGCCTGAATGAGATCATACAGTATATTCTGTTCTACAACTTGCTTTCTTAACAGTCATATCCTTCCATATCAGGACATACTGATCCATCTCATTCTCCTCAGGGCCATTTCTTCTGCCTGGAACAGTTTTGTTCCAGATCTCTTCATGATTTCCTCTCTTCCCGTCCTCAATTAAATGCTATCTTCTCGGCGATGCTTTCCTTAGCTGCGCGATCTAAAATCTCACTCCCTCCCCTGTCACTTCCTGTTCCCCTTCCCTATTAATGTCTTTCTTCTAGCACTGATTATATTTTTTTCTTTTATTGTCTTTCCCCCCGCCACTGTAACGCATATCCTATGGGGTGGGATTTATGACTGTTGTTCACTGCCCAATCCTCAGCCTTTACAAGAATGCCTGATCCCATAGTAGATGCTCAATAAATATCTGTTGAATGAATGAGTGAACGCTTATGTTGTTTTTCGCATTTGGGTGCAACATAATTTTTTAAGTAATCCCCTATTGATGGACATTTAAGTTTTTAGTTTTCTCTATTTTTATGACTAATGCTATATTGAATAGTCTTATACACATGTCTTTGTATTACTGTGTAGGATAAATTCCTTGAGGTGGACTTGTGAGTTTAAAGGATATACAGATTTTAAAATTTGAATAGTTGTCTCTCCTCCCCACCCCCAGCAAAATTGCAGTCCTGTGATAGTACAGTGTATTATCAAATTACAGTCCTGTTAAAAGTGTATAAGGACACCCATTTCCTTACACCCCTGTGTACATTGGTTATAATTAACCTTTAAGCCTTTGCCAATCTGATAATATGGAAATGGTACCTCATCTTAATTTGCATTTCTTTTATTGTAAGTAAAGTTGAATACCATTTCGTATATTTACCTTTTGTATTTCCTTTTCTGTGTATCTCTTTTTATTTAAGTTGAATACCATTTCGTATATTTACCTTTTGTATTTACTTTTCTGTGTATCTCTTTTTATCCCCATTGTCCTAAATATTGTTTTGCTTTTGTTTTTCCCTTTGCTTTGATACGTTTACCCTAAGTTGCAACGAGATCTAACCCCAGAGAACAGTATACCTCTGGGCCATGGGTATTCTATGCCTACAACGCTTCTAGCCCTGGTGTTACCATCTTTATCTGTTCTTGCTCACACTTTTTTATTTATTAGTAAAAACAATCATATAGCATACAAAGCAGTCGTAGCAGATGGCTATGTGCTAGGCACTGTGCTCAGCACTTTTTTTTCTTTTTCTTATTTATTTATTTATTTGTTAGTTAGTTAACCTATAATGTATTATTAGTTTCAGAGGTAGAGGTCAGTAATTCATCAGTCTTACATAACACCCAGTGCTCATTAAGCACTTTTTAAAAAATCTCTTTAAGTGTCCCAGCAACCTTATTAGGTAGTACTAGTTTGTCTCCATATATATAATATATGTATGGAAACTGAAGGGTAATGAGACCGAGTAACTTGCTGGAGTTCATACAGCTAGTCATGGCCAAGCCAGGATTTGAGTCCAGGCAGCGTGGCTCCAGAGCCTGCCTCCTCACCGCTGAGTACTTGCCTCCAGTACGGACAGTGGGTTGTGTTGTCTGTTCTGGTTTCAAGAGACCCTTCTGCCCATATGTTCCCCATTCAGAAAATTGACTACAGCTGCTGAAACAAGAGAAAGGTATTCATGTACACATCTAGAAGTTTTCCCTGTACTTAAAAACTAGATTCCATTCCATGGCTCGAAATCAAAATAATAGAAGTGTATGATGAGAGGTTTCCCTCCCACTCTTGTCCCATCTACTCTTATTTCCCCTGCCCTCTACTTCCCTTGGTTTCCTGTATTACTGTGTACTTAAAAGTAAACGTGTATGGGGTTCCTGGGTGGCTCAGTCGTTAAGCATCTGCCTTCGGCTCAGGTCATGATCCCAGAGTCCTGGGATCAAGCCCCGCGTCGGGCTCCCTGCTCCGCGGGAAGCCTGCTTCTCCCTCTCCCACTCCCCCTGCTTGTGTTCCTGCTCTTGCTATCTCTGTCTCTGTCAAATAAATAAATAAAATCTTTTTTAAAAAAGGTAAAAGTGTATGTACATACACACATAGAATTGTCCCCCTTTCTTACATATCAGGTGGCATACTATATGCACTTTTGTGTACTTTGGGGTTTTTTTTTACTCAGCTCATCTGAAGGTTTTAAGACCATTTTATTCCTCAAATATTTATTGAGTGCCTCTTCATACAGGCACTATGGTGGCTTTAGAGGGACTTGCAAAGAAGCACAAGACACAGGAATCTCTGGCCTCGGGGACTTCACAGTTCTTCAGGTTGAGAGCACAAGTGAATATAAAGTGTGGTAGTCATGTGACATGGTACTGTCTTGGCTGATTCAGGCTTCCATACAAAGCACATTCAGCCTGCTAAAGTTACGAACAGGTACCTTGGTCTTATAGAGCCAAGAGAGAGTTACTGAATTATGGGTCTCTTGAACATTAAGAACTAGTCTTACTTATCTTAATATCTTCTTCAGGGCTTGATGGGTGGACAAATGAATCTGAATTTTAAATATAGACTTCAAGGAGACTGTTTTCTTTTTCCATGAACCCAAAGGGAAGAGGTTTAAAATCATTTTGATTTAAGAATTCATCCCTGCCTGAAGGGTCTTGTCAAATTGGATTGAAATGAAAATTTCATGTGCCTAATATAGAACCAAGGGAGGAGGCTCATTTAAAAAGAGTTTGCTTTGGTGGGGGTCGAATTCTTTCCCCTTACTGAGGCTTCCTCCTCCATTTACTCCTACCCATGGGCAGGAAGTGGAAAAGAGTCAGTTAGTCCCAACTATGGTATGGTATTTTAGAGCTGTGGGTAAGCTCCCCTCAATTGATTTGTTTTGGGTCTCAGCTTGTATTTATTACAGTTTAGTTCTGTTGAAAGACATCTTTGTTCGGTACCCTTCCAACAGTCTGGGGGCATTCCAAGAGCCATATAGAGGCAGAATGATATAGTGGTGAGAAGAGTAGACTCTGGAACTGGCCTGCTGAATCTGCCACTTTGGGCTGTGACAAGTTACTGAACTTCTATTTGTTTTCACTGTTCCCAAGTAGACATCATAAACGTTAGAGATCTGTGAATTGATTCAGTTTATTTTTCCCACTGAGCTTTACAGCCATGGATGAAACTGAAAGAGAAAATCTAGCACTTAGTTTCTCTAAGAACTTTTCATCAGGACCATAATGCACATCGCACATGGAACACGCACATACTACACACATACAACACATGTACTGTCTAAGCATCTCAGTGTTTAGTATGATGCAAGGAATATTCTGTTTTGAAGGCACATGAATCCCAAAGAAAAAGAAGCCAAAGTTAAGGTCACAGGGCTAGAGTAGTCCTGGAACATGGGTTTTCTCAGCCTCCTGCCCTTGGTTGCCAAACCGTTATTTGAAGAAGAATTTGTGACCGAGGCCCTTTCCTTTGGAAGCCTGTCACGGTCATAACAAGAAAAGAATCTCTTTGGAGGAATATTTTTGGGCACGGGGTAGGTTTGCTTTTCTTCCCCCCTCATCTTTTTAGTTGTGGGAGTCTCGTGCTTCCTGCACAGCAGATTTGGGCGAGGAGGGAAACATACACGGTTAGAGGTGGGTGGGGAACATGGTCACTGGGTGTGTGTGACCCCTCCCCTGCATGTCTGGAAACCCATCTCGTGGTGGCCGCAGGACAAGGAAGTTGCTTTTCTTCAGAGTCTGTTGGACATTTGGACATTGTCTTTGCATGATAATGACTCTGATCCGTTCTTTTAGGCTCTTTATTGAGAAACTCCCAAAGCATCGAGATTACAAATCGGCTGTCATTCCTGAAAAGAAAGACACAGTAAAGGTGGGTCTTCATTTTCACTGTTGCCCATCTAAAAGCTTCAAAGCAACACAGACTAACTTCAAGGTAAAATTAGTGGTGTCCGCACCTGAGCTTCAAATCCTGCACTGGGAGATAAGGCCATTTCACCAGATCAGTTATGAAGTAGCAGTTATGGTACAGTAGGGGGTATTTAACATTGTTTTTAGAAACATTGTTGCCATTGCCAAGTTGACTTAAGTCTTTTTTACTTCTCTGCTTAATTAGCTGGGAATTATTCTAATTCTCAGTTTTCTACTTTTGTGTCTCAGAAGTTAAAGGAGATTGCATTTCCCAAAGCAGAAGAGCTGAAGGAAGAGCTATTAAAACGATATACCAAAGAATATATAGAATATAATGAAGAAAAGGTAAGTATATAAGAGCAAAAAAGAAAAAAAAGAAAGAAATTATTTTGGTTTCTTAGGCTGTGCCCTGGCATTGCAATACAATATTTTAGCAGATCCTGTGATTTTAGTGTCATATTTTACTTTTTTCAGCAAAGGCCAGAAACTCAAAAGAGTAGAACACAAGTGTTTAGGCTGAGGATTCTTTTTTTTTTAAGATTATATTTATTTATTTGACAGAGAGAGACACACCGAGAGAGGGAACACAAGCAGGGGGAGTGGGAGAGGGAGAAGCAGGCTTCCCGCGAAGCAGGGAGTCCAATGCGGGGCTCGATCCTGGGACCCTGGGACCATGACCTGAGCTGAAGGCAGACGCCCAACGACCGAGCCACCCAGGCGCCCCTAGGCTGAGGATTCTAACACAGATTTAGCCTACTTGTCTTACAAGGTGACTTGAGGGATAGAAAATCTTGTTTGCTATCTCTAGAGTGAGAACCTAAGAACAGTGAAAATTGTCACTAAAACATAAGTTTTTAGGTCAGCTAATTTTGGGGTGTTGATTCACATTTGGTTATACCTGTTTATAATAACTGATTGCTCTTCAATCTGTTTTCAAATGATTCTTGTTAGGGAGAGTTAGTTTAAGCACGTGGAGAAACTCCCAAGGCACGTCTGTGGTCTGTGTCAGATGTGAATACTCACTGCAGGTTGCAGGCCCTTCCACGTTATTTTGTAGTGCTCTGCTGAGCCCTGTTCTGAACTCTGATGCTGAAAATCAGCAGAGAGGTAAACAGCTATGAGGTGTCTATTTCTAAGGGACTGAGTGAGTGAAAACCTTATTGAAGGAGATTATTGCTTGATATTTCTTGTTAGTTTAAAATGTAAACTCTGTATTGAACTAATCACCAGGACAATTTTGGAGGCTTCCTTTTGGGTTAAAATTCAGTAAAGACCCCCAATACAGCAGGGTCAAGTTTAGATTTGGTTCTATCTTGCAGCCTTACTTGGGATAAAGAATGTATACACAGCACAGTTAGAGTATAAAACTGTAGGATACAGATTATGAGGTGCAGAGGGTAAGTTGCATCAAGATTTCAGTAAAGACGAAAATGCATTAGTAAGAGCCATCGGGGAAGGGTGGTGAGGGGATTGGGACCTTCGCTGTCCCTGCAGAGTCGGGCTGCTGTGGCCGGCTAGACACAGGCAGTGAGGGAAACATGAGGGCCATGTCGGGAAATGGGGCCTGAGCAGTCACTCAGCTGCAGAGCCTTGTCCTCCGGAGGTGGGAAGTCGCCCGAGTGTCACGTGTAAGCCTGACTCCTCTTCTTTCTTTGTAGAAGAGGGAAGCAGAAGAGCTGGCCCGGAGCGTGGCCATCCAGCAGGAGCTGGAGAAGGAGCGGCAGAGGGTGGCCCAGCAGAAGCAGCAGCAGCTGGAGCAGGAGCAGTTCCATGCCTTTGAGGAGATGATCCGGAACCAGGAGCTGGAAAAGGAGCGACGGAAAATCGTGCAGGAGTTTGGGAAGGTGGACCCTGGCCTCGGCGGCCCCCTGGTGCCGGACTTGGAGAGGCCCTCCCCAGACGTGTTTCCCCCGGCCCCCGTGGCGTCCGCGCAATCTCTGGACTATAATACGGCCGTGAGGCCTGCCAAGCCACCCGTGGTGGACAGGTCCTTGAAACCTGGAGCATTGAGCAACTCAGAAAGTAGTGAGTCTGCTTGCTGCTGTCCTCTTCTGTCTCAGTGCCAGCCAGGCAGAGTGTCATTCTGGGGGCTTCAGCCCAAGATCACCTCCATGATCCCACTCATTAGACCCTGGTCACAGAAGCCCCTTTGGTCAGTATTGTCATGCTGGGTCCTGTCACACTGGCTGTCATGTGAAAGTGGCCGTTGCTTCAGCCATATAATTTACCTGGCGCAGGTTGCTTTTCTGAAGAGCTCATAATATCCTTGAAGGTCAGACCGTCAACTTTTAAGGATTATACAGAGATTCGAAATGTTCAGTGAACTAGAGTCCGCTGTTGGCCCTGAAATTTATAGTACCAATTTATAATTCAACAGTTGACTTTTATTTTTTTTTATTTATTTTTTTTTATTTTTATTTTGTTTTTTTTTAAAGATTTTATTTATTTATTTGAGAGAGAGAGAGAGTGAGAGAGAGAGCGCAAGAGAGGGTAGGGTTAGAGGGAGAAGCAGACTCCCCGCCGAGCAGGGAGCCCGCTGTGGGACTCGATCCCGGGACTCCGGGATCATGACCTGAGCCGAAGGCAGTCGCTTAACCAACTGAGCCACCCAGGCACCCCTCAACAGTTGACTTTTAAAAACTGAAGACGGGCTACTGAGTCGCGCTTGCCTTGAAAATGTTCCCAATCCTTAAGGAGCTTGGTCAAGGGAAATACTATATGCAGTCGGTGATGATTCAGTCTAGCCATAAAAACTATTGGCAGTCTTTCCTCCTCTCACCACTGATAGGCCATCTGAGACAGTAACAGTAGCAGCAAAATGATGCATATACCTCGATTAGTAGAATAGATCATTTGGGGAAGGAACTGGCCTTCTGGTAGCATTTAAGGAAGTGAGCTTTGCAGAAGATCCACTTACAAGGACAACGTAAGAGTGGGCAGGGGGTGCCAGACTCTGAAGCCTGGCCTTTAGGATTTCTTCCCATGGACTTGGCAGGCTTGTCTCCCACTGCTCTTCCTTCATCCATATTCTGTGCTCCGGTCAGATTGGGCTGTCACGTTCCCAGAGCAGCCCCTGGATTATCCTATCCAAGGAGGTTTGTTAACATTTGCCCTGAACCTAAAACCTCTTTTCTCTATCTCGGCCTTCCCCTGCTTTTCTTAAAGTTTTGCCAGATCCCTTTCCTTTCGTTCAGATTGATGCTGTTCTCCCTAAGACTCCCAGAGCTCTTAGTATCTGTAATGCAGTTGAGATCATTTCCCTGATAGTGTAGTCATTTGCCAATAACTAGATTTTAACTTTTTCCTGTTTGGGGCTTGAGTCTTACTCATATTTGTGTTTCCTGTGATCTGAGCACGGTGTGCACACTGGTGTGCACTCGGGGAGTGGTTGTGGAATTGCAAAGAAAGGACTATGCCGAGCCTTCCTTCAGAATCCTCAGATACCGCCATTAGACTGCCACGTGACTGCCTGCTCCCCGGTCTGTTACCTCCCCAGCAATTCAGAGCTTGCTGTTAAATGTGCAGAAACAGAACATCCTTTTCCTTTTTTTTTGAAAATGTGACCACGAAAAACACCCCCTAACTTGAGCCTGTGGTCTCTCTTGCAGGGCTTCTCCCTGGTGTCCAGCAACTGGGCCCATTCTTGGCATTCTGAACCAGGCTTATTAGCTGTTCTGTGCATTCATGCCTCTTTTGAGGACCAGAATGTGGGGGGTTTTTTGTTGTTTTGTTTTGGCATTTTAACGTTCTTCTAAATGAATAAATTCAGAATTAGTTACCCAAAGTATTTTCTGTTACCCAGAATGTATCTGGTGTATTTCTTTGAAAGTCCTACTCTCCAATATTCTTATCCGAGATAAAAGAGAGATTTAAAATAAAAATAAAACTCAGTTGAATGAGGAGGCTATTTTTTTTTTTTATCCTTTGTATGAGATTGTGATAGAGAATTCCTGAATAGCTCAGGAACTTGTTTTAAGTAGTAGTTTACTCTTGTCTTAACTTGAATGGTTAAAGCCTCTTTTCTTAAAGTAATGTACTTGCAGTGGCTCTGGCCACAGCCCTCCTCCTTCTCATCCATTAGGATGAGATTCCCCACTCATTGTCCATAGTTCGGGAACCCCAGTGACTTGGCATTGCTCTCCCAGGGCTGCCAGCTCTGGGGTCTGCTTGGGAAGGCTCTCCCCGTGGTCTCAGACTGCTCTCCTTTCTCCACGACAGCTCCTACGATCGATGGACTGCGCCATGTGGCGGTGCCCGAGAGGCTCTGCCCGCAGTTTCTCCAGCTAGCCAGCGCCAACACAGCCCGAGGAGTAGAGACATGTGGAATTCTCTGTGGAAAACTGGTAAAAAACAAGCACTTTCCTTAGCTGGGACTGTTCCTTTCCCCTTGGCTTCCTGTGACTCTCAGAGAAGATATCCAGGGTCAGTTACTGTTGGCGACGATCCCTCTGGAGAAGGAACCGGGGATAGCATAATGCAAAGTTACTTTGAGTTTGGTGACCTTGCATTTCGTTGATTTTCACAGTCCCTTGAATTGAACGGATTATTTTCATGCTAGTAGTAAGAAATAAGTAATTCTAAACTTGGTAGGAAGAGCCAGCATTACCTGTATGTCAGTTTTTGAGTACCTCCTTTATGGTAGGCCTGGGAATATACAATATGTAAGGCACGTAGCGTGTGTCCACAAAACGTACCGGAGCATTTTGGAGAGATGGGAGATATACCCCAAAGATAAATAACACGCTGAATGGTATATGCGGTAGAACGCTAGGAATTCAGAGGAAGGAAAGGTCATTGAATAGAGGCACTTGAAGAACTCATTGCTAACTGCTGAAGGCAGAAATGAGTGAAATGTAAAAGACTGGAACTGAGCCTTAGAGAATGAGAAGGGCTAAGAGAAGCAGTAAGAGGGAAACTACCTTAGATTCGAGCAAAGGAAGAGAAATGGTACTATCCCAGAGCTTCTTGGTTTGGCTGCAGCTGGAAATGAAATTCCCATAGGGCTGTGGGTGCCGGTGGCTTTGCAGAGCACCCCCTGAGTGCGCATGAGCAGCCGAGGTTGGGAAGCACTGAGTGAGGGACTCGGGGCACGAGTCCTCGTGCTGGCAAGGGAAGGGCCTTCGTTGTATAGATGTTTACCTTGCCACCGCTGTGACAGAGTGGGGTTGCACAAGTGCCAGGGAGTGGTGACAAGATGTTCTGTTTTCTCCTTTGACAGATGAGGAATGAGTTTACCATTACCCATGTTCTCATCCCCAAGCAAAGTGCCGGGTCTGATTATTGCCACACCGAGAACGAAGAAGAGCTCTTCCTCATACAGGATCAGCAGAGTCTCATCACACTGGGCTGGATCCATGTAAGCAATCCCGAGCGCCCCGAGGGCCAGGCTCCTCCTCTCTCCCCATGTTATAAACACACTGCTTATTTCTTTCTTCGAGCAAAGTGAACTATATCCAGATTATTTAGGTGATTGTTTTTCCCTCTGTCGGATACACACTCGACTTCCCTAGCATACTCGACTGCTTCTACTCCGGTATTGATTTCTGGGAACTACTTAGGGCTTTTTAATTTTTTTAATTTTAAAAACCATTTTAATCAAAATGAACTTGTTTCCCTAAAGTCCCAGTTCCCCTGTGAGTGTGAATGGTGATAGGACGCTGGCCTAGAGTATATGTGGGTATTGACTGTACAGGCTCTTCCTACTTCATACAAAGGATATTCCTGAAAGGTATATAAATCAAAATATTTTAATGAGCCAAGGAAGTTAATTCAGATGCTTGCATTCGGTCTTTGTCAAAGGAGCATACACCTTTATGTAAACCAGTTGGGTCACCAATATGGCGAATTTTCAAGTGTTTATTTATTGTGCGTAACCTTCTGGTGATATTTAGGTAAAATGTAATTCCATCCCTAAAGATCATTCTACATTTTTCTTTCTATTCCTTTCCAAACCCTCACTCCACAGACCAAGCTACTTTTCGTGCTGTGTGAGAGGCTTACATACAAACAAGTCCGCTCATTTCTGGATTTGGGGAGGTGTGTTAGACTCGGGAAATACTTACCCAGGAGGCAGTCCCATATGCCTCTCCTGTCTGCATTCCATGACCTAAATGTTTGCCTTCTATTGGGTACCCCCTATTATAGTATGTGGGAGGTAGAAAACTTGTTTCTTATCTGCCAGAGGATACAAATTTGAGTAAGATATGGTTTTAGTCTCATAAAGGAGATTAGACAAAGGGACAAGTAATCACTCTTCACATGAGGCAGAATGTGCCAAGTGCCTCCAGAGGTGTGAACAGCACTATGGAATTCAGAGGAGGGAAGGATTGCCCTTGGCTTGATTTACTAGAATTTTGACAAGATAGGCTAAGGGAGAATTCCATATGCAGGGGCAGCATTGGAATAAGCAGACTGTGTTCCTGAGACATTGAGAGGTCTGGTTTGTTGGGGTTTACGGTTCATATCAGGAAACCGTTGTCGATAAGCTTTAACGTGATACATTGGAGCAATGTTCTGGGGGGGTCTTGGTAGATAGGCAAAATAGTTCTGCTTTTTAGTAAGTGGAGAGCTTTTAAAGGTTTTTGAATAGAGCAGTGATATGATCAAAGCCATTCTTAGAATATCTAAAATAAAGGCAGTTTTAAAGTAGGTCGAGGCAGGGAGATCATATAAGAGGTTAGGGTGGTGATAGAATCTACTGATGAGAGCTAGGGTGATGACATTGCATTTGGGAAGGAGATGAACATAGCATTTCAGAGGATGTGGGGAATGAGTAAGAGGAAGATGAGTAAAAGCCACTGGTGACTTAGAGAGCAGGCCTGACTCATGGGGGTGGCAGTGATCATCCCATAAGCAGAAACAGGGGCTTCAGGAGGATAACTTCCTTTAGAAGTGGGGTAAATTGTGGGTTCAGTTTTGAGCATGTTGAATTTAAAGTATGTATGAGCATTCTGGTGGTGGAGGTAGTTATCAGGAAGTTGGAAATGTGGCTGGGACTAGGGAGCAAGGTCAAGGTGGGAAAGGGATTTGGAGACCTCTGCATAGAGCTGACCTGGGGGGCCTTGGGACTGGAGGAGAATGGAGAGCAAGAAAAGATTCACCAGTAGTTGGGGGCAGGCTGCCCAGGGGAGCATAGGGAATAGTTGGTCATGAAGCAAAGAGGTGGAAGAGCAGGGGGAGGGCAGTGTTACGGCACAGAAGCCAGAGGAGGCACGCTGTAGGAGTTGAAGAACTAAGGGGGATTGAGGTTATGCTGATGGTGAAATGTACACTATTTTTTTTTTTTTAAAGATTTTATTTATGTATTTGAGACAGAGAGAATGAGAGACAGAGAGCATGAGAGGGAGGAGGGTCAGAGGGAGAAGCAGGCTCCTCGCTGAGCAGGGAGCCTGATGCGGGACTCGATCCCGGGACTCCAGGATCATGACCTGAGCCGAAGGCAGTCGCTTAACCAACTGAGCCACCCAGGCACCCGAAATGTACACTATTTTTGGAAGAGTTTAGTTCACGGGGAAAGGGGGAAAAAAAATGGGACAGTGATTTAAGGAGTAGCCAGGTTGAGAGAGTATTTGCTTGATTTATGGCTTAGCATGAAAGGTTTGAACATGTGTTCTGTTTCGATTTTGGTTTTTCTGAAACCTTTATATTGGAAATATATCACATAAGAAAGGACATAAACATAAATGTACACTTCAGTGAATCATGAAGCAAACATTTGTGTGCATACATGACCCATTTGAAGAATGAGAACATTGTGAGAGGCATGCTCCCACCCCGATGGTCTTGCCCTGTCACACTTCCCCTCTGATACAGGTAATCTCTCTCTTTCCTGGCTTTTCTGGAAATCCTTTGCTGTCTTTACAGTTTTACTACCTACATGTATATCCCTGAGGTAGGAAAGTATTCAATCAAAAGTACAAAAAGGGGGCTCATCTTAATATGCAGTAGAAAACACTCATCCTTCTGAGACAGAATCGAAGGAAGAATTCAGAAAGATACAGAGAGATTTTGGAGGTTCTGTGTGGAGGGGTTGATGAAATTCATTTGATTCAACACGGTTGCCATCTCGATGCGCTGCCTGGCCAGAGGGGAGACAGGTGGTTTTAGGAACTGGGAGGAGATGGGGGAATGTTCAGGGAATTACTGTTTAGACTGCAGGTAGAACTCAGCCCCAAATGAATAAAAGGATTTCTAAAACTGTGAGGTCCAGCTAGGAACAAATTTAGAGCTGAAGTTGATGGTATTTCAGCTTTTTTCCCCCTGTGATATTGCTGTACCATTCCTTCCTAACTGGGGATTAAAAACAGAAAAAAGCAGAGGTTTGCTCAGATCCTAAACTTGGCAAGAGGATTATGCAGATCAGTTCTTCCTTCTGTACTTTGCCAGCTATAAATCAGGTTCCCTGGTCCAAAAGTTTATATGGTCATGTATTGCTCACCAGCTACCGGGTACCGGGTGACCCTCCAGCCCAGTATTCGAGGCCGTCCTTGAACTTTGCCTCAGCCCTGCCTTAGCCCGCATTGCTGTCCCGTGGCTGGTCCGCTCCCATCCAGGCGCCGAGGCTGCCCCCAGCATTCAGTCTCCTTGTTCACTTCTGCTCCTTTGGTTTATTGTTTTTCTCTTCATAAAAAGGCCTTCCTCTGTCTCCAGCATGACAGACACAACTGTTTTTTCAAGAAATTCAATTGTGAAGGGAAGGAGAAAGAGAAAGCACAATAGAAGGGAATAGAGGCTCAAGACAAGGTTTTTTGATTTAGTTTAACAATTATTTATTGAGCTTCTGCTGTGTGTCTCTATATTGTCTTTCTAGCTAAGCCAACTTTAGAAATCAGAGGACTAGATCGGCTTGTGTAGGCCTCGTTTGTTCCCAGTTAAAATTCCTTGTTTTAACCGTGAGATGAAAGGTGTTGGCACAGGCCGTTTGTCCTGTAGGGTCCTATAATTAGGTAGACACCATTTTTCCCTTGTGGTCACCAAAGTTCGTACTTGCCCCGCGAGGACCTGTGTGTGGATTTGCTGTCAGCACTCAGCTAACATGTTCCTGGCCTGCAGACCTCTTCCACAGTGAGCTGGCCACGGCTTTCTGTGGAGGGGTGCTTCTCAGATGAGGCTGCATATAAGAATCATTGAATCAACTTTATTTCTATTATTATTGTTATTATTATCATAGGTGGGGAGAGGGGCAGAAGGAGAGAAAGAATCCCAAGCAGGTTCCACGCCCAGCATGGAGCCCAATGTGAGGCTTGATCTCACAACGCTGAGATCATGACCTGAGCCGAAATCAAGAGTCAGATGCTTAACTGATTGAGCCACCCAGGTTCCCCTATATGAGCTTTTCAAAAAAAAAGTGTTTCAGGATGGATATTTCTAGGGGTGGGGCCCAGGAGCCAATGCTTTCGACAGGCTCCTCGGGAGCTTCATTTTGTACACAGCAGGTTTGAGAACGCTGATCAAGTACACTTATTTATGTTCTGGTCTTTCTGTCAGTGAAGGTTGGTAGTCTTTTTGAGTCCTACTGGGGCTTTTTCCATTCTTGTTATCTGTATTTACAGCCCTCTAAGATGAACATAAGGCATTATGCGACTCTTCATTTGTGTACAAACAGTGGTGTGCTCAATAAAACATTAAATGATTGAAAACAAAAACATTAAATGATTGAAAACAAATGAGATAAATTGAATGCACATTTCAATGGTGCTGTAACGGATTACCCTCAAATTTCAGTATCTTGGTCCTTTCCCCAAACAAGATAGGCTTTTTTGTGTGATTTAACTACCGCTGTGCCCCCCTGCTTCTTACATCCTTGTATGGTATGCTTTAGCCATAGGACAACGTTTGCCATTTTTGCCTGTAGAGCTGCACACTCACGCTTGACCTTTTTTTTTTTCTTTAATATTTTATTTATTTATTTGACAGAGAGAGACACAGCGAGAGAGGGAACACAAGCAGGGGGAGTGGGAGGGAGAAGCAGGCTTCCCGCAGAGCAGGGAGCCCAATGTGGGGCTGGATCCCAGGACCCTGGGACCATGACCTGAGCCGAAGGCAGACGCTTAATGACAGAGCCACCCAGGCGCCCCTCATGCTTGACCTTTTAACACCTCTCAGGAAGAAGAATCATTCACCCAACTGTGGTTTAAGTCGTTGACTTCCACCATGTTGAAGTATTGGATGGCATCTACCATCTGTTCCAGAATGGATGACTCTCCATTGCGGAGAGAGAGCTTGTGAGGGGCCAAAAAAGTCTTGATGGTCAATTAGAAATGATCATTTCTTCACATACTCCTGTTAAGCTATACTTGTTTACAGTGCTCAAAAGTAATGAACTTCAGGCGTACCCCATCGTGACTGCCAATGGCTTTGTGCTGGAGAAGGGGATTGTGGCCAGCTGTTGAGAAGTCTTTGTCTCTGTTTCCTTCATGGGGTAGGCTTGGCTGTCTCCCTGAGGGGGATCTCAGACGTGTTTTCCTCTTCTCAGACTCATCCCACACAGACTGCCTTCCTCTCCAGCGTTGACCTACACACTCATTGCTCCTACCAGATGATGTTGCCGGAGTCAATAGCCATTGTTTGCTCCCCCAAGTTCCAGGAGTAAGTCCATAGATGCGGTTTGGGGCAGTACACGGGGCTAGTGGGGAAAAGCCTCTGAGGAAAAGGTCTCTGTTTGGAGGGCCTTGTTCTCGGTAAAATATGTAGATTGTGGTATTCATTGGCTGTTTTATTTTATTTTATTTTATTTTTTATTTATTTATTTATTTAAAGATTTTATTTATTTATTTGAGAGAGAGAGAATGAGAGAGAGCACATGAGAGGGAGGAGGGTCAGAGGGAGAAGCAGACTCCCCGCCGAGCAGGGAGCCCGATGCGGGACTCGATCCCGGGACTCCAGGATCATGACCTGAGCCGAAGGCAGTCGCTTAACCAACTGAGCCACCCAGGCGCCCCTCATTGGCTGTTTTAAAAGGTTACCTTTTAAGCACCATATCCTGATACACCTACTATGTTTGTTTAATAAAGATAATCGAACAACAATTTCGATGCTTTTCTAAGAAAAGGACATAAGAAATTTGAAGTGTTTGACTTGAAGCAATAGGAATTTTAAGACTGATGTCAGATTAAAGAATTTCAGAGTCAAACAGATTATCTCAGCTAACTTCTTTTTCATTCTAAATCCTGTTATTTACTATGAATTCTCCCAGCACAGCTAGTGTGGTGGCAGTGATGAGTCATTCTCTAACTCTGATTCATTCACCAGAGAAGAGACCTATGTGCCAGCATACTTTTGAAGCTGTCTCAAAATGAACTCCGTGTGTGTGTGTGTGTGTGTGTGTGTGTGTGTGTGTGTGTGTAAGCGCGCACGCATGCATCCATGTGTGTTTGGGACTAGGGAAACACCTTTGCTTGATTCTGGACCTGCTTTTTCTTATTGCAGAACTGGATTCTTTAAACTAACTGACCACGGACTAGAGGAGATTTCTTCCTGTCGCCAGAAAGGATTTCATCCACACAGCAAGGATCCACCTCTCTTCTGTGTATGTATCTATATAGAAGAAATTGGGGCTCTGCTTCAAGCAGGGAAGACAGTCTGAGCTGATGAGGTGCATTGTCCTTTCTGACCCACATAGAGGATCAGCCTTGTCACTTATCTTTGCAAATCTTCCTAAAAACGACATAAGTGGGAAGCAGTGTGGGATAGGAATGGATTTGAGTCGTAGCTCTGCCATTTAAGGACTATCTTGGATTAGACTTAATCTTCCTGGGCCTCAGCCTACTCATCTGGAAAGGGGGATGATGATGATAATACCTACTTTATAGGGTTAATGAGAGGCTTAATTGAAGGAATATACAGAAAGTACCTGGCTTATTAAATGTTAGTATTTTTCCTTCATCAACACCAGTTGCTAAGCCTGTACTTCAATAAGAGATTTGAATTCAAAGGAAAGAAGCCACTTAAGATTGATAAGGTATATTTGATTCTGAAATTCTGCTTAAATAATAAGGATTTATTTTTATGACCTTCTTAGGAAGTTTTTTTTTTCCTAAGTTATATGCCATGAATAAAAAGTTTCAGTTGCTGAAACTTTTTCAATTTGCCCCTCAAATCTAGTAGATTGCTTCACTCCATGCAGGCCATGGAGTGTTATTTCTTTTGGGTTCACCAAAAAGTGACCAGTATAGAAAAGGGACTCAGAACCTTGTCACATGAAAGGAACTGGGGATGTTTAGAGGAGAAACCTCAGGGAGGATCTGAAAACCGACTTTAGGTGTTAGAGGAATTATTGTATGAAAAGGTATCGAGTGCATTTCATAGGACTCCCAGAACTAAAACTAAGTCCTGATGGAATGACAGTTTTCAGCTGAGTTTTGAGAAAGAACTTCCTGACAGATCTGTTCAAAAATAGGTCAGTCTGCTTGGAATGTAATAAATGTCTAGGTACCAGGATGTTGAAATAGAGGCTGCAAAAGAAGTGCCTGCGTTTTCAGTTTTTCAGTTATAAAGGCCCCTTTTGCATGCCAAAACTGAGCATTCCCCAAGTGACAGTGGGTGCACTGTATTAGCTGGTTGACACAGTGACCCCCCCCCCAAAAAAACTAATGAATTCAGCAATTCTTTCAAATAAATGTAAATTTCGTGACCGACTCTAGGATATACATCCAACTGAAAAGTAAATGAAGCTATGTGGGCCCACATTGATTGAGGTTACAGGTAGGGATTGGGGAGTCACTGACTCCCAGGCCCCTCACTGTAACTGCCATGTAAGTAGCAGTCTGGCTTCCAAACTGGAAACCACTAGCCAGAATAAGCATGTTAAATAAGAAGGTTTAAAAAGTGACTTCTTAGAATTTTCCAGGACTTTCCCTTTCTTTCTTTTCCCCTGTTGTAGAGCTGCAGCCACGTGACCGTTGTGGACAGAGCAGTGACCATCATAGACCTTCGATGAGAATTTGACTCGAACACTTCCCAAGAACTATAAAACCATATCAGTGTACTGTAGCCCCTTAATTTAAATTTGCAGAAAGCTCTGGAAGCTTTTTTAGACAGAATTGAAAGTGAGTATCACCTGGGGGGGGAACTGATTTTATATTTCTGGTTTAAGAAAGAATAATTGGCTGTATTTTTTAGGCAAGTGTGGAAAATAGCATGATCATGCTAGACAACTTTTCAGTCTGTCTGCAATTATAACTTGAAAGAATGGTGTAATGAACACTTAATCTATACCCTTTGTTCTAGATTCACCAGTTGTTAACATTTTTTTTCCTCTAAACTATCTTTCTCATTTCTCCATCAATTTGTTTATTGCTTACCTCTGAAATTATTAAGGGCATCTATGCAGAAATTTGGAAGCCATTTAGAAAATCTTTGGGTTTTCCTGTGGTTTATGACAATATTAATGAAGCTTATTACAAGGGTGAAGGGTAGCTCACTATGTCTGACCAGATGGTGAGGCCCGAAAACCCTAAAGAATGATTTTGTTAGGAAGTATTGTTATTTAACAAGTATTTCAGGATATTTTTTTCCTCTACAATAAAATAACAATTAACATATTTTGTGTGTGTATGCTCTAGAGTGATCTGTTTGATCAAGTATTGTGGAAACAAGCTAACTAAAAGGTCTGGTTGTTTGGGGAAAGGTGAGGGAAAAATGGAATTTGAGCTGGGCTGACATTGAAGGTGTGTCCCAGTTCACTGTTAACTGCTCAGTGTCATTTGTCTGCCTGTTGCCATCTTCCAGAGCTGTGAAGTTCTCTGTTCTTTTGGTGTTGTCTCAGGTGGGTCATCCCGTTCACTTCCTTCTTATGCCCTGAAAGCTTTCAGCTAACGATAATAGAGCCTTTATTTGCAGTGCCAGGTTACGCTCCAGATGAGTGATCACGTTCCTTTGCCACCCCACCCTACCAATGTTATTATGTTGACTATGTTTTTCTGACTCAGGCAACATCTAGGAAGGTGATTGAAGCTGCAGTTGGTTCTGTATTTCTCTTTCTATGAGCTAAGCCTAGCGTTCTAAGGTGGCCTGGAAATAATGGGATTGTTAGTGACCTCTCAGGTGAGGGCAGGAGAGTAAATACCTTGTATAGGAGAAGAATGAGTTTTTATATTAAAATTCTATGGGAAAAAGTCTGCAAATGTATGAAGTTTTGCTTCATTTTGAAGTTTTGCTTCATTTAAATGTTTTGTGTCCTTGAATATATTATGTTCTTTATCACTTAGGTTAGTGTCCTGGAACTTTTCCCCTGGAAGAACCAAGTCTCTATTCTTCTCCTCGTGGGTTCTTAACCCCTAAAGTATCAGAAATTCTTTCTTCTGCAGTTCTGGTGGAGGGAATGTGGGGCCAAGGGAGTCTGGCGAGGAGTCTGGGCAAGAGTGCCTCTCCTCTCACTGCCTTCCTTTCCCTACTGTGGCCCCAGAGGCAGCCTGGACTGTCCCACCTTGCCTTAATAGTCCTATAACTGCCCCAGTCTGGGACGTTCCAGGAAATTCATCCTTCCTTTCCATGCTCAGGGCTACTGCTTAGTGTAGGGCCTTATTACCTCTTACTTGGACTAGTGCAATAATAGGCTTTTACCAAGTGTCTCTCTCTCTCTCTCTCTTTTTTCAGTATTTCTTGACTCCAGTCTGTTCTGCCTTGTACAGTCAGGAGAAGCTTCCCACATTACAGCCATGCTCATGTTTCCTGTCTTGCTCCAAAACCTGTAATAGCTTTGCATTGCCTAAAACCTAAATTTAGCCTTTATTCAGAACTTTCTGCATATGACCACATAACGCTCTTGCTCCTGACTACACATTCAAATGCCTGGGGAGCATTTAAAAAAAAAAAAGTACTGATGCTTGTGCTCTACCCCACACTGATGAATTCTGAATCTCTGGAGTAGGGCCCCAGACAGTGTCGTTGTTTTGTTTTCGTCTTTGTTTCCAAAGCTGCTAGGGTGCTGCCAGGGTTGAAAAGCACTGCACGGAGTCAGAGTTCAGGGACCACTATGCCTAAGAATTGTGAGCTCTCTCATCCATCTCTGCACTTCAGAGACATTTTGCAAATGTTTGTCAAACCAGAGTGAACTGAATATGCCATGTGTCACAACCACATCGGTCATTTACTTTTTACCAAACGGCCACACCTTTTCTGCCTCTGCACCTGTGTGCAAGGAATCCCAGAGGCTGCCAGGGGCGGGGAGCGGGGGCAGGAAACCAGTCTGCAAATGCTCTCTTTGCGCCTGCTGCAGAGGCCGCTCTGCACGGGGCAGTTTCAGTGTCTCTTTCCCCGCCTAGCTCTGGGGGGAAAGCTGTGGTAGTAAGCCAGCCCACAAGGAAGCAGGGAGACCCATGAAAGAGAAAAGGAGCCAGAGTTATAGGGAAAGGAGGGAAGCGTTCCATATTGTGAATAAAAGGGAATCAGACCATGAAACATGAAGCAGCTTATACTGAAAGAGTGGCAACTGCTCAGTAAAGAGACTGATTCCTGGGCTCCTGAAAGCCTTTCTGCCTTCCCAAGCCACAGGAGCACCATGCTTACTGGTCTGGGCTGAGTGGAGAGAGAGGCTTACTCGTCTGGCTGCATCCCAGTTGGCTTCAGAGGCACAGACCTTCCAAAGTGCCATGGGCCGGGTACAGAGAGACTCTGGGGCAGCTGCTAGGTTTCTTCAGATGATCACTTTCACATAGTCCAGTTAAATGCCACCAAAGAGGAAGAAGAAACCACGTAAGCCTTTATTTTGCTTTCTCGGGTAACAGACACTTTAAAAGGCAGCATGGGGAGAAGCACTCCCTAGTGGGGCTAGTGTGGTGGATATTTGTTGCTTGAGAGGCGAGGGTTTCAACTTTGATTCTGGCACCCCTGATTTTAAAATCATGGTGCCTATCCCCTTTGTCTGCTGATCACTTCTTCTGGGTTTCAGTTGCCCCAGGGGAAGGAAAAATTTTTCATGTGGGGGTTGGGAGGAACGGAAACCCGAGAGCAAAGCATGAATGACGTGAAAGCCCAGTGAATCCCACAACGTTGGGCTGTTTCAATAGCTTTTGAGAACAGTTTTTGGAACAGACCAGTTTCTCCCTAGAAAACAGTTTGTCAGTTGGTATTGTGCCTCCTGACCCCTCTCTCCCGACCCCCGTATCTCACTGTTTTAACCCCGCCTGGGTTTGGAGACCAGTTTGTGACCACGGGTGGAATTTCTGAGTCAAGGCTCACTTTGTTTTGTGAGGAGCTTTGCCTGGGGCACTGAGAAAGCCTGTTTGGATCAAGACCACAGGAACATTATCCTCTAGAGAGGAAGTGCCAGACTGAACATGTAAGACTTTGCTTTTAGGCCCAGCTGTTTATTCACCCACAAGTCACTTAACTTCCCAAACTTCTTTAACAATCTGTAAAATGGGATCTGTCTGATATGCCTACCTCAAATGAGGACAAAATGAAATCCATGTGCAACTGTGAGAGTTGTAAAATGCTATAAAGATTGAAGGCACCTGTTATTTGTATCTCTGGAAATGCTAGAGATGAGGTGCCATTGCTCCTACCTACTAGACTTTTACAGCACCCACCTTCCGGCTACAAGACTCTTGAGGCAGATCCACCTTCTTTATCAGTAGCTGGGCTTCAGCTCCAAATATCTTACCTGGTCTGTTCTGATATTCTGAGCTGGAAAACTGAGAATCTCAAGAACCAGAAGAAACAGTCCAAATTTCTATTCATTTCCCCTAAGACCGAGAGCAGAGCCAGGACCCAAGGAGATTGCACCATATCTTTTATCTCTTGATTCCATCCCACTCCTCTTTGAACCTCCCACTCTTGTTGTTCCAACTAGTTTTTGAGATGAAAGAAGAGGAAGAGAACTTTGACCCTCTTCACAAAGTCGCCACTCCTTAACCCAGGGTTGAGTTTTTTGTTAACCTTAGCCTACTTGGGGTTAGAAGCGGGCCATACGTATCATTCACTGTGCCTGTTAGATCCCGAATCCAGCCCGGTTGCAATGCACAACCACAGGCCCTTGTGTCCTTCTTTGGTGACCACACTTGCTTCCCTTAGGGTTTAGCTCAAGTTTCACCTCCTCTGGTGCTTTCTCTCACCTGTAAGTTCACTCTGGGGGCTTCCTTCTTTGAACTCCAGTGCCACTTTTAGGCAGTTTCCCACAGCTCGATGAGTTGTCTTTTGCCATTTTGCAGTGTTTTCTCATTGTCTTCTTACGTGGGTCGGGTCTGAACAATCATGTAAATTCTGTAAGGGTAGGACTCATGCTTGTTTTCCAGCACTATGTTGAGTGCCTTTCAGTCAGCATGGCACTTCCTTACTTTCTTCGGCTTAGCCCTTCTTGAAATCGAGTCCTTGGTGTTGAATTGTGTGTAAGGAAGCCAGCTGGACCTGTGTCCTGATTGAGAAGCTCTATCTCCACTTTGTGGGAAGCCATCTTAACGCCTTGCCTCCGATGTTGCTCTTTGGGCCTGTGCTGCCACCGCAGGGTCACCTTGTGCCAAAGGTCTGAATGTGAGCAAGCGCTCTCAGCAGAGGGAGCCAGCAGTTGGGCTCTCTTCCAACTGCCAGGACAGATGGTTATCCTGCCCAACAGGCTCATTCAGTGGATAGTCAAGAGAAGATGTGATGGAGGCTGAAAGGGGGGAGTTCCGAGAGGCAGGAGGAGACCAGGGGACAATGGCACCACTATCTTATCACAGAAGCCAAGGAAGGCAACAGTTTAAAACAAGGGGAGAGGAGTGGTGCCAAATGGCTCGGGAGAGGTTTTCTGGGCTAATGACCAAGATGAGTTCATGGGAGGTGGCTGCTGACAGTGCTCTTCCCTGACACCCCATCACTCTACCACACCTCCTTTTTACTCTCCGAATAACACTGTCATTAGCTAAAATCATACTGTTTATTCCTAGCTTCTGTATCCAAAGTATACTCCTTGAAAACAACAACTTGGTCTTGTTCACTCTTGTGTTCTCAGCTCCCAGAACAGTGCCTGACACTCAAAAAGATGGGAATAAAGGCACAGACTCGTCCAAAGTCATCCAGCTAATAAGTGGGAAATCTCTGGGGTTCTGGCAGTGGGGAATAGAATGGTAAATGTGCACACATTTTGAATAATGATTTTAAAGATTGTACAATTTAAAAATTAACAAGTTAGTCATAGACGATTACCTCTTAGAAGGTAAAAGAAGGAAAGCATATGAGAAGCTAAAAACTGCCTATTTACTTATTCAGAGATGAATAATACAATATCACAGACTAAACATCTGGAATTTCTACAAGCTGTACAAGGAAGGAAACTTAGAACTTTATTATTTTTTTTATTTATTTGACAGAGAGAGGGACAGCTAGAGAGGGAACACGAGCAGGGGCAGAGGGAGAGGGAGAAGCAGGCCCCCCACTGAGCAGGGAGCCCGACGCGGGGCTCAATCCCAGGACCCTGGGATCATGACCCGAGCCGAAGGCAGACGCTCAACGACTGAGCCACCCAGGTGCCCCGAAATTTAGAACTTTAAATGCTTTAACTATTTAATGAGAAAGACTAAAAAATGAATTAAGCATTTGACTCAAATTAGAAAAAAAGAACAAAATATATAGTAGGAAAGCCAGGAGGAAAGAAACATGTATTAAAGTAGAAATTATTGATTTTTAAAATAGAGTAGATAAATTCATAATATCATTTTTTGAAAAAGGAATAAAGTAGTCAAAGAGGAAAAAGAAAAACATATCCAAAATTAGAAATGAACAAGGGGATACAACAAATGTATAAGAAAGTACTACATGTAAGTAGGCTAATGAATTTGCTCCTTGGTGAAATAGGAGATTTTCTGGGAAAAAAAATTTTATGTGTGAATGAAACCAAAATTCTCTTAATTATCTTAAGCTAAGTGGAAGACCTGAAAGATCAATAATCAATGAAGAAATGGAAAAAAGCATATGAGTGTTATCTCCATATGCTTTTCTGAATGAGTTCTTTCAAACTTTCAAGGAACAGGTAATTCTCATACCATTTTCTTTATTATATCACCATTCTGATTGTATGTAAGTATGTATGTATTTATTTATATTGCATATAATTGACATATTATATTAATTTCAGGTGTACCACATAATTATTTGATATTTGTATATATTGCAGAATGATCACAATAAGTCTAGTTAACATCCAGCACTATATACATAGTTACAGTTTTTCCTTGTAGTGACAGTATGATTAATTATAGTTGCCAGATTGTACATTATATCCCCATGACTTATTTATTTTGGAAGTTTATACCTGTTGACCCCCTTTACCCATTTCACCCACCCCCATCCTCCTCTGGCAGCCATGAATCTGTTCTCTGTACCTATGAGCTTGTTCTGTTTATTAAGATTCTACATATACGTGAGATCATATGGTATTTGTCTCTCTCTGTCAGACTTATTCCCCTTAGCATAATGCCCTCAAGGTCCATCCATGTTGTTAAATGGCAAGATTTCATTCTTTTTAATGGCTGAAAAATAATCCATTGTGTACATGTGCATGCACATGCGTATCTCACAACATGTATGTGATTACATACATATATATAAACAATTTTAAAATTCTGTCTTATGGCTGAATAATATACCATTGCATGCATATATATATACATATATCACAATATATGTGTGATAGATATGTATCTATCACAATTTTTTAATCTATTCATCCATCAGTGGACATTTAGGTTGTTTCCATATGTTGGCTATCGTAAATAATGCTGCAGTGAACATGGTGGGTGCATATATCTTTTTGAGCTAGTGTTTTCATTTTCTTCAGAAGTGGCTGCACCAACTTATATTCCCTCCAACAGTGCACAAGGGTTCCATTTTCTTAACATCCCTGGAATAAATCCTACTTGACCATGGTGTATGATCCTTTTAATGTATTGTTGAATTCACTTTGATAATATTTTGTTTAGGATTTTTGCATCTATGTTTATCAGGAAATTGGCCTTTAATTTTCCTTTCTTGTGGTGTCCTTGTCTGGTTTTGATATCAGGTAATGCTGGCCTTTGTAAAATAAGTTTGAAAATGTTCCTTCCTATTCTGTTTTTTTGGAAGAATTTGAAAAGAATTGGTATTAATTCTTTGAAGGTTTGGTAGAACTTACCAGTGAAGCTATTTTATCCTGGAATTTTGTTTGTAGGTAGTGTTTAAATTACTGATTCAATCTCCTTCCTAGTAATTAGTCTGTTGAGATTTTCTATTCATGATTCAGTCTTTGAAGAGTGTATGTTTCTAGGAATTTATCCATTTCTTTTACGTTGTCCAATTTGTTGATAGGTAATTGTAGTAGTCTCTTGTGATCATTTATATTTCTGTGGTAGAAGTTGTAACATCTCCTCTTTCAATTCTGATTTTATTTGAGTCTTTTCTCTTTTTTTCTTGATGACTCTAGCTAGGGGTTTGTCAGTTTTGTTTACCTTTTTTAAAAAAAAGCTCTTGGTTTCATTGATTTTTTTTTCCTATATCTTTTTATTCTCTATTTCTGCTCTGACGTTTATTTTCTTTTTTCTAGTAACTTTGGACTTCATTTGTCTTCTTTTTCTAGTTCCTTGAGGTCTAAAGTTAGGTTGTGTGAGATTTTTCTTGTTTCTTAACATAGGCATTTTACCACTGTGAACTTCCCTCTAATAACTGCTTTTGCTGCATCCCGTAAGTTTTGATATGTTGTATTTCCATTTGTCTCAAGGTGTATTTTGATTTTGCTTTTGATTTCTTCATTGATCCATTGGTTTTTCAGCAGCATGTTGTTTAATCTCCACGTATTCGTGAATTTTCTAGTTGTCTTCTTGTAATTGGTTTCTAGTTTCATACCATTGTGGTTGGAAGATGCTTGGTATGATTTCAGTCTTTTTAAATTTGTGAAGACTTGTTTTGTGGCCTAATATATGATCTATCCTGGAGAGTATTCCATATACACTTGAGAAGAATGTGTATTCTGTTGCTTTGGGATGGAATGTTCTGCATATATCTGTTAAGTTCATCTGGTCTAAGTTTTGTTTAAAGCTGATGTTTCCTTATTGATATTCTGTCTGGATTTTATGTGAGTGTGTATTAAAGTCCTCTACTATTATTGTATTTACTACTATTTCTCTTTGTGAGGTGTGTTAATATTTGCTTTATATATTTAGATGCTCCCATGTTGCTGACATGAATATTTACATATGTTATGGTCTCTTGTTGGATTGACCCCTTTATCATTGTGTAATGCCCTTCTTTATCTCTTATTACAGTCTTTGTTTTTTTTTTTTTTTTTACAGTCTTTGTTTTAAAGTCATTTTGTCTGATATAAGTATCACTACACCAGCTTTCTTTTGGTTTCCATTGGCATGGCACATCTCTTTTTATCCCTTCATTTTCAATCTGTGTATGTCCTTACATCCGAAGTGAGTCTGTTGTAGGCAGCATATGAAAGGATCTTATCTTTTTATCCATTCAGCCACTCTATGTCTTTTGACTGGAGAATTTTGTCCATTTACATTTAAAGTAATTATTATTGTGGCAAAAAAAATCACATAACATAAAATTTGCCATCTTAACCATTTTTAAGTGTACAGTTGAGTAGTGTTATATAGTATATACTCATATTCTTGTGAAACAGATCTCCAGAACTTTTATATCTTCAAAACTAAAACTCTGTACCCATTGAACATCTCTCCTTTCCCCCACCCCCCCACCCCAGGGTCACTACCCTTCTATTTTCTGTCTTAATGCATTTGACTTCTTTTGATACCTCATATAGATGGAATCATACAATATTTGTCTTTTTTGTAACTGGTTTGTTTTGGTTACCATAACATCCTCAAGGTTCATCTGTGTTGTAGCATGTGTCAGAATTTCCTTCCTTTTTGAGGCTGAATAATATTCCATTGTATGTATATATCACATTTTGTTTATCTACTCATCCATTGATCGGCACTTAGGTTGGCTCCATTCTCAGTTCTTGTGAGTAGTGCTGCTGTGGACTTTGGTCTATAAATACCTCTTACTGTTTTAACTGTTGTAGAGCATAGGAAAATAAGAAAACCAACATAACTCATTTTTATGAACACAACCTAATAAATCATGTGGACACACACATACATACACTTCACACCAAGCTCAGTAATAGAGATGCATAAATCCTAAATAAAGCACTAACAAATTTATCAATATAGTAAAGGAACATTAACTACCAGCATTTGTTGTCCATGCCATGATGCATTAGAACTTAGAACATATTAGTACTTTCGGGGCCCCTGGGTGGCTTAGTTGTTAAGCATCTACCTTAGGCTCAGGACATGGTCATGGGGTCCTGGGATCAAGCCCTGCATCGGGCTTCCTGCTCAGTGGGAAGCCTGCTTCTCCCTCTCCCTCTTCCTCTGCTTGTGTTCCCTCTCTCACTGTGTCTCTCTCTGTCAAATAAATAAATAAAATCTTAAAAAAAAAAAACCCAACATATTAGTACTTGCTCATGATGCTCAGGTAGTAAGTGGTAGGCTAGGATGGCAACCCATGTCTGCCCAGCTCCAGAGCCCTGATGCATTTGGTGAGTTTGTTGAGAATGTAACAATGGCCCCATAAAAGAAATCCGCTAATATCATATTTTGCAGAAGTAGGTCAAAGGAAAAAAACAGACCTAAGAGTCTCTACCTAATAAAGAACATTTGTTCTTTATTTTTGAAACTCCCCTAATAAATTAGGGGGGAAAAGAAGCTTCATTAACATGATAAATCTGAAAGAACACCCAGCATCATTCTTTTTTTTTTATTCTATTGGAGTTAACTCATTGTTAAGTGTTACATTATTTTCAGGTGTACAATATTGTGTACAATAGTGATTCAACGCATTCAGTATGCATCATTCTTTTTAAGATTTTATTTATTTGAGAGCGAGTATGAGTAAGCAGGGAAGGGGAGGAGCAGAGGCAGAGGGAGAAGCAGGCTCCCCACTGAGCAGGGAGCCCGATGCGGGCTGATCCCAGGACCCCAGGATCACGACCTGAGCCAAAGGCAGATGCTTAACCAACTGAGCCACCCAAGCGCCCCCAACATGCATCATTCTTAACAAAGAAATAATGTCAGGGATAAGGCAGACCCTTTCTAACCACTATTATCTCACAGTGTCCTGAAAGAATAATCTAGCCAATGTAATGAAGTGGATAAAGAGTTTACTGTTGGAAAGGAGACACAGTTTTTGGTTGCAAACTAAGTATCTACCTAGAAATCTAGAGATAATCAATCCTGAAAAATGGGTAGACCTAATAAAGAGCAGCAGTTGTCCACTAAAAGACATATATAAAACTTCTGAAATAGCTTTCCTAGTTCAAGAAACAACCAGTTAGGGGTGCCTGGGTGGCACAGTTGGTCGAGTGTCTGCCTTCAGCTCAGGTCATGATCTCAGGGACCTGGGATCGCCCTGTGTCGGGCTCCCTGCTTAGCGGGGAGTCTGCTTCTCCCTCTCTCTCTCCCTCTTCCCCTTCCTTCCACTTGTGCCTCATGCTCGCTCGCTCTCTCTCTCTCAAATAAGTCTTAAAAAAAAAAAAAGAAAGAAAGAAACAACCAGTTGCAGTTGGGGGAAAAAAATCTCATTCATCCTAGCAACCAAAACTATAAAATACCTTGGAACAAAATGAACAGGAAATGTGCAAGACTTAACAGGAAGAAAACTGAGCTTTACAGAAGGACATGAAGAAAATAAACGGGTAGGCAGATATGCGATATTCCATGAGGGGAAGACTTAGTGCTTTAAAGATGTTAATTCTTTTTTACTTGATCCATAAATTTAAATGCAAGTCAACAAAAATCTCTTTTTTTTAAAGCAGGCTCCATGTCCAGCATGGAGCTCAATGCGGGGCTTGAACTCACCACCCTGAGGTCAAAACCTGAGCTGAGATCAAGAGTCAGATGCTTAACCAACTGGGCCATCCAGGCACCCCTCATTTTTTTTAACTTGGAAATATTATTCTAAAAATAATCTGGAATAAGTAAAATAACCATTTTTTAAAAATTGAAAGAAGATGAATGTTGGGGGAAATTTTATTACCAGATAGCTCTTATTATAAACTTGTAAGTTAAAATAATACCATACTGGTGCTACACTAATTTAAAAATTAGCAAACTTTATTGTTGAAGGAGTTAAGACTTGAAGAGATGAGTTGCCAAAGACCACAGAACTCTGAATGAGTGGTGTCAGACTTCCAAACCCACACTCTTACCACAATGCAACACTGCCTTCCTGAAATATATGTAGATACATGTATTCATAAAACTATGAGAAAGAAGCACACCTAAATATGAATATTAGTTATCTGCAGATGATGGAATTATGGTGTGATTATTCTATTTTTTCCCCTTCTATACTTTTTTAAAATTTTCCAAATATTCTACAGAGAACAATATTGCTTTTATAATTGGACAAAAAGGACAATGCCTGCTATTTTCAGAACCCAAAGCTCCACTGCCCCTTCAATGTGGGAATTCGGCCAAGATCTTATTCTTGGACAGCATCAGTGAAAGGGCCTTGGGAATGCTCTTGGGCGCAGCCACAGAGGCATGTCATATATGGAAACCTTCCATTAGGATGACCTCACCACTGGAACCCATTCAACATAAACCTTGCCTGCAAGAGCTAGCAGAGATCTTTGGACAAAACCTGGAGGGTGAAGAGCCGAGAAAGAACTGACCTAAAGAGAGAACTGGGCTCTTGGCCTGTAGAAGTCCTCTGTATCCATCTGGGCTTAGCAGGTCTCTGTGATCAGTTCCTAGGGAAGGATTACTTTCCCCATCTCACTCTCCTCCAAAAAAGAACTCCCACAATGGCCAGAAGGTTATTTCTGTCTTTTTCCTGGGGCCTGAGTGAGACCTAGGTTGTTACTTGTGTTGGAGAAATAGTAATGGGTTATTAGTGGGTGAAAGAAGTGGAAACATCACCTAGACTAAAGGAAGTAAGACTATTCTTAGATATTCCTCAGTCGGTCCCTGTAGTTAGTTTCCCGATTCCTGGCGGTCTCCTCTCTTTACCTCACTTTGTCTTAAAAACAGCACTGGCCCCTTTGCCACCTTGAACAGCTCTTAACAGCCCTGCTTGCCATGCTTAAACATCTGTGTCTAGAACTCCTCTCACTCAGCTTAGTGTTCTATACTTCCCCCTTGGCTTTGGAGTTTTAAATTATTCTTAATTGAACCATGGTAGACTTGGGATAAGTTTACACAAATATTTTAGCTCCCAGTCCTAGTGTTCTGTAAGCACAAAGCCTCTGATTATGACCCTTAGAACTTAAACGTGGCCTAGGAAGAGACCATATAATGAGAATAGAATGCTGTGTTAGTTTGAACTATTTTCATTGCACTGACAGAAAATTCAATTCAGATTGGTGTTCAGGCACAGCTGGATCCAGTGCCCACTGTCATCAAGACTCATTTTGTTTTTTATGTTTTGTTTTAAAGATTTAATTTTTGAGTAATCTCTACAACCCACGTGGGACTCGAACTCACAATCCTGAGATCAAGAGTTGCATGCTCCACTGACTGAGCCAGCCAGGCACCCCAAGACTCATTTTGTATTCCTCTCTTGGCTCCTATATACTCAGTGTTTGTTCATTTATATTTTGTGTGTGTGTGTGTGTGTTCATTTAAATAAGTTTTTCCAACAGAGTAGTTTCGATGGCTATAGGTTTATATCCTATTGTCTTGGTAAGTCCAACAAGAAAAAGAGAACTTCTGTGTCCAACAGTTCCAAAACAAATTCCTGGAATTGAGTTGTTCAGTAATGGCTTTGGTCATGACTTCATCCTAGGACCAGTCACTGTGGCCAGGGGGATAGACTATAGACTGCTCTGATTGGCCAGGCCTGGGCCTTGTGCCTATACACCAACTGAACCACATGCACTGAGAGTGGGGGAGAATTCATTCTCCAAAGAAAAATCATGATGGCATTAAGGGCAGAAGGAGGAGTGGATGCTGGGCAAGCAAAAGGAACAGATGTCTACAATAGGTACCGAGGAGGAAAAAGCGAGGTCTTACCATCGCCACTGTGGGCAGTATGACACCTAAGGTGAACAAGCTATTAAGATAGAAATGATACCCCAAGTACTATTGGCTCTAGATAATAACACCGCGTTATGGGGTAATGACCCCTTCACTCCCCAAAACATGGATCACACATCCAGGCCGGGGTCATTCATTCATTTAATTTGCATTTATTGAGCACCTATTGTGTGCAGAGCACTGTTCAAAGTACACAGAAGTAAATGCTGTGCTTTCTGTCTTCAAGGAGTGAATAGTGGAATTAGATAAAGGAGCCATGCTCTCATGAAAGAGCACAAGAGCAGGTTCTTCCTAAATGATGAGTATACACGGGATGAGCAACAACTTTACATATGAGTGTTGAGGGAACCCAAGTAAGGGAGAAATGAATGTTTTCACTTCAGTTATATTCCACGTTTATAATTTCACTTATACCCTTTATAGTTATAATTTATTTGTACTCCACTTTAAATTCTTTAAACAAATATTTGTGCCCACTAAGTGTCAAGACCCCAGACTCTGGATACCTAGTAGAAAGGTTTTCCAGGATATGTGAAATATTAGAAAGAGAAGATAAATTGATTGAATGTGAGGGCAGATGAATCTAGAATACATTCCCACTATGGATGAGCCACATGATGTGTGATGTCATAAATAATACAAACATGTATATAATGAACCCAAACAACACATAGAGGGCTCTATTTTGACATGTAAAAGTTGGCACAATATATAGTAAAATATGTATATATTATATATAACATATATAATACAGTGAAGTACAATATGTAGTAAAGCACAATATATAGTAATAGTAATTCTGCTGGAACTCAGGTGGGTGCAGGCGATGGGGCAGTATCTAGTTCAGCTCAGACAGCTAGCTGTCTGCTAATCCAGCTTAACCTAGATGCTGGACCGCATGGATTTTAAACAACTCCAAGTTCCTTTTCAGTGACAGTGAACTTGGAATTGTAATTTTTGGCAAGTGCTTGGGGTGCAGCTGCCAATCTTTATTGGTGGCTGAGTAAGGTCCGAGGCTCTCAACTTTCAAACTGTTTTTGTTTTAACACAGCTCACCAAAATTTAGTAAGAGAGCCCGTGGGCCACTTACTACATGGATTCCCACTTCACAGCAGAAAAGGAACTTGCAGTAACCACAAAGGGTTTCTGTACAAGCAAATTTGAAGAGTCAAATTTTGGACAATGTGGTTGTCTCCTTATTTATGAGCTTGGGAATAACATGGGAATACCTACCCAGGTAATCATTTCAGTGTTCAAGGTTTTGATCTTGTAGCCCTTCTTTCTATCCATAATTGGCTAGCAGAGTCTGTTGTATATACAAACCATTCTTTGTCCAGGAAAATAAAGCCCTATCATCAGAGTAAAAAAGAATATCTTCCTTCCTTCCTTTTTTTTTTTTTTTAATAGCAGGAGCTATGCAACCAGCCCATCCAAAAATAGTATCAGGGGCGCCTGGGTGGCTCAGTTGATTGAGCGACTGCCTTTGGCTCAGGTCATGATCCTGGAGTCCCAGGATCGAGCCCCGCATCAGGCTCCCTGCTCAGCGGGGAGTCTGCTTCTCCCTCTGACCCTCCCCCCTCTCATGTGCTCTCTCTCTCCTCATTCTCTCTTTCAAATAAATAAATAAATAATCTTAAAAAAAATAGTATCAGATTTTTTTTTTTTTAATGAGTGGAAAAGTACTGGTGTCAGAATTCAGCCTGGATCAGCCCTCAGGAAACCTGCACACCACCCCCCTGCCCCTCTCTGGCCCATGAAGTAGAATAGCAGCACCAAAATCAATTCGTCCATGGCCCAGACTGAGGAAAGGTCAATAAAAGTTACAGACAATTTGATATTATTCTTGCCACTGCAGGGCAGAAATTATGGCAGTGACCTGTGGTAGAATTGCTTTTGAAAGCCCATCTGTTCCTTATGTCAAATGTTCATCTGAGAACCCAGGGTTTTCACAACTTGTTAAAGAGCTGGCATAGAATCGGGGTAGAACGATCAATAAACAGACTTTTAATTTGAGTTAGAGGAGGCACAGGTTGTTCTTACTCAAGGAAGATAAACTGGATTCTGGGTCTAGCTGAACAGAGCTAAGTCCAAAGAATAAAAACACAAATAATAAGCACAATCAATAAACAAAACTGGGGATGGGAGCCCACCATTCAGGAGAAGCATTAACAACTCCAGAGGCAAAAAGTTGCCCCCGGGTGCTTTATTTAGATCAAGTTTTAAAATTGTCTGGGCAGTGAGTTGGGCTCTAGTCAGAGATCGGCTTCATATTTATAAAAATTGGGGCAGTTGACCTTGTTTTGTGAGAGCCAGAGGAAGAGAACTTCCTAGGGGTTTGGTCCCACACAAACTCACTTTCCAGGATAACAGCTCAAAAGCCTCTTCCCGGAGTCTGCTCTTGCTGCCAGATTCCATTCTCACCACAAGGTGTTATTGAAGTAAAGTATTTTTAAGACAGTGAAAAAATGTATTCTAAACTTTAACTTTTATGAGGTCTTGAGTGGCCTTTTTCTATTTTGGGCTTTCACAGTTTCTTCAGTTGATGTGTTCAAGGTTATTTTGGAGAGCCAAGACTTAAACCAAATGTAGGAAAAGAAGGACCTGCGTTTGCTGTAACATTTTGAAATTAAGACTCATTCTAAATTATTTGCCCTATGTTGTTATGGGAGAACCTCGCCTTCAGACACTGCAAGTGATACTTCTGGTAGTTCTCAGCTGATCCCAAGTTGCAAGTATATTTTTCCCCTCAGCACTAGGGGAGGGCATAATGCTGAGGTTACGAGTGGGCTCCAGAGCCAGACTGACCTGGGATGGATTCCTGGCTTCCTCACTTACCAGCTATGTCACTTAACTAAGTGCCTTTACCCTCTCCAGCTTCAAAGTCCTCAATTTCATAAAATGTGAAAACCAGGAGTAAATAAGTGAATGCATACACAGGGCTTAGTACAATTTGTGACACATAGATACAACTCAGTAAGTGGCAGTATTGATAATAGCAATCATAGTAATAACAATGAGGCCTAAGGCCGGTACTTTGCTGTGAATCACCCTTTGGGGACTCTAGCTCTGCAGGGGAAACATCCTTCTCTTGCCTAGAGAGATGGACAGAGGATCCTAACAGCCCACGGAGACCACAGCCCCTACTCACAAAATGAAGGTGGATGGTTCCCGCTTTCATTTAGAAGCCACCCTTCTGGGGACACATGGGTGTCTTAGTTGGTTAAGCATCTGCCTTTGGCTCAGGTCATGATCTCAGGGTCCTGGGGTCGATCCCCACGTCCAGCCCCACGTTGTAAGGCTCCCTGCTCAGCAGGGAGTCTGCTTCTCCCTCTCCTTCTTCCCCTCCCCCTCTACTTGTTTTCTCTCTCTCTCTCTCAAATAAATAAAATCTTTAAAAAAATGCCACCCTTCTGGGTGGGCAGGCCCAAGTGTCAGGTGGATCTTGACTTTTAAAATAACCGTCTAGCAGGGAGGCTATCAACCCTGCTTTTAAAGCCCTCTAGCCCCCCTTTCCCCTATTATTCTCCTCCAGCTTTTCCTGTCTGGGGATGAGGGTAGGGATTGATGGGAACGACATGATGACTGTGGGAGTCGAGGGACTCTGTCGAGGGCACTGCCTGAAAATAAGTAAGGGAAAGAATAGGGATCCTGGGATACCTCCCAGGCCAGCCCAAGGTTTGGGACACTTAGAAAGTGGAAAGGGGTGTCATCTGTTTCTATCTCCTCCAGGATCAGGGTCATCTCAGAGGGCTGGGGGGAAAAGGAAGGACATGTGTCTTTTTACTTAGATGTATGGTAGATTTCAAAGTTCTCCCCTTTGGCTGTTACTTCATTTAGCACTGACTGTCAAATGCTGACTTTCTTGTAGCAATCACGTGTGGAGTTTTCTGTGGGTCCCATGCAAACTGCACCTCCCTACCCAAGCTCGCACTTCCTTGATATGGGAAGTCTGGCCTGGTTCAAACACTTTCATCCTCCCTTGTCCCTACCCTTTCCAGTGGTACAACCACAGCCTTTCTCTTGGGTGGAGTGTTAGCAAGAAGGCTCCAGCCCAACCACATTCCCTGTGCCCATTGGTCTTATGAGGACACCCCAAAACTGAGGGTGTCCAGTCTGCTCCACAGACTTCCCCACTGCCTGCTGTATTACTGTCTTCCCCCAGCACCTTCAGGTGGGCTCAGGGCAGTCCAGCACAGCCACTGCACGGGCAGACAGCCAAATGGAGAGTGAAAACTATTCTGGGCACCTGGATCTTCCAAACTGTCCTCTTGGAATCCCCCCCTTCTTGGCGGGGATGCAGCCCTCTCCGCAGAGTAATAGGAAAATCCCCTCTCATTACAACACTGCTCTCCCCCAAGACTGAGGACTCGGCTGGGAAGACTCCGTCTCCCTCTCTTCTGGCTTTCCCACATAGACACCTGTGGGGAACGAAACCAGAAAGGTGGCTGAGCTGCCTCTCAGTAAGGCCTGGGGGAGGGGTTGCGCTCCAGTTTTGGCCATCTTCTAGAGCCTGTTGTTTGCAGTTGGGGCCATAGCGACGATTTCAGGGAAACAAAAATGTTCACTCAACAGTCTGTACCAGGTAAGATTTAATCCTGTTCAAATACTCTACATCTTTCTTGGTTTTTGTGCCCTCTTGTTCTATCAGTTACTGAGAAAATTGTGTTACTCCCAGTATGATTGCAAATATATTTCTCCTTTTTGTTTAGTTAATTTTTTCTCTCTCTGTCCATATATATATATATGTGTGTGCTATTGGGTGCATACAAATGTGGAATTGTTATATCCTCTGGTGGACCGACCCTTTTATATTATAAAATGTCTCTTTCCTTTATGACTGCTCTTTGCCTTAAAACATACGCTGTTTGATGTTGGTATAACTTTGTTTTGACTAGTGCTTCTTTCAGTTTTACTGAATCTTTGTATGTAAGGTGCATCTCTTATAAGTAGTGAATTGCCAATTTAATATCATCAAATATCCGGTTAAACAATCTTTATCTTTAAATAGGGATATTTACTCAGTTTAAATTTAATGTAATTACTGATATATTTGTGTATAAGCTCACCACCTTACAATTTGTTTTCTACTTTTCCCTCTTCTTCCAAGAAGATCAGTCTTTTCTGTCAAGGTCATTGCTGATTGGCTGGGACCCACCCCTATTGTGGAGGATAATCTGCATTACTTGAAGTCTACGGATTTAAACATTAGTTTCATCTTAAAAATTCCTCCAGAGAAACACCTACACTAATGTTTGGCCAAATATCTGGGTACTGTGTCTAGCCTAGTTGATACATAAAGGTGACCATCAGGTCCCAGTGGACCCAGAGTGTTTGACAGGCCGCTCCCCACAGGGGCTCTGATTTCCATTGGTTTTCTCCCTTGCCCCAAAATTCGCTAAAAGCACTGGTAAGCTTCTTAGTCTCTTAGTTACTGCTTCTTGCTCAACTTCTTCTTCTTCTTCTTCTTCTTTTTAAGATTTTATTTTTAAGTCATCTCTACACCCCACATGGGGCTCGAACTCACAGCCCCGAGATCAAGAGTTGCATGCTCCACCGACTGAGCCAGCCCGGGGCCCCACTGCTTGATCAACTTCTTGGTCTCTGCCCTGTGCTGCTATAGTATGGGAGGATGTCTCAAGAGGAAGATTGCATAGAATATCAGATTTACCCAAATGAGTTTCCTCTCTCTAGAAACCTGGCCTCTTATGTCCTACCTGCTTTGGTAGTTCTGGGTGCCTTCAAACAGGTACGCTTTCATATTTTATCCTTGTGGGAGGGTCATTGAGATGCTGAAATGGACATTTTAGGAAATCCAACTCCCAATGAATAACTCTTAAACTTAGAATGGAGCAATACTTCCTTAAGATGAAAAATAATGCAAATTATATTGAATAATACTAGAATAGGGTCCTCAGTGGTGTATTGGGAAAGAACATGCTTCAATATTACCTGTGTAGCTAACAAAGCACAGTCACCTGGATCCCCCTCAGATTTAATGAATGTGAGGTTAGCGGAGATGGGTTGAGAATACCAAACTAGATGCATTTTCATTAAACACAAGGATGCCTTTTGTAACAAGGGCAAAATGTTAAACATTGTTCTGGAAGTTCTAAATAGTGTAATAAAAATAAGAAAATAAATAACATGTAGAAATATTGGTTGAAATAAGTATTTTCAGATGATACATTATCTAGAAAAAAACTTCAAACTAATGAGTTTAGTAAGATGACTAGATATATGTGTATATGTGTATATAATAATATACACGTGTATATTATAAATGTATATATTTCCTATACATCAGTAATGAGTTAGAAAATATAACAAAAATGTCAATATAGCAGCAATAAAAATATAAAAAACCTCGTTAAGAAAACAGAACTCTGCAGAATCTATGTGATGAAATCTTCGTGATGTTATTGAGGAAGATAAAATTTTGAATAAGTGGAAAGACATAAATGAAGTCAAACAGCACAAAGATATAAACATTTTATCAGTTAGTATATAAATTCAATGTAACTCCAGTTAGGGGTCTCAATTTTTTCAGGGGATTTGGTGCAAGAATTTCACAAAATGATTTTAAAGTTTTTCTGGAAGAATAAATGAACAGTAACAACCAAGAAATGTTTGAAATAGAGTAACAATACAATATTTATTTCTGCAGATACTAAAACCTAGAGCTATAATTAAAATGGTGAGATACTGGTACAGAAATAAGTAGGCAGATAAAAGAAGAGGGCAGAGTATAGAAAGAGAGAACATTCAAATCATGGAGATGGTGTTGACTGGTTTATAAGTGATATTGTTTAATTAACAAATAGTGTTTGGGTCGTAGCTCTTGGGGGAACAAGGAAGACAGGGAACCTTGAACCTATCTCATAGTTTACATTAGAATAGATTTCTGCTGGATTCAATAAAGATTTCAATATAAGAAATGAAATAACAGAAGTGCCAGAATAAAATGTAGGTGAATATTTACATAATTATGAGTTGAGGAATGACTTCTTTAAACATGGCCCAAAAATACATACCATGAAGGGTAAGACAGATATTTTTATGTCAAAAGTTAAAACTTTATCGGGGTAGCATTTACCTTGGGAAGATTATTGACTAGGAGAAGTTACATGGAAAGTGGTTATGTGGGTATAAAGACTCAGTGCACACTTACAATTTGTTTACTTGTCTGTATGTGTGTTATTCTTCAATTAAAAAAAAAATTTCAATAGAACTTCCAGTTGGAAAAAGATACCAAGAAAATAATTTTTGAAAAAATAACAGACTAGGAATAAAAATTTCAACATTCACAACATATAAAAGGTTAATTAATATCTTTAATATAGCAACAGTTATCGTAAATCAGTAAGAAAAGATTAAACACCCTAATAACAGTGAAAAATGCACAAAATTAGTACATATTGACAATAAATAAGAAAAGATGTGTAATGCACTAATAACCAAATAAATGCAAATTTAAACCCAGGATGACAATATTTTTTACCTATTAGATTACAAAGATTTAAAAGTTTGATGCTCTCTAGCTAGGTTGTAAGGAAAGTAGCAATCTTGTACTTGAGTGGAAGAATAAATTGCAATTACGTTCTGGAGGTCTGGCTTAGCAAAATGATTTATAATTAAAATGTGCATTCTACTTGACCAAGAGATTTCTCTTTTTGGAATGATCTAAGTCTAAGGAGAGATAATCCCAGAGGTTCACAAGCATAAGTGAAAACATATTCATTACAGTATTGTTTGTAATAGTGACAAATTGGAAGCTAGTTAGACAGCCAATCAGTAAAGGACTGGTTCAATAAATACATTGACATATATGCAATCCCAGGCGCCTGGGTGGCTCAGTCAGTTAAGCATCTGCCTTTGGCGCAGGTCGTGATCCCAGGGTCCTAGGGTCCTAGGTCCTGGGTCTTGGGATTGAGCCCTGAGTGGGTCTGCCTGCTCAGCAGCGAGTCTGCTTCTCCCTCTCCCCTTCCCCCCGACCCTGCTCTCTCTCTTAAATAAATGAATAAAATCTTTTTTAAAAGTTTAAAACGAAAATAAAAATGAAATATATGCAACCAATAAAATAGATGTTGGTGAAAATATATACTTATGGACACAGAAAAAAGAAATTCCAAGACATTGTGTTAGGTGATAAAAATGGGGTTTCTTGATTTCTTCATGTAACTGATATTGAGTGCCCACATACATCAGGGCCTCCCCTAGTCACAAAGGGATACAGCAGTGAGGGGAAAAAAAAGTAAAAGCAACTCCTGCCTTCCTGGAGCTAACATTCTAGTGGCAAATGAAAGATAATAAAGTGAAATAAATTATGTAGTTATAAAGCTGTGTATGCAGGACAATACCATTTTTCTAAATATGTATTTGTATTGAAAATGTCTGCAAAGAGTTTAATCCATAGTGACTTTTTGCATGCTGGGGATTTTTATTTTCCACTTCATACTTTTTTTCCTGAAGTGTTTTGAGTGAGTATTCCTTTTAAATCAGAAGAAAATAACTGAATTTCTATTTTGACAAAAATAAAATGGCAAAAAGAGTGAATAAATGGTATTAGCTGTTGCCTTCCCTCAAAGAAATTAAAAGATCAACAACTGTCAAGTGGAAGAGATTTTTTGACATTAAAAAGAAGTGCTCGGGGGCCCTGGGTGGCTCAGTTGGTTAAGCCTCCGACTCTTGATTTCAGCTCAGGTCATGATCTCAGGGTCATGAGATCCAACCCCACCTCGGGCTCCGCGTGAGATGTGGAGCCTGCTTAAAATTCTCTCTCTCCCTCTCCCTCTGTCCCCCATCCTGCTCACATGTGCTCTCTCTCTCTCTCTATATATATATAAAATAAAAAAATAAAAATAAAAATAAACATGCAAATACAAATCAAAACCACAGTGATGTGGAGTAGCATTGCTGGTGGAAATGCAAGATGGTATACCAATTTTGGAAGCCAGTTTGGAAGTTTCTCGCAAAACGAAGCATATCCTCACGTATTACCCAGCAGTCACACTCTTTGGTATACATATGGGTTGAAAATTCACAGCTACACAAATACCTGCTCAAGGATGTTTGGAGAAGCTTTATTCATAATTGACAAAACTTGGAAGCAGTGGGTGAATGGATACATAAACTGGTACATCCAGGCAATGGACTATTTATTCAGCACTAAAAAGAAATGAGCTGTCAAACCATAAAAAGACACGAAAGGAGCCTTAAATGCATATGACTAAGTGAAAAAAGCCAATCTAAAAAGCCTACAAAAAATAAAAATAAAGAGGCTACATACCGTGCGATGCCAACTATGTGACATTCTGGAAAATCAACACTATGGAGACAATGACAAAATCAGTGATTGCCAGGAGTTGGAGTGCATGGAGAGAGATGAATGGATGGAGCGCAGAGGATTTTTAGGACAGCAAAATCAAAAGGCAAAATCCTGACACTGTAATGATGGATACATGTCATCATACATTTGTCAAAACCCATAGAATGTACATCAAAAGTGAACTCTAATGTAAACTGTGATCTTTGGGTTATAATGACATGTCAGCGTAGGTTCATTGATTGTAAAAAATGTACCTGTCTGGTTGGAGATGCTGATTGTGGGGGAGGATATTCGTTGGGGGGGCGGGTAAGGTGTGTATGGTAAATCTCTGTACTTTTGCTCAGTTTTCCTGTAAACCTAAATCTACTCCAGAAAATAAAGTCTATTTATTTATTTATTTATTTATTTTGGAACACACAGAGCTACCACCTCACACCCATTAGGATGGCTATTATCAAAAAATGTCAGTGAGGATGTAGAGAAACAAACACTTATACACTGAATGTGTAGCTGCTGTGGAAAACAGTGTGGTGGTTCCTAAAAAAACTTAAAATAGAAATACCACGTGATTCACGAAAGCCACTTCTGAATATATACCCAAAAGAATTGAAAGCAGTGCCTTGAAGAGGTATTTGTTCATATTCATTCGCAGCAGTATTCACAGCAGACAAGAAGTAGAAATAACTCAGGTGTCCTTCCGTGGATGAATGAATAAATGTGGCAAATGCCTGCAGTGCAATATTATTCAGACTTAAAAGGGAAGGAAAGTCTGACACATGCTACCACATGCATGAATCTCAAGGACATGATGCTAAATGAAATGAGCCAGACACACAAAGACAAATACTGTATGATCCCACTTACAGGAGGTGCCCAGGATTGTCAAAGTCACACCGACAGAAAATAGGTGGTTGCCAGAGGCTGGGGAAAGTTGTTGTTTAATGGGTACAGAGTTTTATTTTTGCAAGATGAAAACATTCTGGACATTGTTTGCACAGTAAAGTGAATATATTTAACATTAGTAAACTGTACACTTAAAAATGGTTAAGATGGTACATGTTATGTTATGTGTAGTTTACCACAATTAAATATAAGAGAATAAAAAAAATAAGTGCTCAGGATTCCTAAGAATGTTTTGAAACACAGACACCAAAAAAGAAAGACCTTTGATTAAACTTCAATAAGGCAGATGCTCCGAGACAAAATCAAAAGGCAAATGTTAAACTGGGAGGAAAATACATATTTGCAACCGTTGGGATAGGCAAAAGGCTAATAGTATCACTAATGAAATGTACCAAGAACTCTTATAATTCAAGAAGATTAAAATGAACCATCCAATGGAAAAATAGACATGAACCAGCCATTCTCAGAGAAAGACCAAAAAAAAAAAAAAAAAGTTAATGCCGAATGTGTTCATTCTCATTAGTTACCAAATAATTATACATTTTAATTAAATTTTATTTTTTTTCTAAGTAGGCGCCACGCCCAGCATGGAGCCCAACGTAGGGCTTGAACTCATGACCTTGAGATCAAGACCTGAGCTGAGATCAAGAGTCGGATGCTTAACTGACTGAGCCTCGCAGCTTCCCCTGAATTTTAATTTAAGGTACTGGGTACCTGGCTGGCTCAGTCAGTAGAGCATATGACTCTTGATCTCAGGGTCATGAGTTCAAGCCCCACATTGGGCATGGAACCTAATTAGAAAAAATAAAAAATAAAACGAGAAGGTGCTAAGTTTCTCCTTTTGAATTAGGAAAAAATTAAAAGATGGCTAATTGCCACATGGTTCTTTCGGGCACAAGGAGAGCCAGACGGCTCAGTTGAGCAACTGCCCACTGAAGCAAACAACTCAAGATGCAAACGCCTATTTCTAATTTTTCTTTTTTTTTTAACCATTGTGTGTATTACTTTTATAATCAGGGAAAAAATGAGTCATATGAAAATTAGCATGTTTCCAAATGTAATAAAGAAATGTAATGGACAAAAAAATCATTGAAAAAAATCATTGCTCTTCAGTGTCTGAAGTGTGTGAAGGAGGAGGTGGTCTCATACACTATTGACAGGAGCGTAAACTTGTACAACCTTTTCAGAAGACAATTTGGCAGTTTCCACCAATGTCTCAAATGTTCTTGCTTGATCAAACAATTCTGCTTTAAGAAAATTATCATATAGGGCGCCTGGGTGGCTCAGTTGGTTAAGCGACTGCCTTCGGCTCAGGTCATGATCCTGGAGTCCCTGGATCGAGTCCCGCATCGGGCTCCCTGCTCGGCAGGGAGTCTGCTTCTCCCTCTGACCCTCCTCCCTCTCATGCTCTCTGTATCTCATTCTCTCTGTCTCAAATAAATAAATAAAATCTTTAAAAAAAAAAGAAAAAAAAAAAAGAAAATTATCATATAGACACACTCACACATGCACACAAAAGCACATATATAAAGTTTTATTAATTACAACAATGTTTACATATGTAAAAAAATTGGAAATGACCCAAGAGTCCATCAATAGGATATAGTTTAAATAATTTATAATATATCCCAACTATGGAAAACTATGCAAGGGTTTAAAAAATGATATGAACTGGTTTGGAAAGACATCCAAGAATATTATTAAGAGGACATGGCAAGTTTCAGAACAGTTGTAAAAACATATGTTATAATTCCATCTTTATAAAGTAATATAAAAAATGGTAGAAAAATCTGGAAAAAATCGGAAAGAATACACATCATACTGTTAACAATGGCCATCTCTGATTCAGGTTTGTGTGAGACTGCAGGAGATGTTTGCTTTCTAAAATATGCATTTTTGTACTCGAGGTTTTTTTGCATTGATTTTTGAAATGGGGTGGAGGGGGAGACAAATCTTAAGGGTGGGTTTCCTCATAGTATAAAAAATTGAGTACCTCTGATACCTGGTTTTGCCACCTGCCTCCCCCACCCCTCCTTCTCTCTGTTATAGTCAAGGTAGACTGCATCTCCTAAGAATTTCCTAAGAGCTTCACTTTATTCAGATAGCTTTCCTTTCTGATTTCTGGGCTCCTTGGACCCTGACTCAGGACCAAACCCCTTTGATTACAGGCTCTTTATTGTTTATCAGCTGACTGTGCCAACAAGGTGTGAACCTCCTGGCCTCAGTGCTGAATGCTTGGAAGGAAACGGAGCCAACCCCACGCTGTGAAGGGAAAGAATGCCCCCTTTATTTTATTTTTTTAAAGATTTTATTTATTTGTCAGAGAGAGAGAGAGAGAGCACAAGCAGGGGGAGGGGCAGAGGGAGAGGGAGAAGCAGACTCCCCACTGAGCAGGGAGCCTGATGCAGGGCTCGATCCCAGGACCCTGGGATCATGACCTGAGCCGAAGGCAGACGCTTAACCGACTGAGCCACCCAGGCATCCCACGATGCCCCCTTTAGATTCCTGATCTGGGTGAGAGAGACTGGCGCCCTATCCCCACCCATGGAGGGAGACTCAGAGGAAGAACACATGACCCGGGCACTAGCTCTTCGTTGCCTTGGCCAGTGAGGACTGACAGCAGTCTGTCCCTGCTGGACAGCTCCCACCTCATCCGCTGCCTTGCATGCCCCACCAGCTAGTGAGGGCTTTTGCAGGGACCTAAAAGGCTCCGGGAAGCTTCCCATGAGGCCTGGAGTTTAGGCTTCACACTAAGCACGCAGGTCAGTTGTCAAAAGATAAGTGTACCTCACGATGGCTACAGTGTCCCTTCCCCACGGGGACAATCAGAAGTCCTCATCTAAAGCCTTCCCTAATCTATCCTCTGGTTTCTATCACTCCTTATCCGTACTCCTGTTAATCCTCAATTCATAAGGAAGACAGACCTGCACCAGGCCATTGCTCCAGGCCACCAAAACCATGTAGAACTCCCATGCAGAGTCCCCAGTGTGGGTGCAGTTGTGCCTGTCTGGACAGCTCAAAGCTAAAGGGAAATACCATTTATACCTGGAAAAGAAATCCCACATGCCCTGTTCACCTGCTGCCCCCCACACAAGCTCCTTAGTCTTGGGCTGAATCACGGGTGGAGGTGGGGGCTTCCCAGGACACCTTAAGCGGATATTCAGTGCATGCTTCTTCTGGTGAAGGTTAGGTATCCTGGGCACCCCCGGAGTTTCTGATTCCATCCATCTGGGTGAAGCATGAGAATGTGCATTTCTAAGAGGTTACCAGGTCATGCTGGTGCTGCCTTCCGCTCAGGCTGGGGACCACACTTGGGAATCGCTGGATGGGGCAGAGTCAGGAAGGTCAGTCAGGAAGCCGTGTCAGGACCAGAGTCTGAAGCAGAGTGGGGCTAATAGGGGTGGAAGGGAGGCTGCAGAGCTGAGGGGCACAAGAGTGGAAACCCTCGGAGGGGAGGGCCACCAGGAAGGGAGCCCAGCTGGTTGCGGAGCATGAGGGAGAGGGAGGGGTCTAGACTGACTTGGAGTTTCTAGCCTGAAGGGCCAAAGGGAAAGACTCTGAGGTAGGGAACCCAGGAGGCACAGTAGTGTTGAGGGGAGGGGACAAAGGTTCAGGTTTGGAGGGTCATCTGGGTGGGGATGTCCAAAAGGCACTTGGTAATTTCAGTCTGGATTAGGCATCAGGTGTGAGGACTGTGGGAATGTGGAGCTGAGAGTACTCGCCACAGAGCTGGTGGCTGATAGTGTGGGGAATGAAACAGTAGCCCAGGGAGAGTACACGAATTATGAAAAGAAGAGCAAGAACCACAGGACTGTGGAACATTCTACAAGCTGTGAGTCTTGTTAGGCATGTTAAGGCAGCTCCCTTGGTCTGTAGTTCCCCAAAATTAGGAACTGGCAGAGGGAATCCAGTAAGGAAAGGAAAATGGCAGGGGACAGTGAAGTTCCAGAGGTGGCTTAAGGTGTCCAGGTTGGACTCGGCCCAGCATTTAGAAGCTTGTGTGAGTGGGGCACATGGGATTTCTTTCCCAGCTATAGATGGCAATTTCCCTTCAGTTTTTAGCTGTCCTGGGCTGGTACCAGACCAGGCGCAATGGCACCCACTTTGGGGCACAGCGTGGTTGTCCCAGGCCGACCCCAGGGTGGGGGAGCTGCAGGCAGCAGGGCCTGAGGAGGGAGGTGTGGAGGGAGGAGGCCCACTGCCATTCTTGGTATGGTTCTCTCTCCAGGAGCAGAGCTGCATCTTGCCTCTCTCTGGGCAGCTTATAAGGCCTGGTGTGAGTTTTGTTGATGCAAGTGCAGCAAAAAAGGAACAAATCCGCCAGCACCAGGGCTGTTGCCACTGGAGTCCTTTTGCATACATTTTTCAAATGATAATTCACTCTACCCAGCCCCCTTCCCCACCCCCCACGGCCGATTTATTGAAAAAACCACCTTATATGGTAATATTGTTAACACACCGTCAGCTGGCCTTTTTAGGGACTCTGTTTAAAGAAGATCCGCCTCTGGGGTTTTATATTGCTCTGGTATTTGTGCCAAAGACACAGCAGCCCTCAGTCCCTGGGAGACGGACTTCTCGTACACTCGGTGAGTACTGCACCACTTCTGACAGCCCTTCCTTTCTGAGGCCGCCTGGCCCCCTGGGTGCGGGAGGCGCCTCCAGATTGGCCTGGCTTCTGTGACGCTGGCCCAGACCACGCGTGAAGGCATCGGTGGGCAGTGGTGCCTGCAAGCACGCTGCTGCCTTCCGGGAAAAGGCACTTCTGGCCACGGGGTATCCTGGCCAGCCCTTTGCTCGGGGGGGCGGGCGGGATAGAACACCTGTGGTCTCCCTCACCCAGCTCACCAGGGCCGGTGCAGATCTGTGCGCTCATGTCCTTTGTCATGACTCCGAATGTCTGGGAGGCTGTTTTAGGGGAGCAGATGCTTTGCGGGGAAAACAGCTTCTTCGCGGGGTTTTTGAATCAAAGCCAACAATGGTCCCAGTGTCTGTGAGATGTCTGTGTTGGGAGTAGGAGCGTCTTTTCTTCAGTCCCCTTGTGGGTCTCACCATCCTTGGCTCCGTGCTCGGCTGAGATGGAGAATTTTTTCAATCCCTGAAGGCTCCAGGGTCACTGGGGGATGCGGAAAGTCAGGGCTGGAGCAGGGGCAAGTGTCTTGTGGCATCCAGCAGTTTTAGCTCTGGCAGGAACGAATGAACGAATCTGAGAGCCATCCAATTCATTCTGAAGACACTGAAGCCTAGAGAAGTTAAGTGTTGCCCAAAAGGCTCACAGGCAACTGTGAGACCGCTAGCCAATGCCCTCGTCCACCCTTCCCATCCCCCAACACACACACACACACAATTAAGAGGGAAATGAGACCAAGGGGCTGTTTCCACTCTTGTGACCAGAGTCTGCTAACATCTGTTTATGGCTGAGGCAGCTTAGTGCAGTGGTGCAGGCCTTGGAGGCAGACTGCCCAGCTGCCAGAGTTGCTGAGTGACCTCAGTTTTCTCACTTGGGAGTACTCATAATAACATCTACTCGGCAGTGCTGTTGTGGGGATTAAATGAGATGATACATTTACAGGGTGCTCAGCTCAACACTGTCAGGGCCCCGGCCCTGAGTGCTCAAACTTTAAGAATCACCTGAAGGACTTGTTAAAACATAGATTGTCCTACCTTCCAACCCAGATTCTGATTCAGTAGGCTGGAGTGGGGCCAGATAATTTACATTCCCAATAAGTTCCCAGGTGATGCTGAGGCTGCAGGTCTGGGACCACACTTTGTACATGGAGGCTCTAAGCACTTGCTTTTACTATTTGAACAAGTTTAAACTTTGTGGCTAGCCCTTAGGGCCGAAAAGAGACGGAGCTTCCTCTGGCGGAGAGGGATGGGCACTGGAGAAATTGCAATGAGCAGTGGACAGGTCCGGGACAGGCCTGGGACACCAAATAGGCAGTATGACATCATGACTTGAGGCTAGAGTTCTTTGCTCCTTCCCTTTGTTCATTCCACCAACATTTATTTGTTTATTTATTTATTAAAGATTTTATTTATTTATTCATGAGAGACAGAGAGAGAGAGAGAGGCAGAGGGAGAAGCAGGCTCCCAAGGAGCAGGAAGCCCGATGCGGGACTCGATCCCAGGACCCTGAGATCATGACCTGAGCCGAAGGCAGACGCTTAACCATCTGAGCCACCCAGGCGCCCTCCACCAACATTTATTGAGTACTTACTATGTGCCAGGCACTGTTCCTACTCCTTAGGGACAGCGAAGGGGCTTCTGCCCTCACTGGGGAAGATGAACAAACACACAAAGCCCAGGAGGAGCCCTCACCTAGCCCAGGAGTTATCAGGGAAGGCTTCCTGGAGGAAGGGGTACCTGAGCTGGGTCCTGAAGTAGAACTAGTCTCGGTGTCAGGGAAGCATGGTCTTTGGACTGTTTCAGTGTCTCAATTCCATTGAATTTAGATTTCAAGGCAGAAAGCATGGAGAACTAAGATCAGAGGGGCAGGCAGGACGGGATTATGAGGGCTTCATACACTAAAGGATTAAGCAATGGGGGACCACAGGAGGGTGACCGCGAGAGACCTGCCCTTCGAAAGGACTACTCTCTGGCAGCTGTGAGGAGAGTGGACTGGAACCGGACGAGAGCGCTTCCGCGGTGCGCGGGGGGGCCTGAGCGGCGGGCCAGGGGTGGCACCGAGGTAGAAATAAGAGAGCCTGACGATTGGTTGGGAGGGAGGTGGGAGGAGTCGGGTGTTGGCCGTGGCCTCCGGGGTGGGCGGTGCGATTCCAGGTGGAGGCTTGTGATGAGGGAGAAGTGCCAGAGGTGGAGTGGAGGTGCCACGGGGTCTGCGGTGCAGATGCCCCGCAGGCAGTTGGTTCTGAGGGTCTGGAACTCAAGAGAGGGGGTCTGGACTGGAGCGGAGCCGGGAGAGCGAGTGAGAGGCCCAGGTAAAAGACAACAGGCCCAGATTCCTGAGGATTAGAAATACTACTAAACAGAAGTCATTTTTAATTTAATTAATTGTATATCAACCAAGTCAAGATAACATGACGTTGATTAGAGATGCTGCTAGAATTTTTCCACCGCAGGAGTGTTTTTCGTTAAATAATTTTCTCTATGCCAAGCTTTCTAATTGTGTGAATATCTGTGTGTATGCGGATTATTATAGGCGGCTGCTTAATGTCATTTGAAGCCCTCACTCCAAAATATTTCTCCAACTATTGCTTGAAGTCTCACCATCTGAGAGGCCTTCCTTTTAGGGCTTAAACTTTGCACTGAAATGAAAATGTCTTTGGAAGCTGGCATAAATTCAATCATCCCTTCAATAAGCATTGATTTGTGAAGTGGATGGGTCAGCGCCTTCCAATATGACAGACTTCATCCTGGGAACAAGTTCTGATGGAGAAGGGTAAGAGAGATCATAAGAACTATTATTTTTGCAGTCCTGTACAGCAGGGGTTGGCAAATTTTTTCTGAGGAGGGCCAGATAGTAAATATTTTAGGCTTTGTAAGTCTAAAGGTTTCTGTGGCAACTACTTGAGGCTGCCATCATAGAAATAGCAGCCATAGACAGTATGTACATGAACAGGTGTGGCTGTGTTCCAATAAAACTTTATTTATAGGCATTGAAATTTGAATTTCCTGTAGTTTTCTTCGGTCATAGAATATTATTCTTTGGCTTTTTTTGCAACCATTGAAAAATGTCAAGGGGCGCCTGGCTGGCTCAGTCAGTAGAGCACACGACTCTTGATCTCGGGATCCTGCGTTTGAGCCCCATATTGGGGATGGAGTTTACTTAAAAAATAATAAAAATTTAAGAAAAAAGAAAAATATCAAAATCATTCTTAGCTGGTGGGGCGTACAAAAACCAGCATTAGTTTGCCAGCCCCGATTTATAATTTATAGAGCATTTCCATTTCATTTCCATTACTTCATTTGCTCCATCATCCCAGGAGATAGATGTTACCCTTTCCATTTTCCCCTTGAGGAAACTGAAGTCCAGAGGGGCAGATGGGGGACTGGGCCATGGGAAGGGGGTACCCTGAGAGAGGAGAAGGGCAAAGAAAGGGGAGCTGGAGGGAACTCTGAAGTCAAAGCTTGTCTCCTTCAGAGTGACAGGTTGGGGAGCTAACATCTCTGCCCTCATATTTGCCTGAGGGTGGCCAGGGAGATGAGCAAGTGAACAAATTCCTTGCACTCATTATGTCTTTGGGTTTTGGCCACTTTGAGGGGCGGAGGTAGAGCTGTGTTTGTAACTCTGTGAAGTCTTCTGTGAAGACCAGATGTAGTACGTGCTGAAAGAGCCAGAACAATTTGATTGAATTTCTCAGAGCAGAAAGTGGTTGTGACCCCAGGAAACCACAGTGACTTTGGCTCTGGTTCAGCTGACACGCTCGAGCCTAGCCACAGATTACCAGCAAGCAGCTGAGGAAAGTCTAGAATTTCTCCTGGCGGAGACATTCCAGGAGAGCCTGGCTCCACAGTAGAAGTCTCCTTCCCAGCCAGCGTGGGGACCCATGGAGGCCCCACTCCGGGCCAGCAGCCCCACCCCTGCCTTCACCTCTGTCACTTCTCATTTAGTTCCGCCTCCAAAAAAGCAGATTTAAATCCACCTAAAGTGCTGCAGAACAGCATTGTTGACTTGACAGCTTCAAGTTGCTTTGTGGCTTGTCTCAGCCGCTGCTCTGCTTGGGAAACAAAGTCCGACCTTCTCTTTCTGTGTGGGGGGAGCTCAGGGGGAGACAAAAGGGTTCATTGAAAAGCCAGGCAGGCTTGAACTATAAATCACACCAGAGAGAGATGCTGAGGGGACCCTCGAGGGAGACAGTCCCAGAGGTGCAGCTTTGCCTCTTGGCTACCTTCGAGCTTTTGAGGTTGTTTTCCCCTCACTGCGGACCACCTGCTAGAACAGGGAAGCACAATAGTCTGCTGAGCAGCTTGTGAAGAGAAAGAAAACTGCCCCTGTGTGATTCTAAATCAGGTCTGTGTGAGCGAGCTGTCATGAGACTGGACTGTGGGGACACAGGGATCCCAGGGGCAGAGCAGACCAGGTCGGGAGGGGGCCACTCAAGTGGTGGGATTGTCACGCAGCATTTACTGAGCACCTACTATGTGCTAGACACCAAGTTAGGTTTGGGGGCTATAAACATAAATCACAGACTATCCACATAAAACACAGATTTAGTCCTGGCATAGGAGGGGTGCAGGGGCTCAGAGAGAGAAATGAACACAGACCCTTTTGTTTAGGGCTTTTGCTGCCAACAGCTCTAGAGAGACAGAGAGGCAGAGGCAAAAACACCAAACATGGAATAGTTAGGACAGATTCACTAAGGTGGTGAGGAAGGTGTAAGCTTCAGGCTTTGGAACCTGTCCTGGTTGATGCCGGCCCTGCCTCTTCCAAGTTCTTCCACTTCTCTGAGACTGGGTTTCCAAATCTGCAAAATAGAAGTAAATATATCTTCCCTTGGGTTTTTTTTTGTGTGTGTGTGTGTGTGAGAACTAAATAGATAATCTATGTGAAGAGCCCTACATTTTTCAAATTTAAAAATCATTTTTCCAAAAATGGAGACATGGGATATTCTGCTGTGTTTCACCTAGCAATGCACCTTGCACCTTTTCTGTTGCATTAAATATTCTGCTCTCTCCATTGTATGAGGGCCTCTGGCAGTTAGTTTACCAACCAATTTATTATGCAACAACTTCTTCTGTTTCTGATTTTGGTTATGTTAAGCTGTGATAAACTAGCTCTTAGCCAAATCTCTGTACTTGCCCGTGAGTATTCCCCAAGGATGAAGAGGGTCCTGAAAGTGCCTTTGTGGAGTCAAAAGACATGTACATTTTTAAGACTTTTGATAAGTTTTCTCGAGTTCCCCCTCTGAAAAGTAGTACAGTTTGACACTCATGAATGCAAACCCACCTCCCCACACCTTTGCCAGCAAGGGTGGCCCCAAGCACCGGACACAGTAGTCCAGCCAGAGGTGAGGTTGGCTTTTATGCTGGTCAGCAGAGTACTGCTAATCGTCCACAAGCCCGCAGGTCCTGCTCACAGAGGCTGAACAAGAGCTCTCACAGTTTGCTCATTTAGACTCACGTACAGAACCTTGTATTTACCCTGTTCAATTTAATATTATTTGATTTGATTCATTGTCTCTGTTTCTTGAGATCATCTTGGGTTTTGATTCTTCCATGCAACATATTTAATATTACATTCTCTTCCGGCTCTGGAAATTTGATGGGTATGTGCTCCATATTCTCATCCAACATATTTATAAAAATGTGTGACAAAGGACCAAAAGTGGAGCCCTGAGGCCTATCACTGCCTCCAGGTTGATGATGACCCATTAATTGACACCTTTCAGTGACAGTAACTCAGGCAGCTGTAAATGTGCCTAACTGATTGATTGTTCAGCGCACATGGCTTTGTCAACATGGATATCACAGGAGACCTTGTCCAATGCCATGATCAAGTTAAGCTCAATGCCTCCTACCATCTCCTGCATTCCCAGCCCACAGCGGGAAGGAAAGGGGAGGCTGTCACTCTGCCAACATTTGTTCTTGGTAAACCCTTACTGATTATAAGAAATCACTGCTTCTTTAATAATGCTTTCTTTAACAGTGCCTTCTGGAAACCTGCCTAACGCATATCAAGAGTATCTGAGGTTTTAGAAATCTGCTTTCTTTCCCTTTTTGAACATTGGAACAAATTTGCACATCTTCAGTCTTCTGATATCCCTTCATCTTCCACTCTTCTAACATGGTAGGAAGTTAGGGATCTTCTCTGCCATCCAGAAACTGCTCAGACCAGAAACAATATTGTTTTAAGCAGCTAGGTAAAGGTGTTTTCTTTCAGTCTCTACATGGTCACAGACCTTGATTTCCCCTTACCAATGTTTGCTCTGTTTTTGTTCTTCTGCAAGTCGTTCTCCTCGAGATCCATTGATTCACTCATTCATTTTGATGACAAAGGTGTGTTTTTTTTTTTAAGATTTTATTTATTTATTTGACAGAGAGAGACACAGCGAGAGAGGAAACACAAGCAGGGGGAACGGGAGAGGGAGAAGCAGGCTTTCCGCCGAGCAGGGAGCCCGATGCGGGGCTCGATCCCAGGACCCTGGGACCATGACCTGAGCCGAAGGCAGACGCTTAACGACTGAGCCATCCAGGTGCCCCATTGATGACAAAGGTTTAAGAGCCCACTCTGTGCCAGACATTGTGTTGGGCACACTGAGGAATCGCTGGGGAACAGGACAGACCCAGCTCCAGCCTTTGCAGAGCCGCAAACGAGCTGGGATATGCAAAGTTGATCATGGCTTGTGCAAATCCAAGGTGCTGGGGGCAAAGAAGAGGGGCCGCTGACAGATGTGGGCCAGAGGGGCCCCATGAAAATACAGTGTCCGTGCAGAGGCCGGGCAGGTGATAGGGGTTAGAGCAGCAAGCAGGTGGGGGGAGGGTGCTCCAGACCCTGCGTCTAAAAGTCCAGCAAGGAGAGAAGAGGACACAGTTCAGAGAATGGAAAGAAAAGTCCACATAGGCAGAGTAAGAAAGTAAAGAGGGGGCAAGGAGGAAGGTGAGCCTGGAGACTCAGGCTGGGCCACACCCTGGGGGGCCGTGTGGCCTGAGTCAGAGAGCTGGGACTTGGATCCACGGCCATGGGGAGTCCTGGGGGGAACAGGGACAGAGGCAGAGATGGATTCAGGAAGTCGCAGCAGCCTCTTCCTAGTGTACACTCTGCTTTGAACATAACAGGGAGAGCTCCCTTTGAGTCTTAAAGTTGTGTTACGAAGATTCGCTCAGCCTCGACTTGGCCTTTCTGACCTTGTATTCACAGGCCTGTGGCTGTCTCCTCTCCGCTCTGTCCACCTTCAGCGTGAGGCCACGGAGGGGCCAGGGTCACAGGTCTCTGTAGCACTTATCTCCTTCCCACCTGTGGTCAAATATTCTGAAGGAAGCTTCCACATGCCTTCCTCCTCGGCAGCCACCTTCCCCTTCCTCTGGACTGCTGAAAATTGGCCTCCCTGAGTCCTCGGCCAGTGCCTTTCCCATTTCCACCCTGTCCCCCCACCCCCACCCCCGGGCTCCCCAGGCTAGGAGGCTTCTGTTTTCTCCGTGGGGAGAGGATTCTTGCCTCCTTCCTCTCAGCCTGCCCTTCCTCCCCGAGGCGCTTCTGCCCTTAGGATTGAACATTTCACCTGTAACTACTGCATCATTTGTCCCTTAATGACATGTTATATTGTTTATTTTTATTATAAACTATACATGAATACAGTGTCTCTTGGAAAAAAATGAAAACATCACAGCTATAAAACCCAGCACCTCCTCTCCCATGCCCCTGCCTCCTCCAGAGGTAATCAAGGGTGATCAGTGGGAGACTTGGTTTTTCAGAACTTTTTGCTATGAGTTCATGTCCACAAAAAGAAAATGATGAAAAATACACAATATTGTTTTGTACTTTAAAAAGAATTCAACGTAGGGGCACCTGGGTGGCTCAGTCGGTTAAGCGTCTGCCTTCGGCTCAGGTCATGATCCCAGGGTCCTGGGATCCCACATTGGGCTCCTTGCTTGGCGGGGAACCTGCTTCTCCCTCTGCCTCTCCCCACTTTTTTTTGTGTACTCTCTCTGTCAAATAAATGAATACAATCTTTAAAAAAATAAAAAGAACTCACATAAATTGTTTTATGTTATGCATTCTACTCTGCAACTTGTTTTGTTCACTCAGTAGAATGGTTTAGAAACCTATCCACCTTAATCCCTGTAGATCTGCCTGGCTCTTCTCTTGACTTCAGTGCAGAATCCCATAATTTGGAATAGTTCCAAGGTTTAAGTTTGTGTGTTTCTTGAGTCAGAGTGCCAGTTTCCCCCACCTTTGCCAACACCTATTGAATCTTAACAGTATGATGGGTGAAAATGGACTTATTTCACTTGTACTTCCCTGATAACTAGTGAGGCTGAGCATCTTTACATAGAGTTGTGGGGTATTTCTATTTCCTTTTCTGTCAATTAGCTGTTCATACCCCTTGTTTTTCTTTGGGCTGTTTACTTCTTTCTTATTGATTTGTAAGTGTTCATTTATTTTGTACATAACCCTTTGCTATATATACTGCAAATTTTTCAACTCCTTTCCTAAATTTCATGTCTTTAGAGATTCTTTCCATTGGATTAAAGCTTCATAGTCATTTCAGGCCCCTAAGAGACGGGTGAATTCATTTGCTAAGGGCTGCCATAACAAAGTACCATAGAGTGGGTGGCTTAAACAACACACATTTGTATTTTCACAGTTCTGGGGGTTAGAAGTCCGAGTTCAAGGTGCTGGCAGGGTTGGATTCCTCTGAGGCCTCTCTCCTTGGCCTGCAGATGGCTGCCCTCTTGCTGTGTCTTCACATGGTCTCCCTCTGTGCATGTCTGTGTCCTTATTTCCTCATCCCATAAAGATAGCCATCCTATTAGATTAGTCGTATTGAACACCAGTCATGTTAGATTAATGACTTCATTTTACCTTAAGTACCTCTCTAAAGACCCTATCGCCAAATACAGTCACACTCTGACATACTGGGGGTTAAGACGTCATCATATGCATGTGGGGAACGGGGTGGGGAGGACACAATTCAGCTCATGACAACAGGGTAGAGGGAAGAAGTCCACCTGCCAGGGAGTGGGAGTCCAGGTCCATGCCTGTCCCTCGTGGAACTGGGCCCTGGCTGGAGGTAGACAGGACTCAAGCTCCCAAACCAAGAATCCTGTCTCCAACATGATTTTGACAAGTGGCTGACTACTTCTCTTCTCCCCCTGCTCCCAAGGTGCTCCAGCCCCTGGTTCACTTGGCCACACTCACCATGTGTGAAGAGGAGACCACTGCACTCGTGTGTGACAATGGCTCTGGCCTGTGCAAGGCTGGCTTCGCGGGAGATGATGCGCCCCGGGCCGTCTTCCCCTCTATCGTGGGCCGCCCTCGCCACCAGGTGTGTGCTCATCTGGACCCAAGGCTTTGAGCCACTAGGAGAAAGCACCACGTAGTGGACACTGGACTGAGCTCTGTGTGTGTGCACGTGTGTGTGTGTGTGTGTGAGTTGTATGAGTGTGTGTGTTGGGGGTGGGGACTCTCTTCTGATCAACTGACAGAGCAAGACCTTTCAAATAGCAATATCCAGGACCAAACCCAACACACTCCAGGCATGCAGGGATGGTTTAAGTCTGTGAGATTGCTTGGTTTGGAAGAAACTTTTTTTTTTTTTAAGATTTTATTTATTTATTTGAGATAGAGAGAGAGAGAAGCAAGAGCAGGGGAGCAGAGAAGGAGAAGCAGTCTCCTTGCTGAGCACGGAGCCTGATGTGGGGCTCGATCCCAGGACCCTGGGATCATGACCTGAGCTGAAGGCAGATGCTCAACCAACTGAGCCACCCAGGCATCCCTGGAAGAAACTTTTTAAAATACATGCAAGTAAACAAGACCCTTGCCTTTAAGAAACGTATACTCTGTGAACTAACTTGAGATCACAGTCTAGCATAGAGACAAAAGACTTCACGATGGGGAGTGCAAAGGAGGGAGAGATTAAGTCTGAGTGGAGGGACCTGGGAAGAAGAGGCTTTGTAGAAAAGGGATACCTGGGGGTGAGGATCTCCACATATGGGGGGGGGGAGAGCAAGAGCCAAGATTTGGAGACGTAAAAATGCGAGCAGAGGGTATTTGAGGAGGACAAGTACAAGTCCTGTGTGTGTGAAGTAAGGAAGAAGTGAATGGAAGGCCCCACTCTCTCAGAAAATGATGTCATCTTAGGAGAGAGAAGAGAGCTGAGCCCACAGGAAAGTTTCCACCTTCTCTCCCCGCTGCCTTCACAGTCATGGGTGTCTGCCTCACCCTTGTCTCTTTCTGTCCTGTCTCCAGGGAAGACGGATATCTGTCCTATCTGTATCCTTCTTCAGAGACCCTCTAATTCCTGGATCCCCCTAAGTGGAGCCCTCAGCCAACTCACTTCTCCTTCCTTGTCTTTTGCTTTGCAGGGTGTCATGGTGGGAATGGGCCAGAAAGACAGCTACGTCGGGGATGAGGCTCAGAGCAAACGAGGGATCCTAACTCTCAAGTACCCCATTGAGCACGGCATCATCACCAACTGGGACGACATGGAAAAGGTATTGGTGGACCCCCCTTTTAGTATAATAATGCATCATCATGACCCTCATCTTCCCCAGGCCTCTGCCCTGTCAACTGCCTCTAAAATGTGTCTCACGTCCTTCTCTCCTTCCTGTCCATCCGCATGGCTACTCTCCATGGGGCTGCCAACAGCTCTCATTGGATGGTTGCAATGGCGTCCTGATTTCCTTGTCTCCTGCCTCACCATCCAGTGAATTCTCTATGCTGCCGCAAAGCTTGTCTTTCTAGAAACAGATCGTGTCACTCACCCCCTTGGGAATCTTCCGTAGCTCCTCATTAGCTGACAGTAGGTCCCTAACTCCCTGTCTGGCATCGGAGGGCCTGTCCCACTCAATGCCCAGCTTCATCCTCACAAGCAGCTCCCGCGGGAGAAGGGCTTGAGGCCACGGCTGCCTCTACAGTACAAACAGCTTCTCTCCTTTCACTTCCCCTGCAGGACCTCAGGTAGGCAAATCGATGCCAGGTTGTTATGCTGATTCTCTAATGAAAATTCTAAGTAGGACTCTCTAGGGGTTTCTAGAAGCTTGTGTGTGTGTGTGTGTGTGTGCAAGAAAATGCAGGGGGGGGCAATTTTTAAATGGTAGCTGGTGATCAACAAAATGATGTGTGTGCTAATAAAGCCCTCCTGATAGTCTTTTGCTAAATTCTGCTGACATTTGTGTGAGAGTCCTTGTTTCTGCAAGGAGTGCCTTTTGAAGTATAATAGAGTGCTTATCGAACAGACCACAACCAGAAATAAAGAATGTTGCTGTGAAATCTGTAATGCACCCTGCTTTTCTCTAAATCCCAGACTCAGTCACTCTGGGTGTGAGATAGACAGAATACCGTAGCTTTCGCTTCGCATCATGGAGTGGCTAAGAGCACAGATCCCCGAGTCAGGGGCACGGAGATCTGCGAGTGAGTCCTTTCTTCTGAGCCATTTGTGCAGATAAAAATACTTTTTTCATTAGGTTGCTTTGGAAATTGAATTTGGTACTCAGTATCATCCCAAGGCATGCCACATACTTCATGCTCAATAAATAGCATATATTATTCATATAGATCTAACAGTATCTAATTCAAAAACAGACAAAATATTTTAGTATATATTTTAGCACAGTAGTAACAATGTATGAACTCTTTATTTTTAAAATATATTTTATTTATTTTAAAGATTTTATTTATTTATTTGAGAGAGAGAGAGAAAGCATGAACTGGGGGAGGGGGCAAAGGGAGAAACAGACCACCCCCTCCCCCCCGCAGCAGAGCGGGGAGCTGGACGTGGGACTTGATCCCAGGACCCTGAGATTATGACTAGAGCTGAAGGCAGACGCCTAATGGACTGAGCCACCCAGGTGCCCCATGTGTGGACTCTTTAAAGAAATTCCTAAAAATATATTATGTGCCTATGGCACCTGGGTGGCTCAGGTGGTTAAGCATCTGACTCTTCATCTCCACTCAGGTCAGGATCTCAGGTCATGATCTCAGGGTCATGAGATCGAGCCCCGCCTGGGGCTCCACGCTGGGTGTGGAGCCTGCTTAAGATTCTCTCTCTCCCTCTGCCCCTTCCCCCACCTCAAGTGCTCAAACGTGTGCGCATTCTCTCTCTCTCTCTAAATATATATATATATGTATCTGTATATATATATATATACACACACACATATATATATTTATGTATACTATGTGCTTTAAAGAAAAACACTATAGGGGAAAGCTGTCAAATCTTCTCAAATTAATTTTTAGGCTCATTGCCATTCCAGTAAAAAAACTCACAATTTTTAAAATTGTATATATTTAAGGTGTGACCTGATGACCTGATATACATTTATATGTGTAAGAGTCACCACATTCAAGTTCATTAATGTATCTATCACCTCACATAGTTACTTTTTTTCTTGTACTGAGAACACTTAAGATTTACCCTCTTAGCGAATTTCAAATACACCATGCTATACATTAAATCGTCAGAATATATTCATCCTGCATAGCTGAGACTTTGTATCCCTTGACCAATATCTCACTATCTCCCCTCCCCCCAGGTCTTGGTAAATACCATCCTATTTTCTGCTTCTCTGAATTCAAATTTTAAAAAAATCACAATTTTTAATTCTGCAAAATAATCATAAGGTATGTCTGGAGAAATAAGGCAAAATTTATGAGAACAAAATGAGTGAAAAAAACTATGAGAGGAGACTTGCCATACCCACATATTAAAATATAGTTATAAAAATTAAAACAGGTTGGGGGCGCCTGGATAGCTCAGTCGTTGGGCGTCTGCCTTCAGCTCAGGTCATGATCTCAGGGTCCTGGGATTGAGCCCCGCATTGGGCTCTCTGCTTGGTGGGAAGCCTGCTTCTCCTTCTCCCACTCCCCCTGCTTGTGTTCCCTCTCTCGCTGTGTCCCTCTGTGTCAAATAAATAAATAAAAATCTTAAAAAAAATTAAAACAGTTTGGTATCAGCACAAAAGTAAGGAGGAAATACATGATAAATGAAACTTGAACACCAACGGGAGAAAAGGATTATTCAGGGAATTATTCCAGGACAACTGATGAGTTATTTTAGGGATAGGGAGTCTTCATTGCCTTTACCTCATACCATTTCACCAAACACATATCAGTTGAATATAAAAGTTAAATATAAAAATTCAAATGGTAAAAAAAATACAATATAGTAAGCATGAGCATTCATCAAATTTCTGGTGAAAGAAGTCTTAAAGGAAAAGATGACAAATGTGATTTCTTAAAAATCATGACTTCTAGTATGTGAAAAAAATAACCAAATTCAAAAGACAAACAACAAATTGCAAAAAAATTCATGAGTGAAATGAAGGTTAACATAAACAGGTAGTGTAAATTGATCATTAAAAATACAAAGTCTTCACCAGACAAATAAACAAAGGATATGATCAGATAATTTGCCAAATGGAAATTATAAAAAGTTGCAAATCTGAAAAAACTTAAACTCATTTGAAAGAAATGTAAATTTTCAAAGGGAAACAATGTTTCCCTATCAAATTATTTCATATATTAAGAGCAAGAGCCCTGAATGCAGGTACGGGTAAAACAGGCTTTCTTATTCCGGAGTAAAGAGTAATTTAACCTCTTTGTCGGTGATAGAAATCAGAAAGTCTTCCAATCGCCATGCTCTTTAGCCTAGTAATTCCACTTTAAAAATTATTTTCTTTGGAAACGTCCTGAATAGAAAAAAGAAAATGTAATATGCACAAAGATAACTATGACAGGATTATTTATAAACAAAAATCGAAGATACTGTTGATAGTAATATGAGTAAATACATGATGGTATATGATGAAATGTGTAGCATTAAAAATAAATGTTCAATTTATTAAACATAAATATTTACTATGGAGAAGGAATTTTTTTTAAAGATTTTATTTGAGAGAGAGAGAGTGAGCGAGAGAGCACAAGTGGAGGGATGGGGAGAGGGAGAAGGAGACTCCCTGCTGAGCAGGGAGCCTGACCCAGTACTCGATCCCAGGACCCTGGGGTCATGCTCTGAGCTGAAGGCAGATGCTTAACCGACTGAGCCACCCAGGCTCCCTGGAAAAGGAAGTCATTTATGTTACACTAACTGAAAAGTGGCAGGAAACAAAATTGAATGTAAAAGTATAAAAATAGCATAATAAATAAATACAAGCATATGAAATAATAAATGGTGATAGAAATAAATTTGAAAATACTTAAAGGTGAAAGGTTAGTAAGAAGAAAAAGCCAAAATGTTAACTATTTATTACTAGGTGATGGAAATGTGGGAGATTTTTACTCCTCTTAAAAATATTTTTCGGGGCGCCTGGGTGGCTCAGTTGGTTAAGCGACTGCCTTCGGCTCAGGTCATGATCCTGGAGTCCCGGGATCGAGTCCCACATTGGGCTCCCGGCTCAGCAGGAAGCCTGCTTCTCCCTTTCCCACTCCCCCTGCTTGTGTTCCCTTTCTTGCTGTCTCTCTCTCTGTCAAATAAATAAATAAAATCTTTAAAATATATATATATATTTTTTTCTAATTTAAAATTATCAACACCTTTCACTTTTAAAGCTCTAAAAAGTGAAATGAAATGTAGTGCAGGTATTTGGGCCCAACGCCTAAGATTCTGGTTCACGGGTCCGGGATACAGCCTGGGGGCCTGCACCTATGACAGTCATCCCAGGTGATTCTGGTACAAAGCATCTGGGGCCCACATTTGAAGAAGTTCTGCCATCACTCAATTAGGATTAATTGCCATTCACATCTCCTGTGAAACTTTCACAGACAGGACCTCTGCTTGCGCCATTTTCTCTGCCTCCGATGCCCTTCTCAGCTGCTGGAGACCCTCCTTTGCCTGCAGAGCCCACTCCAACCCCCCAGATAATGAACTGCCTCTTCTTTTACTCAAAATGTGAATGTGTCTTTGTATGTTGTCTTCTTGGGTGTTTTTCTCCCCTCCGGACTTTGAAACCAAGAGCAAGGGGCCATATCTGATTCATACCTGCCCTCATCACAGCTGGCACCATCCTCGCCCAAAGCCAGGAGCCCAGAAATATATGGGTACAACGGACGCAGATGATCCTATGCCCCACCTCTGAGGAAATCAGAGCCCTATGTCCCTGCCACTTTGCTGAATCCCTCTGAAATACAGACTCCTGTTGGGTCATCTTGGATCACTGGACACAGTGGGAAGAAATTACTTCCTCTAAAGCAGTGATTCTCAACAGGAGCAATTTTGCCTCCTGAGGGGGGAAGAGTTGGTGATGTCTGGAGACATTTTTGCTTGTCATTGCTGGAGAGGTGCGACTGGTATCTAGTGGGTGGAGGCCCAGAACGCCAAGCATCCTAGAATGCACAGGGCAGCCCCCCACATCGCAGAATTATCCAACTTCAAAGTGTCAAAGTGCTGAGGTTGGGAAACCCTGCCCTAAAGCACTGGTCTGGCCAGTAATGAACAGCGACAGTTCAAGCATACCTGTCCGGTTCCCAACAGGAGACAGTATACCCTCAGCGGGTGTTTTTAAATTAAGAAAGGACTACTTAGGTGTGAGCAGAGTTATGGAACCAGAAAGGGAAGTTGAGGCACCCAAGTACTAGGGACAGCCTGAAGGATGGGGGTGAGGGAACGTCACTACAGCTGGAAGAGGGGCCATCCAATAGGAGCAGGGCTCACGGAGGGCCACACCATTGCTTGGAGAACTGCTCGACCTCTCTCCCTCTTCCCACCCTCCAGCCTCTTGCTGGTGACTTCCATCAGCCAAACATAGCCAGAAGCCAGGAAGCAAGGAAATACTGAGAGATACAATTGGCCTGGCCCCCCAGGGCAGCAAGTGGGGAGAGACAGAAGAAGGGAAAAGACGGGGAAGTTCAAATAGAAGTAGTCAATATGCTAAGTATATCGGCCCCAGGTCTGAGTCCTGTCTGGGGCCCTGTTGAAAAGGAACATAATCTCTAAAGGTCAAGCAGAAATTCCCAGCACTCCGCTCCGGAGGAGGTCTCTTCTCTAGAACCCAGCCTGCGCTGTGGACATTGTGTCATGCTCCCCCATCATGAGCATGCCAATTGGAATTTTCTAGGAATCTCCTTGGCTCATTTGACTTTTGTCTCAACCAGATCTGGCACCACTCATTCTACAATGAGCTGCGGGTAGCACCTGAGGAACACCCCACCCTGCTGACAGAGGCCCCCCTAAATCCCAAGGCCAACAGGGAGAAGATGACCCAGGTAAGAGACCAGGAGCTCTTAAACATGGGTACAAGAATGCAGCATGGATCCCTTCTCTCTTTCATGCATCAGTACAACAACAATTTTTGAGGACATGCTATGTATGTAGTCTATGCCAGGCCCTGTGGGAGGTGGGAGCAGGGTAAAAAGGCACAGCCCTTGCCCTTAATAAGGTCACAAACCATCCTGGGGGCCAAGAGGTGCTGTGATTTCTGCCAGATCATCCTTTATCCTGCATTGTCCTTTCAGATCATGTTTGAGACCTTCAATGTCCCTGCCATGTACGTCGCCATCCAAGCTGTGCTCTCTCTCTATGCTTCTGGCCGCACAACAGGTGAGCAGCCTGTAATCTGATCCCTTCCTGACTCTGGGGGGCAGAAGGGAAAGCTGGACTCCTGCAGAGGTTCCCGCTTAGGAGAATCAAAGGGACGGCCAAAGTCCACGGAAAACCCTGCATAGGGGTAACAGAAGGGAAGCCCATGTGGAATGCATTCAGGTCTACCCGGTAGAGCTGGCAAGAATTGATATGAGCAAAGCATGACTGCTACATCCAGCAGTATATATATATAAGCTCAGTCCCCAAGCTTACACACACTTTCCAACAATACTGGGATGTTTCTGCTCATGAACCTGTGATGGTGGCTATATATGTGCCCTTGGTATGGAAAGGTGCTCAGGGAAACAGAGGGAACTTCAAGATAAAGCAATTTCTAATGGGGACTTGACAGCTTCCATGAACATAGTTCAACATTCATTCATTCATTCAAATATTCATTATGCATTCATTCATCAGATATTTTTCCATTACTCCCTACCATGTGCCAAAGACTGCACAGGCCGTGGGCACACACTGACAAGCAAGACAACCCTACCATCAGAGAGCTAACAGTCTAGTGGGTGGGGGCAAACGCAAAAGGTAATTTCACTGCTGGTGACAAGGACAGTGATGGGGAATGTATGATGGTTCTATAATTTACTTATTTGTTTTACCATTTCTCTACTGCTGGACTTTATGGTTGTCTCCAGTTTTTTATTTTTTATTATAAAATATGCTGTGATCAGCATCCTTGTACAAGTATAAGCTACTGGTCCCTGGATATTTATTTTGCATCTGGCCTTTACTGAGCCATGTCTCAGTTGATTCTCTTGGGTCTTCTAGGTATTCGGCCTCATCATCTGCAAACAATGACAATTCTATTTCTTTTGATAATACCTCTTTTTCTATTTTCTGTCATATTGCATTGGCTAGAACATCTAGGACAATATTAAATAGTACAACAATAATATTATACTATTTCTCCATCAATTATGATGTGGCTATTGGATTGAGAGAGATTTATTATCATGTTGAAAAGCTCATTTCCCTCCATGGTTTAAGTTTCATCAGTAGAGAATGTTAATTTTTTTTCAAATTGGCTGGTTTTTATAGTCCCTTCCAGATCTAACATTCTCCATGCATGTGCATATGTGTTAGTTTAATGCCAGAAGGATATGTAAATTATCCAGCCTCCCTTAAAGAATGGGCAACTGAGATGCACATTGACAAATACGTGGTACTGTGAAAGTGTTTTAAGGAGTACAAGAAGGGAAGATGTTTTACTTGCCTTCCAGAAGGCTACAGTCTCATTTGGGAGAATAAATGATGTACACAAAAAATATTAGTGATGATCCTTAAGGTGTGTGAATTTTCTCAGCTGCTAGAGAAAAATATGGTAGTTGAAGACCATTTGGCAACTGGTCCCAGAAAGATGGAAGACAAGAAGTTTTCATAGGTCCTATCCCCTCTCTCCATAGGCATCGTGCTGGATTCAGGGGATGGCGTCACCCACAATGTCCCCATCTATGAGGGCTATGCACTGCCCCATGCCATCATGCGCCTTGACCTGGCTGGCCGTGACCTCACTGACTACCTCATGAAGATCCTCACAGAGAGAGGCTATTCCTTTGTGACCACAGGTATCCAGCCCCTTTCCTGATTCTGACTTGAGCTCAAACCAAATCTGCTAGGACCAGATGTTCTCTGATGAAAAGTCTGTGGCCCCCTGTCCTCAAACTCTCTTGAGATAGATGGGGAGGATTTTGGGCTGGGGCTGGGCCTTGGGACAAGACCAGGTAGTCAAGGCTGCCTTACTTATGGAGGAAGTTTCCCAACTGAGATGCTCTCGGGATGGGGACAAGGCCCCCTTAAGTGCCCTTTCACAGCATTCCCTCCTTCCCCAGGGACCTGCTATCTCTGTCCATGTCTGCACCAGGATCCAAGCTGGTTTTTACAGGGTTAAATGGTAGTAAAAATCTGATGATGCATTTTGTAACCGAAGGGCATTTATGGTTTGTCTGAGGACACATGGAATAAATAAGGTCTGAATTTCTAAGGAGAAGTTGTCATGCCTCAGTGCCCACCCCAGGCAAGAGATTTTAGGCAGGGGCTTTCCTAGATTCTGTAAGATCACAAGAAATCCTCCATCTATACCGGAAATGTGTCCTGTAAGGCCCTCAGGAAGGCCTGTAGCTTTGTCAGGGCAGAGTAAAAACAGCAAGGAGAAAAACCCATGCAAAGTTTTGCCTGGGAATCAAGATTTTGAACTTGCACTTTAGGGAGAGGAATGAAAAATTAACATTTGTCCTAAAAATGAACCCAGAGTAGAAGAGGTTTTCATGGAGATCAAAATAGGACAAACTAACAGAACAGAGTATCTACTTTCTGTCATTTCTACTCTTTCTAGCTGAGCGAGAAATCGTGCGAGACATCAAGGAGAAGCTGTGCTATGTGGCCCTGGACTTTGAGAATGAGATGGCCACGGCAGCCTCCTCTTCCTCCCTGGAGAAGAGTTATGAGCTGCCAGATGGGCAGGTCATCACCATTGGCAACGAGCGCTTCCGCTGCCCCGAGACCCTCTTCCAGCCTTCCTTCATTGGTGAGGTGCTGCCTACTGTCCCTGCTAATCGGGAGGGGAGGGGAGAGGCATGGAGGGAGAAACACCAGGAGTCACGCACACTTTGTTTCTAATTTGTACACAGCCCATATTTTTCCAGGAAGGGCCAAAAACACATCAACAATACAACCAGATAAAATCTATTTATTTTTAAGATTTCATTTTCTTAAGTAAGTTCTACACCCAGCATGGGGCTTGAACTCACAACCCCAAGATCAAGTGTCACATGGTCTACTGACTGAGCCAGACAGGCGCCCCCGCTAAAATCTAATTTAAAATAAAAGGATAGGGAAATCAAAAGAAAAGAAAAGCAGAATAGGGAACATAACATAAACTAAGAATAAGGTTAATACACAAAACACTTCTTGGATCACTCAACATTTAGGTCACTGGGGCCCAAGCCCACAGCGGTAAGCAGGATGGGTATGGGGTCAGACCTGGCCTCAGGTCCTGATTCTTCCCCTTTAAAGCCTGTCACTTTGGACGTGTTGTCTTCTTCAAACCTCAGTTTTCTCATCTATAAAGTGGAAATAATGATTGGTGCCCACTAGATAGGGTTGCAACAAAGATTAAATAAGAGAAGATTTAGTACAAGGACAACTGCTTTCTTGAGGAGTGTATAGGTATAGTTGGGCCTGCAAACAAATGTTAATAGACAGTGTAGTAGTTCATAGCAGCTGTGCAAAGTGATATAAGCCTAAGAAATCAGGAAAGGCTTCTTAGGGAAGGCCAACATTTGAACAGAATCTTGAAGAATGAGTATCATTTGAGGGTATCTGGGGACGGAAGGAATGCAGGATAGGGAATGGCATACGAGGCAGATGGAAGGGTCCATGTAAAGACATGGAGGTGTGAAAGGTCGTGGTCTACTCGGGACATGATGGCAGAAATGTGGTGTGTGTGTGTGTGTGTGTGTGTGTGTGTGTGTTTGCACACAGGGGAAACTGGAGAGAGTGGCTGGACCACACCAAGAGCATAGTGGTTAATCATATCAGCAATGAGATCCCTGAAAGTTTTTAGGCAGTAGTGCAGCAAGGTCAGGTTTGTATTTTAGGAAGGTTCCTCTAACCTCAGTGTGAAATTATGTCACATGGAGGAAAGACTAGAGGTGAGGGAGGCCAGGAAGGTGGGCATGAGCTGGTTTGGCATGCAGGCCTTTCACTGTGGAAGGCCCTGGGGCCAGGCTAAGGTAGCTAGATGTAACCTGTAGATAAGGGGGGGGGGGGCTGTCAAAGATGACGTGGTGGGTAGATCCATGCAATAGAATATTTTTTTACGGGCGCCTGGGTGGCTCAGTCGGTTAAGCGACTGCCTTCGGCTCAGGTCATGATCCTGGAGTCCCGGGATCGAGTCCCGCATCGGGATCCCTGCTCAGCGGGGAGTCTGCTTCTCCCTCTGACCCTCCTCCCTCTCGTGCTCTCTGTCTCTCATTCTCTCTCGCAAATAAACAAATAAAATCTTTAAAAAAAAAAAAAGAATTTTTTTTACAATAAAAGAGATTAACACACCAACACACGGTCTAACATTAATGGACCCTGAAAACATTAGGTGAAATGTGAACATTAACATACCATTAAGTGAAAGGCACCAGACACAAAAGGCTACATATTGTAGGATTCCATTTATATGAAATGTCCAGAACAGGCCAATCTATAGAGATAGAAAATAAATCAGTGATCACCTAGGGCTGGGGAAGGGGGGAAGGGGAAGTTCGCAGTGTCTGCTAATGGGGACAGAGTTTCTTTTTGGGGTGTTACAAATGTTCTAAAATTAGATTTTGGCAATGGTTGCACAATCCATGAAACTACTAAAAATTACTGGACTTTAAAAGGATGAATATTATGATATATGAATTATAACTCAATAAAGCTTGGAAAAAGATGACTCATTGAAAGTGTTCCCTTAGAAATATACCCTCGCTGATCAGTGTGAAAGATCAATCAGAACAGGAGGAACCAAAAGCCAGTTAGAGGTCTGATCCTATAATCCATTTGGGAGGTGATTAAGGGTCTGAACTAAGACAGAAGGATCACTTGAGGAGCTGGAGGTGTGGGTGTTTATGAGTTAACAGGTGTTGATTGATACTATGACCTGCACTAGGCATGGAGTCCGCCGGGATTCATGAAACCACCTACAATTCCATCATGAAGTGTGACATCGACATCCGCAAGGACTTATATGCCAACAATGTCCTCTCGGGGGGCACTACCATGTACCCTGGCATTGCTGACAGGATGCAGAAGGAGATCACAGCCCTGGCCCCCAGCACCATGAAGATCAAGGTGGGTTCTGCCCCAGTTCCCTCCATTCTGTTCTTTGGACAAACACCTGCCTACTTGGGAGATGCTCCAAGTCGGTCTGCCGGGCCCGTAGATTGGTGGTCTCCTGGTCTGGGACAGATTTCATCTCGGGGGATTATGTTCCTTGGGAACTGATGAGCTGGAGACATGTTTAGCATGAGATCTCAAATGTAATCATATGATGTCCTATGAGAAGGGGGTGAAAGAATTTGGGATGAAGAGAATATTGAGGGGGTTGAGGATGCAATCAGGAGGAGGGAAATAGAGGGGAAGAAAAGAAGGAAGCAACACTACAGCATCTTTAGACTTTAAAATGGATATGGGTGTTACCTCAGAGGAGGATGAAAGTTACAGAGAGAAAGTTTGGCATGGGGCAGGCTGCTGGTTCAAACTCACAGGGGTATCACTTGATTCCTGGACAGCCTGTGATCTGTTGTCTGCTCTTGGCTCACGTCCTCCCCACGCAGCTGCTCACCAAGGCAGCTCACCTCACAAGCCTCGTCAGAATGGAGGCCCACTTGTCTTCCGCCTCTCTCCAGCCTCTGGTCCCCAAGCAACCATACGGAGCTTTTATTTATTTATTTATTTTAAGATTTTATTCATTCATTTGACAGAGAGAGAGAGCACAAGCAGGGGAATGGCAGGCAAAGGGAGAAGCAGGCTCCCCACTGAGCAGGGAGCCCAATATGGGGCTTGATCCCAGGACCCTGGGACCATGACCCGAGCCAAAGGCACAAGCCCAACCGACTGAGCCACACAGGCACCCCATACAGAGCTTTTTAGGGCTTCTAGGAATTTTGCTGCTAGCAGGTTTAGAAAAGGAGTTGGGAATCGAATAGAGATAACAAATAGGTTGAAAGTTACAAAGTCTCACGATAAAGTTGGTCTCTGGGAGTTGGCTTCATCTGAGGGAGTGTATATTATAAGAAACTTTTTCACAAAGGAAGGCTGCCCCGGGCCTTCCCCCTGCCTAGCAGATGGTGCTCAGCAAAGGCAAGCAGAGCAGGTTACCAGAAAACAGGTGGGAGTCTGCGGGCCCTTCTCACCCAGATCCACTGGAGCAGCATGGCGGGGCATGGCGCCAGGCCCGAGGCAGGGGCTTTTTACCAGGACCATTGACCACATCTTGCCTCACCCCCAGATTCTGGCTCACCACATCAGGGGGACCCCCATCACCTATACTGATAAACAAACCCCAGCGTTTTGATGCATATCCCGATTTGTGAGCCACTGCCCTGAGTTTAACAACGTGTGCCCGCCTTTAAGGAGTTTAGAATCTAATCAGTGCCCGTGCTCACTGAGAGGGCAACGTAAATAAGACATGAGGAGGGGAAAGGGCACATGAGGCAGGGGAAGTAGAGCAAGCAAAGGTGCCCCAGTGGGTATGTGTGTGCATACGAACAGCCCAGCCAAACGGGACAGCCGGATTTGTGTAGAAGAACTGAGGAGATAAGACAGGTGTCGAAGATATGGAAGAAGAGCGGTGACGTGGGGTGGCATTGAGACGGGGGACCCCAGCCCAGGGAAGCCCAGACTCTTCTCACAACCAGAGCTGTACAGCAATAACGTGGCTGGGCTGGTCCTTGAGGTATCAGTCCAAAGAGTGACCGAGTGCCTTTGTCTGACTGAATAAAAAGTTAACTTCTCAAGACTCTTCTTCTTCTGCAAGTCCATGATCTCCACAATTTAGGAAAGATGTAGAGAGGGTCTAAGGAGACAAAAACAATCAGTTCAGTGTCCGGTTTATTCTGGCCCTGAATCCTTAGACCCTTTAGTAGCTGTCCCTCTGGATCCACTTGTAGGTGGAGTTCAAAGTTGTTTGACAGGACAACCGACTTCTAGAGGCTAAGCTCAGGACTCGTCAGCTACCAGTGGCTATTGACAGATGAAGCTCCACACAGGGTCTGAGTGCGCTGGCTGACTCGGGATTGGAAGAAGCCCAGCCTCAGCTGCGCGTGCATCCAAACTCCAGGCAAGAACAGAGTGGCACTTTCCCTATAGATGTTTGTATTGGTCATCTATTGCTGAGGAACAAGCAACTGTGAAATCTCAGGGACATAACAATAAGTATTTTGTGCGTGTGCGTCTGCAGGTCAGTGGGAGTCAGCTGATCTAAGTCAGGCCTGGCTCAGCAGCTCTGCGGGTCTAGCCAGCTCAGGTTGGGTCTGAGGCTTTCATGCTGGGGCCCAGGCTGAAGGGCCAGCAGCTTCTCTAGGGAAGCCCTTCTCATCAGGATGGCAGAGGCTTAGCTGCAGGCCTGAGGCACATGTCAAGCTCCTGTTTGTGTCACGTCTGCTAACGTCACATCGGTCAAAGCAAATACAGGGCCCAGCCCAAAGTCACAGGGCGAAACAGTGCATCCTTCCCATGGGGGGAGGATGAGGGCGAGAGTAAAGATTTGAGCAACAATCTAATCTAACACAAGGTTTACCCTGTTTGTTTCTGACCTGGAGGCTGTCCTTATCTGGGGCAGCCCGGCACTGTGATGAGATGATCTCCTGGACCACCTCCCTATTCCTTTGGGTGCTAATTATGATTCACCACATTTATTCTTTGCAGATTATTGCTCCCCCAGAGCGGAAGTACTCGGTCTGGATTGGAGGCTCCATCCTGGCTTCTCTCTCCACCTTTCAGCAGATGTGGATCAGCAAGCCTGAGTATGATGAGGCAGGGCCCTCCATTGTCCACAGGAAGTGCTTCTAAAGTCAGAACAGATTCTCTGGGGATCCCCTGGAGACTGCTCTTACCAATCATGAAACATTAAAACCTGCAAGCCTTACTTCTCTGCGTGGGGCTTTTTTTCCGCCCTGGGCTTTTACACAGTGCTAAGGGCTTTTCACACCTTATTTCTCATCCACACAATGATCCTGTGAGATGCATATATTCCCACATTACACAAGAGGAAATTGAGGCTCAGAGAAGTTAAGAGCGTGCTGAAGAGCACAGAACCAAGATTAAAAACCAAGTGTGTCTGACTCTAAAGTTAGTACTCCTACTGTACTACCCTGTTTCCCTTTCCTTGAACGTGAGTAAGAATGAGGGCTACATGGTGTTTGGCGGGGGTGGCAGGTTAAGAAACAAGGGCTTTAAGAGATCTAAGTCCTTGTACTCAAGGGCAATGCACAGAGAACATGACCGGAAAGAGAAACACAAGGTTTATAGGCTGTGACATATGAGTGGCTCAAACGCAATGTTTGAATTTGGGTGGTGGAAGGTCACAGTAGGCTCAAGATCTCTATGAGGGTTTTTGTTATTGAGGATTAGGCTGTATCTTTCCCCAAAACTAACCAAGAAAGGAGCAGCACCCTAGGAAGAATTTTTTTTTCTTTCCCTCCTCTCCTCCTCCTTCCTCTTCTTCTTCTTCTCCCTTCTCCCCCTTTTGTTCTTGCTCTTCCTCTTCCCCTTTCTCTTCTTCTTCTCCTCCTCCATCCTCTCCTCCTCCTCCTCCTCCTTCTTTTCCTTCTCTTCCTCCTGCTTCTTTTTTTAAAAAAGATTTTATTTATATATTTGACAGAGAGAGGCACAGTGAGAGAGGGAACACAAGTAGGGGGAGTGGGAGAGGGAGAAGCAGGCTTCCCGCCGAGCAGGGAGCCCAAAGCGGGGCTTGATCCCAGGACCCTGGGACCATGACCTGAGCCCAAGGCAGACTCTTAACGAGTGGGCCACCCAGGCGCCCCTCCTCCTCCTGCTTCTATCTCCCTCTCAGTCTCTCTCTTGTTATTTGCTCCCTACTCCCTGCCCTTGGTCAATTCTGTTAAATTTCACAAGTATTTGCTGAATTTTTGGCATCCATTATTACTGGGTAAGGCCACACGGGATTTACATATCCAGTAAAGATGATTCCTGCCCATCAAAGTCTCACTGCATAAAGCGGGGGGAGGACACATGCAAGACAATGATTTGAGGTGAAACAGAAGCACCCACAAAATATGATGAGAAAACAAAGGGTAATAATAATAGCTAGCATTGGTCGAGGGCTTACAATATGTGAAGCCTTAGGTTAAGAGTTTTCCATGGACTTCCTCACTTAATCCTCACCCTAACCCTATTAGCAGGTACTAGTATCATTCCCATTTTATAGCTAGTTTACAAGTTAACTTGTTCACCCAGCTAGTTAATAGCAGAAGATTCCTACTTTTGCCTGGCATACCCTTTACTCTCTCTACCTACTCAAGTCCCAACCCTGATGCTCCCGAGCAGAACCCACTTGGCTGTGAGCCTTCCCAGACACACCTATTTGGAGACAGTGGACCCCAGTGGAAGTGCACAGACCTTAACGTCAAACATACTTCCTCTGCCATCCCTGCACTTGCCCTTGGGGGTAGGGTGGAGAAGCATGTTTTACAAAAATCCCTAGTGGACTTATGTCTTAAGATGGGTTTCCCAGAAGCAGACCCTGAAGTGAGGATACACAGGCAAGTGATTTAAGGAAGTGCTTGCAGGGGAAACCAGAGAGCAGAGTAAGAGAAGCAGCACAAGAAAGGGGAGGAAGCCCAGCAGGGGACCTCTCAGATAGAGTCCCACAAGGGTGGCTTCACCCTGGTCCCCAGGCAGCTCTGGTGTAAAAGCCTGACTGGATGCAACTGGGCTTTCACGCTGACCTATCAGTGATTGGAGAAGGCACACTCTGGGGGGAGGTAAAGTCCCATGCTTTCCACAGGGGCTGGGAAAGGGCTCCGGTAGGCCGAGGGCAGTCTTGCAAAGAAGAGCTTCAGTCACAGGCTGTTGGGAGAGAAAGCATGGGGAGGAGGCCAGAGGACAGCCACACACACACACGCACACACACACACACACACACACACACAGGATGGGAGGAAATGTGGAGCACTGACAAATCCCTGCTGTAGAGGGGTGCATCAGAGTCTCCATGTGGGGGAAGATGGTGAGGCTGACCCATTGTTCCTTGCCCTGCCCCCACCCAGTCTTACCCCATTTCAAGAAGTGCGGTCCTTGAAGTCTTCAGGGGAAGTCAGGTCATACGCTGATAGTGGGGGGTTAGGGGGGAAACATGGGTAGGTTACAGCAGGTTGAGGAGAGAGGAAATACAACAGGCAGTCAACTAAAGATAAATAGCAAAAATGTCCCGGGCACTGAGGGTCGAGCTGAAGGCAGCCATTACTGATGATGGAAAGTGTACTGGGTGGTAGCTGTGTGGTAGGCGGTAAGTGCTACTTGTGGGTTATCTTTCTCAACCCTCACCCCCGGCTCCCAGGAGCCCACACTCTTAACTACTCCTTAAATGCTTCCCTTCGTGATTAGGTGTATCAGTCAGAGTGCATTCAGGGAACCTCTTTAAAACAGAGGTTACTGAAATAGCCAATAAACATATGAAAAAGTGTTTTGCTTCATTAATCATCAGGAAAATGCAGATTAAAACTATATATGGCAGCCTGGACAAAATGAAGAGCTGACAATACCAACTGTTGTTAAGAATGTGGGACAAGCACAGTGCCCACTCATGATGGTGGCAGTGTCGACTGGTACAAACACTGTAAAACTATCTACTGTTTGGGAATGTTTACTAAAGCTGAACATACAAATAACCAATCACATAATTCCACTCACAGGTATTACCCAAGAGAACTGCATGCATAACTTTACCAAAAGACATATTCAAGAATATTCATGGCCACCCTCTTCGTAATAGCCCCAATTTAGAAACTCTTAAATGTCCAGCAATAGCACAACAGATAAAATACATTGTGGTGTAGCAATGTATTGGAACACTATATGACAACGAGGATGAATTACAGCTATATATATAGCATGGATAAATTTCATAGATATAATATTGAATGAAAGAAGTACCTACTATACGATTCCATTTATATAAAGAACAGGCAAAACGGTTGCTGTTAGAAGTCAGGCTATTGAGGGGCGCCTGGGTGGCTCAGATGGTTAAGCCTCTGCCTTCGGCTCAGGTCACGATCCCGGGGTCCTGGGATCGGGTCCCGTGTCGGGCTCCCTGCTCAGCGGGGAGCCTGCTTCTCCCTCTGCTGCTGCCTCTCTCTATCTCTCTCTCTGACTCTCATGAATAAATAAAACATTAAAAAAAAAAAGAAGTCAGGCTATTGATTACTTCTGGTGGGTAGTAACTGGCAGGACAAATGGATGCTGGAGATGCTAGCAATGCTCTATATCTTTATCTGAATCCAAGTAACGTACAGTTTGTCAAAATTTCATTAACCTGCATACTTATGATGCAAGCTCTTTTCTTCACTACATACGACACTTTAAAGTGTAAAAAATATAATAACTTTTAGTAACTCTAACTTTAAGGAGAAGTTTAGTTACCTGTCTGCACCTAACTTTCCTAACAACTTCCTCATTTAAACTTCACAATGACCCTGATGGCAGCAAAGGCAGAGAGACCTTCTGGGTGCTGAGAGCCTCTCTCAAACTTTTTTTTTTTAAAGGTTTTATTTATTTATTTGACGAGAGAGACACAAGCAGGGGAAGTGGGAGAGGGAGAAGCAGGCTTCCTGCTGAGCAGGGAGCCCAATGCGGGACTCCATCCCAGGATCCTGGGACCATGACCTGAGCCGAAGGCAGACACTTAACAACTGAGCCACCCAGGCGCCCCATCTCTCAAACTTTTTTTGATGAATATTTTCCAAGTCTGAGTTCACATTGATAAAGGAATGTACGCAGTATTTTGACACGAAGGTGGCTGTGAGAATGGGAGCAGAGGATGGGACAGACTTTAGCTGTTCCAATATCCATTGGTGCTCCATCTAGGTTATCCTAAATAAATTTATAACCCATATTTTTAAAAAATGTGCTTAATATATGAACATCACTTCAGCCATCCCATATAAACATCAGTATAAGAAAAAGGTCTTGTGCTTTTTATGCAAGACAGGTGTCCCAGCCACCGACCCCTCCCCAACCCCTTGCAATCAGGTCCCTGTTTCCTAAAACCTCCCACCTCTGAGTGCTGCCTGAAGGCCGGTTTGACTGTTGGACTCCTGCGTTGACTCTTGTGGTTTCAACAGTGGAAGGTGGAAATACCCTCTAATAACATTTCATAAAGCGTTAGTTCTGAGGTCGTTATGACAACGGGGTGTGGCAGGACAAAGCCAGTCAGGGCCTCACCCGGGGGCAGCAGCTCAGAACTGTCCCTGCCCCTCGGCAGAGCAGAGCGCAGCTCTCCACCGACAGGGGTACTCCAGTTTTAAACACCAGCAAGTCTCTACCCGGGTTCTGCTCAGCCTTTGACAAATCCCATTCAGAATCTTCACCCCCGCCGTGTTCACGCCCACAGGACCCAATCTATCTGGTTTAAACGAGTTCCACTCATGTCCTGAGCCTCCACCCACTTTAGCCTAATAGGATTTTTGGCTACTACGCAAATCGAGTGAACGTTTATTTATTCATTCAAAAGACAAAATAAGAGGTGGAGTGTAATGAACTAATTTGATTTATTCAGTAATGTGCCAGCATTGTGCTGCGCGTCGCAGTGAATGGGAAAAAGTTAATTTGTGTACATCATCAGATTGTGTCATTTTCCTACTTAAAATAGTCCAGTTGCTACCCATATTAGAATAAAAAGCAAACACCTGGAAAAGCCTCGCTTACAATTACAGTTATTTTGATTTGTCTTTAGCTATGACTTAAAAGTTACACAAAAATACAAAGGTGATGAGATTGGTGAGTTTATGCCTCTTTTACGATGTTGCTGTTCGACAAAAACCGAGAGGCTTAACCCCCGTAACAACCGCAGGTACTAAGTCTCCCGCAGCCCCCACACCGTAAGTCTGTCCCATCTAGCTTCGCTCATCCACAAACATCGCGAGAACAGAGCCGTCCCTTTGGCCCCACCCCCAGCCGGCTCAACCCCACCCACTTCTTGCCTGGCGATCTCCTGACGTCATAGGCGCGCCGGAGCGCTGGAACGGCTGTACCGAGGGCGGAAATGCTCTCGGCGGAAGTGGTAGCTGCGCAAGTTGTGGGTGGAATGACCGCGGGCCGGCTCCTTCGAAGGCTGTTGCGAGCACCTTCCAGCTCCATGGCCCAGAGCCCGGTCGGTGGCGTGTGCCCCTTGAGGGGCTTGCACGCGGAGCGCGGGCCTCGAAGGCTCTCCATCGAAGGAAATATTGGTAAGGGCCGGAAAGTGGCTGCAAGCCTGAGAGGCTGAGAAAGGGAGCTGGGCCCAGACCCCCCCCCCCACTTCCCTGTGGTCTGATGCCGCGGGGCCTTTCCCCTCCCAAAGAGGCCTTTGCTTCTTTGATTTTTAGGATGTCAGGCCTCGGTACTCCTCCACGGCCACGAAGTCTGTAGCTAGGACAAGAGTTCTACCAGCTTGTTCTGATCGAAATGGATGCGAACAAGGAGCAGGGTGTAATTTCTTTGTTCTCCTAAGATAGGGTTGCCAGATTTAGGGGGGAAAAAGGTGCTCATTTAAAATAGGATTTCAGATAACGAATACTGTTTTAGTGTGTGTCCTATGCAATATTTGGGACATAAACTAGAAAAAAATTATTTACAGTTAAAATTTAACTGATGTCCTGTATTTTCTCTGGCAGCTCTACCTTAAGAGTTCCTAAAGTTCAGTCATTCAAATACCACTTAACACTAATTTTACCGTGTCTCTCTTCTAGTCCCATATAATTTCTTAACGTTTTTCTTATAAGAAACTCACTTTTTAAACTTAAAACATGTATTAAAAGTAACTTATAACAGTAGAGACCCAGTATCTTAAATAAAAAGTAATCATAAAACGAAATGAACGCAAAACACTTCAGTTTAATGTTACCAAATTCTGACTTGATGGTTTTACTAGCTAAGGTGCTGAGCCCTAAGGAGATTAGCAAGTGTTGAGTATTGAAGGCATTCTAGCAGCAAATTAAGAGTTTCTTATTTTATTCATTCAACAAATAACCCTTTGAGCAACTTCTGTTTGCCAGCACTGTTCTTGGCCCTGAGGATACAGCACTGAACAGAACAAATAAAAATCTCTCGTGGCACTCTAGTAGTGATAAACAATATAAATTAAGTAAACAATGTATTAGATAGTAATGAGTGTGATGGGGAAAATTCAGGGATGAGTGATTGAGGGAAATGGCAGTTTTAAATAGGGTAGTCAAGACAGGCCTCACCGAGAAGGTGACATTGGGACAAAAACCAGAAGACAATGAGGGAATGAAACAATGTAGGTAACTGGGAGAAGAATCTTCCAGGCAGAGGGAAGACCAAGTGCAAAGGCCCTGAGGTGGATAGTGTGTTCCGGGAACAGGAGGAAAGCTGTTGTGGCTGGAGCAGAGTGAGCAAGGGGGAGAATGGAAGGAGATGAGGTGTGAAGGTAAGGAATGGCTGGATTGTATAGGCCTTTAGCCCGTGGTGGATTTTTACTTACCATTGGAAAAGGTTTGAGCTGTCAAGGGACATGATTTGACTTAAATTATGAAAAGGTGATTCTGGCTGATACGTTGAAAGTAGAAGGTGTCAGGAGGCTATTGCAATGATGAGTTGCCGTGAGTTGGAGCAGAGTGTTAATGGTGATGGTAAGAGGCAGTTGGGTTCCAGTTACAGTTTAAGGCAGGCCGAACTGGATTTGGTAACAGATGGGTGAATGTGAGATAAAGAGATCAATCATTTTGGCCTGAGCAACTTGAAAAATGGGAGTTCCAAATTTTCTTAAATGGAGAAGCATGGGAAAAGATACACGGGGCAAGGGATGGTTTCAAGATTCTATCTTTAGCCATTTTAGGTTTTTAGGTGCTTATTAGATATCTAAGTGGAGATGGTGAAGAGGCAGTTGGATATATAAGTCTGGAGTTCAGAGTCTCCTTGGACTGGAGGTATAAATGTAGATGGTGTTTGAAGGCAGGAGACCTTGTGTGTTGATGGAAAGGAGATTGGGGAAGGAACCAGGCAAAAGAGACTGAAAGGGAATGACCACTGAGGTCGGAGCAAAACCAAAAGAGAATGGTAACTTGGAAGCCAAATGAAGAAAGGTGTTCAAGGGGTGGGAATGTTCAACTGTGTAATGCTGTTTAAGTAACAGAGCTTTTTGGTGAACTTGAGAAGAACAGTTTTTAGGGACAGTAGGGGTGAACGTCTGATCGGCATAGGTTCAAGGAAAATGGGAAGTGAGGAACTGGAGACAGTGGATTAAGACAACTGTTCGGAAGTTTTCCTAAAAAGGGAAGACATAGGGTGGTAACTGAAATGGGGAGGGTTTGAGGGAGTTGTTTCCAGTTTTTTCTTTTTGTAAGAGGAATTAGATCATGTTTGTAAGCTGGTGAAAATGGTCTAGTAGAGAGGGGAAAAAATTGGTGGAGCAGGAGACAGGGTATAATTACTGGAGTGATTTTAGTAAGCAAGAAGGAATGGAGTCTTGCCGAAGTGGAGAGAGGTTAGCCTAAGCTAGGAGCGCAGTCTATCACTCGTTAACAGTGTGAATGGCAACAGGAGTGAGTACTGACTCGAGTAGGCGTGGTGGGAACGTGGGGAAGGTCTTTTGGTTGTTTTCTCAGTGAAACAGGGAGAAGGCTCAGCTAAGCAGAATGAGCATGAAGAGAGAGGAAAGACATGAATTAGTCTAGCAAGTGAGCAAGAGAAATGTAGAGCTGCCAGTTAGCATTAAGGACCCACTTGGACTTAGTGGTCATGAATTTAAAGTGAGACCAGTCACCACATCTGTTTTTTGTGTTTCTCCAGCCAAATCAGAAACATCAAAAAGATTGAAAAGGGAGGGTCCTGCTCCCTGCCTCATGGTGTTAAAGATGTTCTTTGGGAAACATGCCTCTAAAGGAAGCTCTGTTCTCAGAGCCCAGAGAAGTACCAAAGTACTTCACACAATAAGTACTTGGACAGGCCATCAGGTGAAGTTTGAGCTCCCTCTCCCAATTTCCCTGACCTTTGCTTTTTAACCTTTCTAGATGGATATACTTCTTCCTTGCTTTTACTCGAATCAAGACTTACTGAGTACCTGCTATGAGGGTAGACTCCCCTGTGGTACAGTTCCTGTCCTTTAAAGAGCTCATAACCAGATGGGAGGAGCAGACTTCTAAATACAATTCCTATACCATGTGATGAGTGCCATAGTCGCTTGGGTATGGGAACTCAGAATCTCTGGGGTAGGAATTCTCGAGGGGGAGATGACGAAGGAATGTTCCAGGTACAGGAAGTCACATTTGCCAAGGCAAAAGCCTGAAGAAACATGCAGTCTTAAGAACAGGGTTGTGCCTGGATGGCAGAACAAGAGGCTGGAAGGGTAGACTTGCCAGATGTTGAACAGCCTGTGCAGCATGCTAGGAGTTTGTTGTGTAGGTGGTGAGAGGCTACTGAAGACTTGAGGCCGGCATGTGCCATGACCAGATTCATTTTTTTTTTTAAGATTTTATTTATTTGAGAGAGAGAGTGAGAGAGAACATGAGCAGGGTGAAGGGCGGAGGGAGAAGCAGACTCCCCGCTGAGCAGGGAGCCCGAAGTGGGGCTTGATCCCAGGACCCCGGGATCATGACCTGAGCCAAAAGGAGACGCTTAACGACTGGGCCACCCAGATTCATTTTAAAAAAGAAATTGGCCGGAAGGAACGAACAGAAAGCTTCAAAAGCAGGCACTTTCTTTGTATGTCTTGTTTGCGACAGTACCCACAGTACCATGCATCCGTTGTGTGGAGTGAATGAGCAGGAACAGAATTTGGAGTAGATAGTTTTGTGGCTGTCGTTGTAGTTGGAATGTGGGAAGATGTAGGGCTGGGCAGAGGGGCTGGAAGGACAGAGAAGAATGGAGGTTTGAGAGGGATTTCAGAAGTGGCATTGACAGGACTAGGTGGCCACTTGGAGGTGAGGGATAGAGGCATAGCGGATGACGGTGAGGTTATAGTTTGGACGCTGACTGAAAACTGAGGATGGGAATAAAGGAAGAAGTCTGGGGACGTTAGAGTGATAGATTTGGTTATCAGGTGCCTCTGAGACATACATAGATGTTCTGAGGTAGATTAGGACACGTGCCTGAAATCGAGAGAGATGGGACTGAGATTTCAGATACGGAAGTTGTTGATTGTGGGGGTAGTTGTTGAAGCCTTGGAAGTGAATGCACTTGCCCAAGGAAAATGTGACTAATGGCAAGTGGACTGGGGGCCCCTAATCTGGCTGTTTCTAGTTTTACCTCCTACTACTCTCCATCACCCCACACACCGTGATGACTGTCCTCAGGCAGAATTAGTCACTGCCTCCTCTGTGTGCTCTCCTAACATTCTGTACCCACAACTGCTGCAGCACTTGAGTTCTGTGAGGATTGTTTGCACATTCAACACTTCCCTGGGTTGGCCACTTAGTGTCTTGCTCATCTTTGTATCAGCAGCACCTAACCCCCTGCCTGACCCGTTGTGTTTTTTCAGTGTTTATCAGATACTTGACTCCTGCGCTGTGATACCATGTGGAAGTTAGTCATTGGTGCCCACGGAGGGAATATTTTAAGCTGCTTTAAAATCAAGGCAGGAGTGATCTTGTTCTTTAATCACAGGTGGCATCCCCAAACAAATCAGTACCCCTCCAGGACACCTAAATAAGGGAAGGTAAACCCCTGTCCTAACTGAAATTAGATATGTTTAGAGGGGCTTTTCTTGTAGTCATGCTGCTCTGAGTCCTGTTGATCTGATTCTGTAAGTGCAGACCATAACACTTAAGGAAAATGGGTCAGTGAGGTGGCACCTAATGGCGCCCAGTATGAGTTAAGAAGCCATATGCCATGTGTGATGGAAAATGAAAAGTTTGGTGCCTAGAATTCCTTAAGACCTAAGAAATGAAATACTTAGTCTATCTTCTAAGTGTATTCATGGCTACAGTGTATTATTGCCTTCCCAAACCAGCTATTTTATAATTACAGACCTCAATTGAAGAAAGGATTGCTGTATGAGATACTGGCAGTGAGTCATCTCAGAGCATTCTCACTTTGATTTTCAAAGACCCCACCAAAAAAGAAGAAACTTTGTCACTTTTACAGTCTAGAGACTTCTACATAAAGCAGAGAGAGCTTCCCTAATAGTATGTTCCATACAGTCTAACGTTACTAATGTGCATCTATTGCTTTTATTGCATATAAACAGTTGGGCAAAGAATCCTAGGGGAAAAAAGCCCTATTTATTCTAAACATTGTATATTGGAGTCTTTGTTTCTGTGATTCACCTCATTCCATCCATCTCCATTCCTGGTATCTGGCTGGATACTCAGGGTGCAAAGGGAACAAGGTCAGTTTGTGTCTTCAAAAAGCAAGTGGAGAGAGTGACGGGTCACAAATAATTATAATGTAATACCTTGGTAAGTCAGGGCAGGCAGTGGTTACCTCTGCCCCTCGGGGTGAAGTGGACCAGAGAGAGTTCAAGAAGGCTTCACTGAGAAGGCGATAATGAAAGGATGAATCGTATGCTGGGAGCTGAGAGCAACTTTTGTTGTTGTGAAGCATAGTTTCCCATGGGAAAAACAGTAAGAGGAATCAGAGCAAAAAGGTATTAAGTTTCTTTTAAGCCTGCTGAGTGATTTTTGTTAAGTTTGCCCAGAATGCTTTTGGGCTCAGAGCCTTTCTGATCCTGGGTACTTGGTTTCAGGGGTGGAGTATAAGCTCCTCGAGGGCAGGGTCTCCGCCTAGTTCATCGGTTTAATTACAGTACCTAGCACTTGGTAGCTCTTCCATAAACACCCAGTAAGTGAATGAGTAGATGGATACAGCATCAAATGTAAAGCCTAAAATACAGGCTTCACATGTTCTTTGGAAGACTTTTTTTTTTTAAAGATAGCTTTACATTTACTGCCTTAGTTTGCTTTTTGGTACAAGGTTTCAGAATTGGATTTTTGCCATGTTTTAAATTTTGTTCAGGCTAGGAAAATGCCTGGAGGTGATGGTATGTTTAAGAGGCTCACACAAAATACAACTGTATTACATTGAAAGTAATATATTATTCGGGGTGTTACATCAGATACTATCTAATTGCTAGGTTTTAGCAGAATGTAGCAATAGCAGGCATCATAGTTTATAGAAAAATTTGTGGAGAGAAAAAAATCATGACTTAGGAAAGGATGGAAATTAGCAACAGAACTCTTTGATGTAGCTTGTGGAATGACAGTCCTGGTGTTAATAAAAATCAACATGTTGTACTAATATACTCTAAGAAAGTACCTCCTACCCTTTTGCAAGTCATGGCACATATAATAAAGTTCAGTAAGAGCTAAGGTCTGAGAGGAAGGTTTGATTCTGAGATCTGATACCTCCCAAATCTCATGATATTAAAAAATATATTGAGAGATAACAGTGAACCTGAGATCTAACTAAATTGTGATAATGATACCATAAGAAGCTGGTGCTCTGCCGAGAGACCAAAGGAAGGACTTTGTCTTGTTTGCCCAGTGCTGCATGAAGAGGAGTGGCTTTTGGTGGACATGAGTGTTCTGCTCCCTAGGAGGAGGCCAGTGTAGCAGGAAAGAAGCAGGCAGGGATGCCTGGGTGGCTCAGTCGTTAAGCGTCTGCCTTTGTCCCAGGTCATGATTCCTGGGTCCTGGGATCGGGTTCCACATCAGGCTCCTTGCTCAGCGGGGAGCCTGCTTCTCCTTCTGCCTGCCGCTCCCTCTGCTTGTGCTCTCACGCTGTCTCTCTGGCAAATAAATAAAGTCTTAAAAAAAAGGAAAAAAGCAGACAACATCACTCTTAAGAAGACCCTGGGAACACTTTAAAACACATGTCTTAAGAAATTAAACAAAAAAACAGGGGCGCCTGGGTGGCTCGGATAGTTAAGTGTCTGACTCTTGATTTTGGCTCAGGTCAAGATCTCAGAGTTGTGAGACAGAGCCCTGCATTGGGCTCTGTTCTCAGTGGGGAGTCAGCTTGAGATTTTCTCTCCCCACTCCCCTTTGCTCCTCCCCCCTCAAATAAGTAAATCTTTTTTTTTTTTTTTTAAGATTTTATTTATTTATTTGACAGAGAGAGATAGCGAGAGCAGGAACACAGGAGGGGCAGTGGGAGAGGGAGAAGCAGGCTTCCCTCGGAGCAGGGAGCCCGATGCGGGGCTCGATCCCAGGACCCTGGGATCATGACCTGAGCCGAAGGCAGACTCCTAAGGACTGAGCCACCCAGGCGCCCCTCAGATAAGTAAATCTCAAACAACAACAACAATCAAAACCCAAGCAGGAAGAAAAAACTTATGCTTAGGTATTATAGCACTAAAAAGTGTTATGCTGTGTGTGGTTTTAATATGAATATATAACTTTGAATTATCTTTTAAAATTATTTCATATTTGTGGCTGGTGCCTGGCACAGCTGAGTTCCATTGGAATACAGCTTAAGAAATACTGTCATATGGCAAATGACCCAGGCTCTCCGAGCGCAAGAGCAACCTGGATGGCACAGCACTTAGGACCTGCCACCACCATTTACTGTCATTCTTTGCTGAAACTGGCTCCTGATTACTAAACTGGCTTTCCAGAAGCTTTTGAATGGGCAGTGGGGTGCAGGGCAGAAGTATTGTCCTGGTGTAATTGTTCCAGTAATTGGAACTGTATATTTCCCATTACATCAAAGTTGTTGGCATTCTGGGTTTTGTGTGTTTAAAAGGCATGAGTCGGTTCCTCAGAGTCCTGACTGCTTTTAGATGAACTAATAGTGTCTGATCTCAGAGGTGAAGCTGGCACTCCCTAACCCTCAGGGCCCTTCCTTTCCATCTGCAGTAGTTTCTTAGATTGTTTTTAACTTTTAAAAAATGTAATTCTAACGATCATTCAATCCCAGTGATCTCAATTGCCTTAATCTTTCCCTATTAATTAAAATAGCTTTTTGACTGGTAGGCAGGGACCACATTTTAGATTTAATCAACAACCTGCAGTCTAAATTATTTTAAAATAGGGGCTACTCAGAGCAGGCAGGCATATGATAATATATAAACTTAACCAATTTGTAATTCCTGTCAGTCTGTTAGGTACTTCATGGCAAGCCTCTAGGCTTTTATTCAGTAGTCTGGTATGTGGTTTTAGAGCCTATATATATATTTTTAAAAACTACCTCTGTTGATTTTGATCAGATTGTTCTGGATAGCAACCTCAAATAGAAGTATGCATTAGGGGGTGCCTGGGTGGCTCAGTTGTTAAGTGTCTGCCTTCAGCTCAGGTCATGATCCCAGGGTCCTGGGATCGAGCCCCGAATCGGGCTCCCTGCTCAGCCGGAAGCCTGCTTCTTCCTCTCCCACTCCCCCTGCTTGTGTTCCCTCTCTTCTCTCGCTGTCTCTCTCTCTCTGTCAAACAAATAAAATCTTAAAAAAAAAAAAAAGTATGCATTAGGATCACTTGGGGCATACTTACAAATGTGGATTCCTGGGTCCCAACCCCAGAGAGTCAGATCCTGTTAAGAAACCAAAATTAAGACCCATGAAGCAATCAAAACACTTAAATGCTAAACATGTCATAAGCAGTTAATAAATATTGTTTGATTCAATTGCCCAGTGTGGTAGGACTTCCATGTGAGCTAGAGACATTCTAAACTTCATGGAAGAGGTGGGGCCTTAGGCTTGGTAGAGGGAAGGGGTTTAGACGCAGGCCAGGAAGAGCAGGGGAAGGCATTTATTCACTGACGTATGGGAAGAGCAGAGGCTGGGCGGATGTGCAAAGGCACACATGGGCTGGGTAGAGATGGAACTGAGAGAGGAGCATGACTGTACAGAACACACAGACTCGTGTTGTTTGTTCTTAGCTTCTGTTGTTCAGACAGGGGCTGGAGTGCTGTGTAATCAGTGGCACACATTGGATATGTGGGCTCTTCTGAGACATCCCCTCATACCTGATCAGTAGCTGTAAGTGGCTGATAGAATTGACTTGAAAGGTGCCTCCCTTCCTTCTTTTGGTTCCATTTGGGTTCCTCCTCAGGGTAGAACTTGCTTGAGAAAGACCATCTCTCATAGAAGGGATTGAACTCCAAACATACTCTTAAGTCATTTTTTGATTTTTAACAAATGTCAGTTTCAGAGGGAACCAAAATTAGTAGTGTATTAAGTGTTTTATTCAGTCAGGTCATTGTGCTGGGCTCTGATTCCACCCTGTGTGCCCTAGAGGAGCCCCATCTTCTACCTGGAGAAACCGAATTACAATTGCAGTGATGAATTCTTACCCAGAAAGCCAGGCCAAATATAAAGGATGATTAGCTGATCCAGCTCAGAGGCATCAGGATCTGGGAAAGCTTTATACAGGGAGCACATCTGAGCAGAATCTTGAAGATTGAGTAGGAGTTGACCAGGTGAGGAGAGGAGGTGTTCCAGGAAATGGGAATGCATAGGCAAAATCACATTTGCAGGAAAGAACATGGCATGATAGGAGTTGCAAGGAGTTTGGTCAACAGGAGCTCAGGTGACTAAAAGAAGCTGAGGCTGGAGAGGTACACGCGGGGGCCAGATCTTGCTGTGTCTCCTAGACCATGCCAAAGGGTTGGATTTTTCGTGAAGGCAATAGGGTTTTTTTTTTTTTTTTTTTAAAGATTTTATTTATTTATTTGACAGAGAGAGAGAGAGAGCAGGAACACAAGCAGGGGGAACGGGAGAGGGAGAAGCAGGCTTCCAGCCGAGGAGGGAGCCCGATGTGGGACTCGATCCCAGGACCCTGGGATCATGACCTGAGCCGAAGGCAGACGCTTAACGACTGAGCCACCCAGGCGCCCGGCAATAGGGTTTTAAGCAGTGTTATTTTGTGTTCACTGTGGCTGCAGTATGAATGATGGATTAAAGAGGGCAAAGCCAGAGTCAGAGAGGCAAGAGATGAGAGCTTGATCTTGAGCTTGGAGGTGGGAATGGAGAGAAAAGGACAGATGGGGGAAATGTAGAAGGCAGGTGCAAAAGGACTTGGTGGCTACTTGAGGTTTGGCAGAGGAGGGAGAAGTTCTGACAGTGAGCGATGCTGCTACCGTCCCCTGAGGTCTGGGGTATGGGAGGACGTTCAGTTTGCTGGGGACGATGATGACTTCATTCATGTAGGGAGCAGATTGACTTTGAGGTGTTTGTGGGACATCCAAGTGGAGGTGTTTGGAGAGCTCTTAGATAGTGAGTCTGGAGCTCATGGAAGGTAATGGGCCAGACATTGGCGTAAATGGGAAGAGATCATTTGTTGTACTAGATTGGTTTCATCTCCAAAATATTCCTCAAAGCAACCACTACTTTCCACCTCCTCTGCCATCCCTTGGTTCAGGCTGCAATTATCTTCTAATTGCTTTGCCTGTTTCTGTGTCAGTCTATTCTTACACAGCTGGCAGAGTGATCTTTTAAAAATGAGATGGAATCTTATCATTCCCTGCTTAAAATCCATTGCCACTGACTTCCCATTGCTCTTAGAATAGATTCAAACTTCTTACCATGCTATGAGGTCGTGCCTGATCTGGCCTGGCCTGCCTACCTGCCTCTACACACATCTTGAGCCACTCTCGTCCCTCACTTGACCATGCCTCTTCTAGGCCCATGCTTCTCTTCTGTCTCGTCCTACACCAGGTTCTTTCTCTTTTCTGTGCCTTTGTTTATGCGGCTCTCTCTGCCTGGATTACCCTTCCCCTCGTCTGGCCTGGTTAACTCCTCACCTTTCAGATCTGAGCTCAGATAGCATTTTCTCCAGAGGAACCTTCCCCAGTCTCCTGAGCTGTATTAGAGCCATCCTGCATTTTTCTTTCCTAGCACTTAACACTTTGTTATTAGTTATTCCATGTTTGTTTAGTATCTCCCATACAAGCTCCGTGAGGGCAAAATCTGTCCTCTGTTTGGTTTACCATTGTACCCCAGTGCCGGACAGTCCTGAGCCCATAGTAAGCACTCCAATAAATATTGGTTAGGTTTGTTGAATGAATGAGGGTCATAATCTCAATTTTTCTTTCCTGAAAAACTTGCAGTTTTTACGCTGCCACAGAATAAATATGATTCAAGCCTTACAACTTATGTAGCTGATTTCCTCTACATTGGGTAGTCCTCTTACATTTTCAACTCTCATTAAATACTTGGCCTCTGGGAGGTTAGGGCATTAACATTGCAAGTTAGATCGTAAGGGTATTTTTCCTCCCTGTTGCCTGTGTTCATTACGGTGACTGGTTAGTATGGCCTGCCCCATCATCATTCGGACACTGTCTGGTGCTGAGTGTGGAAATTGGGAAAACTGGTACTTGTTGCCTTCAGTTGGGCCTCTGTGCCAGAGTTTAGTAGCAGCCTTCTCCTGCAGCCCTGATGTGGGAAGGGTCCCGATACATGCTGTTTGCATTGCAGCCGTGGGAAAGTCCACCTTTGTGAAGTTACTCACGAAAACTTACCCAGAGTGGCACATAGCTACAGAACCTGTAGCGACATGGCAGAGTGTCCAGGCTGTCGGCACCCAAAAAGTAAGTTTTCAGTTGTGGTGGGTAGTTGGCCAGCATGGGTGAATAAACTAATTGTAATAAATCTAATTTGCTCTGAGTAGGTGAAATAGCCCAGTTTGAGTCTCTCTTTTTTTAAATCTTTTCATTCCAGAAAGCAGACCACATATGCCAGAGAGGATATGACTTGTTTGAATATGTTTAGTTTTGATTTTTGTGGTTTTTACATGTCTACATAAGTGACTGCCTCTGTTCTTTGTGGTTTCCCAAAGTATGTCCAGCTGTCCTGGCTTTGTCATTCCTACCCTTGAGTATATTACTGAAGCTGACCTTCAGGATTAAGAGCTAATTATAGTGATTTTAACTTATTTATGAAGTGTTAGAAATTGGAAGGGACTTCGCGAACATCTTGTCACACTGAGTCAATGCAGAAATAATAGCTAACGTTTGTAAAGCACACACTTTGCCACATACTGTGCCAAGTGCTGCACATTTCACTTCTGCCTCATGGCATAGGACCTAGTGTCAGGTCTACTGCTTTGGGAAGGGCCATTGTGTTGGTTTCAAAACCAGCCATATCCATGTGAGTAGGGAAGGACCGGTTTGGACGTGAACCTTAGGGGTAGCTGAGGAAATGGCACCTAAGTTGCCTCAGTCTCCACACACTCCTCCCGCAGCCACCAAGAACATTTCACTAAGTGGCTTGTTCTGGTTTTTAACAAAACTCTAATTGTTAGAAAGTTCTTGTATGAGCCACTTTGCGTCCCTGTGACTTGGAGTCATTGGTTCAAGTTCTGCTTCTTAAGTTTTTAACTTCTCTGCATGACAGCCCTTCGTACAGTTGAAGGTAATTCATGATTTGTTTGCTCTTTCTCCTCCTTGTGTCTTCTTTCAAGCCAAACACCCATTTTCCCCCAGACTGTTCCTCATTCTGAAGTAACTTTGTCTAGGTGATAAGCTCCAGTTGGTTAGTTTTCCACTTAGACTAAGAGTGGTACTCTAAATAGTAAAGAGTATCATAGAACCTGTTCTAGGTGGCATTTTTCTGTTATTCCAGCTCAAAATTGTGTTACCTCTTTTGGCAGGCACATCATGCTTATTGTCATATGTTTTTTAAAATTGTCTCTGTGTGTGTATGTATGTGTTTCTGAAGTTAATTTTCCATTTAGAAAATAAATTACATATCTTTCTCTGAGTATGCCACAGGTCACCTGTTGTGGGATTTAAAAATATGTCCACAGATTGTTGAACTTTCCTTTAAGAGGTAGACCCTAATTCTCTCCTTGAGTGGCTAGACTTAGCGACTTGATTCTGATGAATAGAATGTAGCAGGAATAACAGTGGGACTTGCTAGGGTAGGCCAAAAAAGACATTGTATCTTCTACCTTGATCTGTCTTGATCACTTCTGGCTCTGGAGATGCCAGCTGCCATGTCATGCAGCATCCTTGTCTGTGAAGAGGCCCATGAAGCAAGAGATTGAGTCCTCCTGCCAACAGCAGTGTGAGTGAGTCTTCTCGGAAGTGGATCGTTTGGCCCCAGTCAAGTCTTCAGATGACTGGCCTCAGCCAATATCCTGACTGAAACTTCATGAGAAACCCGGAGGCAGAACGAGCCAGCTAAGCTGTGTCCCAATTCCTCGCCCATAGAAACTGAGATAATGAACATTTTTTGTTTAAGCCACTAAACTTTGGCACAATTTGTTATGCAGCAGTAGATAGCTAATACTCCCATAGTCCCATTATCCAGAGGTAAATAGTTAACATTTTTGTTCTTTTGGATTTCTTTCTACTTAGGAGAAAATGTATATATTTATATACACCTATATGAATGTATAAAACATATATACTTTTTTTTAAACAAAAAGAGCTAACGTTTATAAAGCACACACTTTGCCACAATTTTTTTAAACAAAAATTGTAATTGTTTCCTGCATGGTTTTTGATATACAAGGTCTTCCCTTCATAGTAATTTTAATGATTGCCGTATACTGCATAATATGATCCTTTAATTAATGTAATTGATATATTTAATTAATATATAATGTTACATGTACTATATGAATTTCTTCCTGTTATAAACAATGTTACAATGATGAATATCCTTGGAGCTACATCTTTTTTCTTAACAGCTAAATTTTGTGTACTTTTGTATTTTCTTAGGATTATCTACAGTTGGAGTTTTAATGTCCAAAAATTACACATCTTGTAGATTGCTGACACCTGTTATACTTCACAAACTTTTCCTTCAGAAAAGTTGTACCACTTTCCCCATACTTTTGGCAACACTGGGTACTGTTTTTCATTGTTGCTAATATGAGGGGCAAGAAAACAGTGTGTTATTTTGTTTTACATATCTTTGATTACCAATGAATTCAACATCTTTTTTATATTTATCAGCCATTTATTAGTATTCTTTAGTGAATTGCCTATTAAGACCTCTTGTATTTTTCTCCCCCCTACTGTGATCTTCAGATTTTTGTAATGGCTTTATAAGAACTCATTGTATGTTGAGTATCTTAAGTCTTTATCACATATTGCTGATCCTTTCCCCAGTTTGTCATTTTTCTTTTGTCTCTGTATATGATATATTTTGCAATATAATACATTTAAGTTTTTATGTAGTCAAATCTGTCTTTTTCTTCATAATTACTGCCTTTGGTATTAAAGTTTTAAAAAGACTCTCACAATCCAAAATTATAAAAACATGCGCCTACATTTCTTTCTCTTGCTTTTATGGTTTTATTTTGCTCTTTATGTGACTTTAAAAGTTACAGGAGGCTCATTTTCCCCAAGTCATTATTTACTTTTCATAGTAGTATGCTTGTTTAGTTTATTCCTGAATGGTTATTTGATTCTTATTATTGTGACTGGGATCTGTTTTCCCATCATCTTTTCCAAATTGATTGTTACTGTTTTAAAGGAAAGCAGTTAATTGTTATGTTTGTCTTGTAATATTATTGGTTTTTTTTTGTTTTATTTGCTTGAGGTTTCAGAAAATAATAGTTTTCCCTAAATACTTATCATTTGTAAGAGTTTTCCAATATCCATACTTCACTTCTATTTTCTTGTTTTATTGGGTAGAAGTTCTAGAGCAATACTAACTATAATAGCACTGATGGTAAGTCAGCCTTATCTTGTTCTGTTTTTAATGAAATACCTCTAATGTATCAATATAAGTTCTGTGATTGTTAATCGTTTCAATAGATCATGTGGAGGAAGTACCTTTCTAATTACTAGGATAGGAACTGTTTTCCTCAGGATCAGATGTTGAATTTTCATCAAAAGCCTTTTTAGTATCTAGTGAGATAACCATGGGGTTTTTCTGTTTTAATCTCTTAGTATTAGTCAGTAGATTTGATAATGGTGCCATCTGTACATTCTGGAATGAACCCTTTTGATCATGGTACACTATTCCATTAATTTGCTAATAGGTTGTTTGAAATTTTGCATGTATATTTATATATTTAATTGGTATTACTATTCGGTATTTCAGTTAAAATCTTATATGTCAAACTCTAAAAGACAAGGCCAAAGCTTATTCCATGAAGAAAACTTTCAGTTGCAAATGCTTTTATTATTAAGGAAAGAAAAAAAGAAAAATACACAAACTAATCATTCAACCTAAAGAGCTTTAAAAATACAGAGGTTCTTACCATCAGGGTTATAAAATGAATTGAGAAGTTTTAGACTTTTAGTGTAAGAATTATCTATTCTTTGAAGTTAGGATAGAAATCATTTTTTAAATAATACGGATTCAGTGCCGTTTGGGTGAAATAGTTGCTGGACAACTGTTCCTTCCTCAGCTATTATTCAGGGTTTGTGGTTTTTTGTTTGTTTGTTTTTACACCTTCTTGAATCAATTTCGATAACCTTGTTTTCTTAGAAAATTGCCCTTCTATTGAGATTTTCAAATTTAATTGTATAAAAGTAGTACCTGTATTTTTTTAATAGTTTAATCCAGAATTACTGTGTTTTTTGTCTGATGTTGCTTGTTTGTGTTAATATTTGGGGAGGGATAGATTTGATAGATGATTGTTCTTTTTTAAAGACCCAGTTAATGGATTTTATTAATTCTGTGGGGACTTGCATTCTAATTCATTAATTTTGGCCTTTAAATTTACTCCTTTCTTTCTAAGAACCTCTGTATTTTTAAAGCTCTTTAGGTTGAATGATTAGTTTGTGTATTTTTCTTTTTTTCTTTCCTTAATAATAAAAGCATTTGCAACTGAAAGTTTTCTTCATGGAATAAGCTTTGGCCTTGTCTTTTAGAGTTTGACATATAAGATTTTAACTGAAATACCGAATTTGTAATTGTAGTTTTTGATTTATTCTTTGCCCTAGAATTATTTTTAAGGTATTTTACATTTTCTTTTTTTTTTTTTTAAGATCTTATTTATTTATTTGACAGAGAGAGGGAACACAAGCAGGGGGAGTGGGAGAGGGAGAAGCAGGCTTCCCGCGGAGCAAGGAGCCCGATGCAGGGCTCGATCCCAGGACCCTGGGATCATGACCTGAGCCGAAGGCAGCCGCTTAACCCACTGAGCCACCCAGGCGCCCCAATTTTACATTTTCTGAGTAGATTTTGTGTGTGCATTATTTTTTTACTCTAATTTTATTTTGTTATGGTCAGACAACATGGCTTATACAATTTTAATTGGGGGAACTTACTGAGGTCTTCTTATGGCTTACATATGATCGATTTTTGTGTATGACCAATTTTGGTAAATGTGCCATGGACTTTTAAGAAGAATATATATTATCTCTAAGGTATGGAATTGGTGTGACATATATTACAAATTCTAAGATGCCATTGATCGTAAGACACATAATCAATTTAATAATAATACTTCTAAGGAATAATAAAAATGTCTATTAAAGTTTAACTTAAACATTGTAAGATGTACATCAATTTCAGATATGTGAAAAATAATAATGACTTAATAATAACAATTAAAAATGAGCTCTCATTATTGGGGTCTACTTTTTATATTAAATTATGAGAAAAGTGTGTTAAAGTTTGTGCTTTTTGTCCATTTCTCCTTGTATTTTTAATTGGCTCTGCTCTTATATTTCTAGATTTCAGGGCTTTATTACTGCACGTAAAAAGGTTCACGACTCCTTTGTGTAGTCTTTATTGGTTTATTAGTATAAAAAAACCCTCTTGTAGCATATAATGCCTTTTTTTTTTTTTTTAAGATTTTATTTATTTATTTGAGAGAGAGAGAATGAGAGAGAGCACATGAGAGTGGGGAGGGTCAGAGGGAGAAGCAGACTCCCCGCTGAGCAGGGAGCCCGATGCGGGACTCGATCCCGGGACTCCAGGATCATGACCTGAGCTGAAGGCAGTCGCTCAACCAACTGAGCCACCCAGGCACCCGCATATAATGCTTTTTTTAAAATACAATTTTGCCACATCTGCTTTCTTTTTATTTGCATCTATTTGGTGGATTTCACTGTCCCTTTGTCCTTAACTAATACATGTCATTTTGTTTTAGGTATTTTTCTTACAGGATTTTTAGTTTTTACCCAGTGTTAGGGTTTGCCTTTCCTGGGAATTTTTCTCTTATTATAATTGTGTTTAACTTATTTCTATCACCTTATTTTGTGCTTTCATCTCCCCTTTTTTCCCTTTTTTGCTATATTTAATATTTTCTTTCATTTTTTCCCCTTTCCTTATATGGTAAACTTACTATTTTTATCCTAACGGGAAACATGTAAATTAAAAATGTACATGTTTAAACCTATCTTTCAATGTTAACGGAGCCTCTGTGAAAGAGAAAAAGAAGCCAAAACAGAATTCTACTACTTTTTTATTACCTTCTTTGCCAGGTATATTGAAATTATCTGAAATTTTGTAGATCCAGAATGTTTTTATGTTGTGAAATTTCTTTTTTAACAATAGAAATGTGGCACTCAGTTTCATAGCCACATAAATAATAGTTCCTTAGTTACACCCTTAGTTATACTTAACTCTATTCTCCTGGTTGATCACTGACCACTGTTTTCTCATTTCCACATCTTCCCGTTTCTTAATTTTTCAGTTGGTTGAAATATATTTTAGAGATTTTTTTCAGAAAGGGCATGTGGGTGGTATAATTTGAGTGATTGCTTGTCTAAAAATGTCTTCCTTTTGCTCTGTAATATAAAAGGTAGTTTCTGTTGTAGAGAAGTATTATATGGTTCTGATCTTTTTTTTTTTTTTAATAAGTAATTCATGTGATTTCCCTGCTGTTAGATTTTTGTTTTGTTTTTTTGAATTGTTGGTATTTTGGTAGGATAGGTCCAGTTTTGGGTTCTTGTGTGTGCATGTGTGTGTGTATATGTGTTTATGAAAGCTGTATATATAAATATATATGAAATCTTTTCTGGTACTCTGAATTTTTCTGGTTGAAAGTCTCACATCTCAGAAATTTTCTTTAATTTTTTTCTTTTGTTTTAGCTTTTCTATCAGATCAATTCCTTCCTACTATAGCTTCTAGTTTTAAACTTTGTTCTTAAATACTTAGAGCTACTACATGGTTCTATTAGTGATTCTCAGTGATGATGAAATTTGATGAGAAGGAGACACACGCCTTAATGAGTAATGGTCTTCCTCTGCTCATCTCTTTGCTGGGGGTGGCATTTCCCGTCTCTGTATTGGACTTTTGTCTCATGAGAAGGAACATCATTTCCTTAGGTAGCTTTGTCTGAGCTACAGGTACTGTGGAGTTGTGGATCATTTTAGCTCTTGTTTGGAAAGTTGTTTGTGATACAAAATTACATTAATTACTGTGAGGTGGAACACAAGTGACATTACACTTGATATATCTTTCCAGAGGAAAGAAAGGAAAGGCAAAAAACACTCTAGCATGATACTACAGTGTACATTGGATCTCCTCCTTCTATCCTGTATGTCTTCATTTCTGTCCTAATTTTCTGGGTTGTTTTTTTTTTTCCTCTTAGTTTAAGGAAAATTTCTTGAGCTGATGTTCTGTATGACATTCACTAATTAGGTTTACTGCAGTGTACAATCTGCTAGTTACTGTCTTCATAGGGTGCTTTGTTTTGGCAATTGCATTTTTTTCTCCTTTAAGAATGTTCTTTTCAGGGCGCCTGGGTGGCTCAGTTGGTTAAGCGACTGCCTTCGGCTCAGGTCATGATCCTGGAGTCCCGGGATTGAGTCCCGCATCTGGCTCCCTGCTCGGTGGGGAGTCTGCTTCTCCCTCTGACCCTCCCCCCTCTCATGCTCTCTGTCTCTCATTCTCTCTCTCTCAAATAAATAAATAAAATCTTTAAAAAAAAAAAAAAAGAATGTTCTTTTCATATTATTCCTGTTTTTATGACAGCCTGTTCTTATCAATGTGGCAGTCTCTTGAATCTCATTGAGATTTTTCTGTTTTCTTTTGTTTCTGGCAACAGCTCTGTCTCTTAAGGGGCTGCTTGTCCTGAGCAGATGCATTGGTTTTCTCCCTTTGAATTGCTGAATATTACTATATCCAGTCATTGTTCCTCTCTTTGCTTATATGTTTGAAGGGATGTTTGCATTTGTTCTGTAGCTGAGATGGGTTCTTGCAGAAATTGTGTAGGCCCTGAACAGAGTTTTGTTCCAGAACAGTTTCCCTTTGGTAGCCCAAAGGCCGCTGATGGAATAGCTCCCACCCAGTCAACCTAGTACATCTGTACACAGCACCTCACTCCCTTCATGGGGCTTCCATACAGTCTCGTAACTGTGCTGCACCCCAAGGGCTCTCTACTCTCTCTGGTGACACCATCAGAGACTCAAGTGGATTTAGATTTGTCCCCCTGCCTCTACTTCCAACTCTTAACCGGGGGTCATTTGTGAGACTGCTGTGTGTTTGCGGGTTGGAGAATTGGAAGGAGGGAAAACATCTTGTGATCCATTCTGCTCTACCTGCATTGCTCCCCGTGAAGTCTTTCAAAGGGCTGGGATCCTTCTTTGGAATCTGTGGTTGATACTTAGCCAAACTGGACCACTTGTGGTTGTCTAACCTAGTTCCCCCTCCGTCTTTCTCTCCACCCCATATGTGCTCTTAGTCCCCATTTCTATCTGTGGAAATTCTATGTATCATTTACTTCCCAGCTTGTCTTTATATGGAGAAGCATTAGAATGAAGTTACAGGAAGCCAGGTTTGAGTCCCTGTTCTGCATTTACGCATCTTGAAACCTTGGACAAGTAAGTTACTTAACCTTTGTGAGTGAATTTGCCCCTCAGGAAAATGAGCATGCAATAGTGCCCTCTTCATGAAGCTGTTTTGAAGATTAAATGACATAACAGCACAGTGAACACTGAAAATAAAACCCCTTAAACAGCGTCGAGCCTATGTAGCGCCTCATCCGTGTAGGCCTTCAGTTAATGGAGAGTGAATGGATTCACTTTTGTGCTGAGTCAGTGGCAGAGCCCAGGAAAGAGTCCAGGGCTTCTGAGTATCTCACACATGTTCCCACCTGCACATGCTGAGTAAGTGGGTCTTCAAATACATTTCATAAAGTCTCCAGAATGGAGGAGGAAGGTTTTGTTTGTTTGTTTTCATCCCTTCTTTGAGAGAGAGAATTCTATTTGGTTGGTTAGTTGGATTTTCAAATAATCCGTTGCTTTCTTGTCTGGGTTGAAGTTTTGTAAAGAAATAGCCACAGATGAAAGTTCAAAAGAGAGGCAACATAGTGTTAAAATGGGAAGATTTGATTCCAAGTAGTCTTAGATGGTTGTTGGTTAACACCTCATCAGACAGACTCCACAAACCAGTCAGTGAATGTGCTGATTGTATGTGTGGTTCTTCCTCTGCTCTTCTCTGGTGTGTTGAAGGTGGCGTGTCCTCTCCCTCTCAAATTCTCATTTTATCAGGTAGGAAAATCTCTTCCTTGATTATATAGCTTTGACTAAACTGGGGGATATGATTATATATCTCTTTAGTAGAAGGAAACTTTTGTAATTGCTTCCCTCATTGATTATTAAACCATGGTGTTGGGGAGTAAACACCATGGGGTAAATATACCTTCTTGGAAATGCTCCTCTTTGTAATTTCCTTGTAGGCCTTCACTGCCCAAAGTCTTGGAAACTTGCTGGATATGATGTACCAGGAACCAGCACGATGGTCCTACACATTCCAGACATTATCTTTTATGAGCCGCCTGAAAGTACAGCTGGAGCCCTTCCCTGAGAAACTGTTACAGGCCGAGAACGCAGTACAGATCTTTGAGAGGTCCGTGTACAGTGACAGGTAAGACCCTGAGCCCTTCACTGGCCACAAGCCCCATGCTCAGTGCTGCATGTTTTCCCTTCTTGCTCCGCTGTGGTTATTTTTTTTTTTTTTTTTAAGATTTTTATTTGAGAGAGAGCGTGAGAGTGGGGGAGGGTCAGAGGGAGAAGCAGACTTCCCGCTGAGCAGGGAGCCGGAAGCGGGACTCGATCCCGGGACTCCAGGATCATGACCTGAGCCGAAGGCAGTTGCTTAACCAACTGAGCCACCCAGGTTCCCTCAGCTGTGGTTATTGATAATTGTACTTTTTCATCATCCATTTACTTCTGAAGATGCTAAGCTGGTTACCCATTTACTTTCAAATTAGACAACCTAGTTCTACTTCTTAGTGTTCCCATAAAACCTCCTGGAGGGAAAAAAGAAGGGTACACTTGTAAGTGTCATGTGATTTTTTTTAACATTATCTCAAAACCATGCAAGATACATAGAACAAATCCTATAGGCTACATATTCCTTCTCTACCCCAAGAGACAGTTTACTCTTTATAAAAGCTAAATATGTGAATTACAAGTGGTTGAGCTGTAGATTTTGGTTCTTTTACAGTTGTTGGGTATACTACTGCATATTTTTCTCTCCGCTTTCCCTGGGCATGCCTCCTGGACTAGGAAGATGAATTACATATACATTACTGTCCTGGTTACTTGGAAAAATAATCACCATGGGTTTTTTGATTTCCAGCCCTTTAGTGAATTAGGCATGTGAGAGACCCCTCAGAAAAAGAAACACTTTGTTTAGAAGCTACAAGATCTTAACATTTTCTTGTAAAGGAAGATATGAGAATTGATTTTGCTATAGGCAGCTACACATTCTAGATGTTTTCTTCAGAGGGGGCATTTTAGAGATAGAAAGGATAATTCATTATACATTCTAATCGTGATGGTAATTTAGACCCTTTCCCTTCTTTAAAACATTCATTCATTCATTCCTTTGTTCAGCACAGATTTGTTAAATCCCCATATGTTCAGGTACCGGGCTAGACCCTGGGGCTGCAGCAGTGAGGAAGGCAGACCCAGTTCCTGCTTTCAGGTCAACCCTAGTGTAACGGGGACTATGAGACCGCACACGTGCTCATATGTGTGTGATGTGTTTCCCAAAGGAGGAACACAAGTTGTTTGGGAGAGTGGATGACTAGGAGGAAGAAATCTAAATCTTTTCTGGTGGAGTTAAAAGCAACAATAGTATGTGGTTTTAGAACAGGAGCCCTGATGCCTGGGTCCGTAAGCTCATTCTCCGCGGCACCAGCACGCAGTCTGTGGTTGTTCCTCCCCATAGTCCTCTGCACCCCAGCTTTCTCCCACCCCGTCACCACCAGCTGTGGGGAAGTAAGTGCTCATCCTCAAGAAAGGGGAGGGCCCCTCTTAAAGGGCTTCTTAACAGATCCGTCTTTTTCTTTATAAGATTTTAATTTCTTTTTTTTTTTTTAAGATTTTATTTATTTATTTGACAGAGAGAGACACAGCGAGAGAGGGAACACAGCAGGGGGAGAGGGAGAGGGAGAAGCAGGCTTTCCGCTGAGCAGAGAGCCCGATGCGGGGCTCGATCCCAGGACCCTGGGATCATGACCTGAGCTGAAGGCAGACGCTTAACAACTGAGCCACCCAGGCGCCCCAACATTTTAATTTCTAAGTTGCCTGTGAAGAAGCTGAAAATATTTTTCAGAAATTGAGTTACAAAAGTCATCTTTCCATGTTGCCTTCAGCTAGACGATAGCTAACCCATTCCAGACTGAGAAAGTTGACTTCGGGAGCTCCTAGATTAATTTCTTCACAGCCTAGCAAAGAAGTAGGTATAGTAACAAAGATGTCTTGAATACTTTGCACCAGTCACTCTTCCAAGCACCTTGTGAGTACTACATACAGTCCTCACAACAATGCTATGAGTCCAGTTCTACTGTTACCTCTTTGTACAGAGGAGGAAATGGGCTGAGGGAGTTTGATGACTTGCCCATGGCAACACAGTTTGTGAATTTGGGGGCCAGGCTCACACTCAGGAATGTGACGCTGCCACCATTCTCTTAATCGCAACACTTGCAGCCTTGTGGTGTATACTTCCCTGGGCCATTTGTACACAAGGATTCTGAATTTCATTTTCCCAGAAGTGGCCAGTTGCTAAGCGTTGCCTTAGAAACTGGAGTTCATTGTTTAGGATGTAAATTGTGTTTTGTATCAAGATGCCTTAGGTTTGAAAGCAGAATTGACCCTTCTGAAGCAATGGGTTCTTGTTAGCTCCGATTTCCTATTTACCAGATGCTCCTTTAGTTGTGGAAGTAAGCAAGGGGCGAGCTTGTTTGATTTTTAGATTGAGCTTTCTTGCACCTGGATTAGAAGCTCAGCAGCAGAGGAAGCAAGTGAGTAAGGGCTCCTGTGCGCTTTGGGGGAGGGTCTGCTTTCTTGGTAACGCTGCATTAAATAAGAAAGGCATCCCCTGCTCTGTAGGTGACACCACTTCAGTACATTTCCTTCTCCACTTATTGACCACACGAGAGGATGGATCAGCAGCCTGGAGACTGGGAAGCCCTCATAAGCCCGAGATGGTTTTTTTGGCTTAGGGGCTGGCTGCCATAATAAATAAAACTCAGAATTGTGAGTTTGCATACCCTGAATGCTATCTGTTCTCACTGGCCTCCAGCAGGGAGAATCGCTGGCGACCGAAGATCGTCTTTTCCACTGCCCCTGTTCTTCCAGTAGATTAATCCAGTTGGAGAGCTGTGATTTTGGCTTCTAGAGTCGACATGCTATTTCCCATCTTACTGTTGAACAAGGAAGGAGATACAGGTTAAGAATTCAGATTTCTTGGGGCGCCTGGGTGGCTCAGTTGGTTGGGCGACTGCCTTCGGCTCAGGTCATGATCCTGGAGTCCCGGGATCGAGTCCCACATTGGGCTCCCTGCTCGGCAGGGAGCCTGCTTCTCCCTCTGACCCTCCCCCCTCTCATGTGCTCTCTGTCTCTCTCATTCTGTCTGTCTCAAATAAATAAATAAAATCTTTAAAAAAATAATAAAATAAAAAAAAGAATTCAGATTTCTTAAAGATTGATGAGGAGCTAGAAAGGTTAAGCGGCTTGAACAGACATGGAACAAGTTAGTTATTGATTTTTCTGCTTCTTTCCCTTTTGCTTTTCATTCCATTTCCCATTCTGATCCCCTCCCCCAATCCCACCTATATTTCCAACCAGGTATATCTTTGCGAAGAATCTTTTTGAAAATGGTTCCCTCAATAACATCGAATGGCATATCTATCAAGACTGGCATTCTTTTCTCCTGCAGGAGTTTGCCAGCCAGCTCAGATTACATGGCTTCATCTACCTCCAGGCTACTCCCCAGGTAATGAGGAACATCAAGCCTTAATCTTCAGGGCTTTCTGAAACCTAAGAGGTGATGTTCTCCAACACCCGATTTTCTGGTTGGAGAAAGGAGATGGCGGGTATTATGTGGAACATGGAGAGCAGTGTGGGTCACACCCTCCCCTTCTGGCATCGAGCACCCTGTTTCCCACAGGCTTTCTGTGGCAGAGGGCTAAAGCGGATGACTGATAGAAAGGGTCCCTCTCGATGGAACAACAACATAGAGAAAATCGGGCATTGTCTTTTTCAGCCAGGGTTTGCAAATTGGCTCCTCTGGCCAGGTTACCTGTAGCCAACTGCTTCGGCTTTCCCTTTCCTCCAGCTGGGTCCTCAGAGTCTGATGGTCTTGGTGGTTTCCTGAATAGGATGCCGGGAGGAAGTGGAGAGTTTCCTTACCTCACCCTGATACTAGCATAATTTACAGCTAGCTGTCTTTTGAGCCTTAAGGGTACCACTGGTAAGTCAGGATGGACTACAGAAGTTACATTCCTTGACTTTCTGACTTGGACCCTGGAGCCAGCCTCATACAGAATAGGGTGATGTCACGGAAGAAGTCTCTGACTGGCAGTGACCGTGGACAGCCCCTAGCAGCCTTTCCCATGGAAGGGTCCTTGCTGTCAAATCCAGTGGCTCAGGCTGGTAGTCTCTAAGGGCTCTTCTGGAGTGGGATTCTGAGTCAAGGCTGGAGGTATTTTTTGAGAGGTGTGTTGCTCCTGGCTTTTGATTCCTATGTAATGGGTGGTCACGTGTCAGGTATACTGCATAATCTTAGGAGGAAAGCTCCCTCCTGATGGGAAGCCACACTTTTTTTTTTTTTTTTAAAGATTTTATTTATTTATTTGAGAGAGAGAATGAGAGAGAGCACATGGGGGGGGGAGGGTCAGAGGGAGAAGCAGACTCCCTGCCGAGCAGGGAGCCCGATGCGGGACTCGATCCAGGGACTCCAGGATCATGACCTGAGCCGAAGGCAGTAGCTCAACCAACTGAGCCACCCAGGCGCCCGGGAGGCCACACTTTTTAGAGACAGGCTTGAGCCTTGTGGATGGAGCAGGCCTGAGAGCAGCCCAAGCAGGGCCAAAAGATAGTGGGGAGCCCAACACATGGGCTTGTAGTAGCTGGAGAGAAGAAGGCCAGCAAGAAAGTCTTCCTCACTTTTTTGTGCACTTGGAATGACTGTGAGAAGGGGACAGTGATGATGACAACAGTGGTGGCGATTATGATGACGATGAGGATGTGACTGATGTGTCTTCACGGAGAGACTAGCCGAGGTCTTTCAGCTGGGGTAGAATGAGGGGGTTTGAAGGGCTCTTGCAACTTAATGGTAGAAAAAGCAAAAAAGCCTTAAGACTGGATGGGGATTTTGATGCTCTTTCGACGGTTTTAGAGTCAGAGACCCAGGAATGCTGATATCCTTCCCCAGAGTCACCCCTGACCCCTTCTGGGAGATTCAGAGGTAACGATATCCAAGGGAAGAGCAGAACAGAAGTGAACCACATCTCTGTGTGAAAAGCCATGCACTTGCCCCCATATTCTAATACAGAGCCCTGGGAAATACTGAGTTTAGAGCTTGTGAGATGGACCTAAGGAGAGCATTTTGCTCCTTTCTACCTGCTCTTCCCTAAGTTCTAAAAAGCAAGCAAACCAACATAAAAAAAATCAGTCAAAAGAGAGATGTCTGGGCCTCAGTGTCCCCACCCAGCCCCATGGAATCAGGAAGACTGCACAGCCAGCCAGGCCTTGCTGGGGACTGTTGGCGGCATGGGGTTTGGGCTTGGGAAGCACAGTGGCCAGACCCACCAGCAGAGTCGCAGTCCAGTTGCCGTCCCAGCAGCCACTCCTCCTGGGCTGGTTGGTGAAGGGGGCAGGTCAGCAGGAGGGTCCCCCCTTATCATTCATAGCCCCACTGTCTTTCTTAGTCACACTAAGGTGTGTCCTCATCATGACGACTGATCACAGCACACACAGGACTAGAGCACTGCTTGCACAGGACTTGTTAAAGAATTTGTTGTAACCCTACCAGTAAAACAAGAATTTTGTCAAATGCTCAAAATGGGAGCCTACCTATTAATCCTGCTCCTTGGAATTTACTCCATAGATATGCTCCCACACGGGCAAAGTGGCTCCTATGCAAGCCAGCACTGTTTGTAATAGCAGCTCATTGGAAACGCCCCAGGCGGTCACCATTGGGCCAGTTGAGTGTATTATGCTCTGTCCATACACTGGAAAACTCTGACGCCGTAAAAATGGGAAAGCACTATACTAACGGAACAGTCTCTAAGGCATTATTAAGTGAAGAAAAGCTGGCACAGTGTGTGTGGTGGGACACCTTTTACAAGTGTGGTGTTTTTTTAAAAGGTGGGGTGAGGTGTATATGCATGAAATACTTCTGAAGGCACGCAAAGAGTTCCCATCGGTGGCGGGTGGCACGGAGGACTGCACTGCCAGAAGCCGGGGCTGGAGGGCCGTGTGCTGGGGGTGGCAAACAACGGGAAATGTTTTGAAGCCCTCAGCAGTGAAGGTGGGGTGTGGGGGCAGAAAGAGAGGGAAGAGAAAGCAGGTTCATGGTGAGGGAAAGTAGAAAAGGAAAAGATGAAAGCAGGAGGCAAAGGTGAATGGAGCTGGGGGACGAGGTCAGAACTGCAAGCCACGAATGAAGGCGGGCAACAGACACTTACTGACCACGGGCTCTGCCGGCCTAGTGCTCAGCCCCGAACAAGACAAGACTATGGCCCCCAGCCGCCGTGCCCCCTGTGCACACCTCCCTCTGTCCCCTGCTACAGTGGAAATGCCACCCGTGGCCTGTGTTTCCCCAGGGCCTACCGAGGTGCTGGGGAGCTGGTACCAGAGATAAAGGGGGAGCTCCTGCCTCCTCCAGGGAATGCCTCTGTGACCGCTGGGGCCCAGTGGCTCCCTCCCTTATCTGGACTGCTGCCCTAAGGGTCCAGACCTCACAGTTTAGCACTTGATGCACTGTTTCGCATATTGTTTTATTTATTATCTAACTAAATTGTAAAGTCCCAAGGATAAGGACTTGATCTAAGTTTGGGATGATAAATGATTAGGGGAGAAGATTAGTGAGGAGTTAAGTGCTAAAAGTATTAACCTGTTAGATCTTTCTCTGTTAATCAATCTGAAAAGTTGGACATAAGCTCATAAATGAAATTTGTTTACATGATTTTGTCTCCTTAGAGGAAAGGTGGGATGCACAGCGCGGACTCTGCATCTTCGGGAATATTGTGTGCTTCATTTGGGCCTAAAGTTTACATTGGGAATAAAGTTAAGTGTTTGAAAGAGGGTAGTCCTAGATCAGTGGATTAATCTACCTGTTCTTCCCAGGACAGATGATATTGAATGATGAAATGTTTGCCAGTTGGAGAGAGGAAGGGAAGCAGTCAGGCAAAACGAACATTGGGAGCAGAAGTCTCAAGGCAGGAAAGAGGTCGGCCTGTCCCACGGGTCCAATCTGGCTGCCGCCCTGAGTCCAGGCAGGTGCTAAGGAAGTTGAGGGTGGAGGGGTAGGAGAGGTGGCCAGAATCCGGGACAGCCTTGTGTGGCAGGTAAAGGAGAAGATGACATTCTCTGAGCCAGCGTGCTTCAGACTTGTACTAGGTGAAGGCAGAATGGAATGATGCCCTCTTTGGAAAGGGGGAGGGAAGGAGAGTTAGTCTTAAGCCTCGCCTTTTTTTACTTCTTGGTTTTATCTTTGATCTATGTAGGGTTTGCCTTCTGCTCCAGAGTCAGTGAGTGACAGACTATGAAAGACATGTTTCAGATTACTTACCATTTTGTAAATGTGATGCTTACCATTTTGTAAATGTGATAATTCCTTGAACCTGGGGCTTTATGGCTACAGGCAGTAGGGAGCTTGGGAGGTGTTTGCAGCGAGGAGAGTGCGGAGAGTGCGGAGAGTGCTGCGGTTCTCTTGGATCGCTGTGGAGGGGTGGGTGGAGGCGGCTCACTGGGAGGGGAGAGCTGCTGTGGCCGGGAACTTGACACACCTTAACCTTGGTGAGTCCTCTCAGCTTCCCGCGGGGTGAGTGGAGGGGAGGAATGGGAAGCCCATTAAAGATTGCACCACTAGTACATGGTGAAGACAGGAAGTGAATCGTGGGTTTTTTTAAGGCCTGTGCTAATCCCATGCACTCACCGCCTCCAGAAAGAGAGCCAGAGGTTCTTGCCATGGTTTAGGTGAGAGGTGATAAGGACTTGAGGAAGGCAGAGGTGAGAGAGATTAAAAGCAGGGTAATTACAGCTTCCCAGGGTGGATGAAGTTTGCAGTTAACCTGTGATTGAATAAGGAAACAAGACCGGAGAAGTAAGGTCGTGGCTTATCATTCCCAGATGTCACGAGTGGGTCCCCGGGCCCCCGAGGACCACATCGTCACAGCCAGGATAACACATGAGCTCAGTGTGGCCTGGGGATTGTCTTTTAGGTTTGTTTGAAGAGACTCCACCAGAGGGCCAGGGAAGAGGAGAAAAGAGTTGAGCTGGAGTATCTCAAACAGCTTCACGGTCAGCACGAAGCCTGGCTTGTTCACAAGACAACCGAGTAAGTGGAGAAGACAGTACCACACAGACACCTGCCTCCCTACAGCCAGGTGCTCAGACACCAGCTCAACAGGCAGCCCCATAAGAAGGTTCAGATGTACAAAGTGGTTAGAAATCCAACTGAGAAACTCAATATGAGATACAATGTGTATATTCTAAGAGGCATTTTATTAGGTTCTGTTTCTCCAGCTTTTTTGTTTCCCTAGATTGAACATTGTGATTGATGATGGTGATAGAGTTGACCCAGGGTGAAGGGCTGAAAATTTTTAGAGAAATTGTCCATTTTACTAAGTTGACAGTCCTGATTTTGGCCTTTCCTCCCTTTGGGCTTGGTATGTAGTCCACTTAAAATGTTTGGGGCTCTGACCTTCAGTATCCATCTCAAGGCTAAAGAGAAATTTCAGCCTTCCTCTTTGCAGCCAACTTTATTAAGTTTTTTTTTTTTAAACTGTAATTTACATGCAATTTCATTGAGAAGCCATGTGACTTTAGATCTGCTCTATGGATTATTAAGATGTCCTGAGTATGTGAAGGTTGATTCAGCTTTCTTTTTTCTGTCCCCTAAACTTTCATGCTTCTTACAGGCTCCATTTTGAGGCTCTGCTGAACATTCCAGTACTGGTATTGGATGTCAATGAAGATTTTTCTGAGGAAGTAACTAAACAAGAAGAACTCATGAAAAAGGTGGAGGAGGAGGACCTTAACTCCTGCTTCTAGTGATTTTCCTTTATTGCACTTTTATCTTTGCTTCAGACTTCAATGTAATGGGTCTTGTGCTTTGTGCTTCAAATTGCATTTCACACTCCAAAGCCTGCGGGACCTTGTACAAGTTACAAATATCCCTATTCTCTAAAGCATTTTGGGCTAATAATTGTTAAATAATTGACTTCCCAGCCAACTTCTCCTCAAAGGTATTTTTGAACTGGGGAAATGCAATTTCTGGATTCTCTTCCCAGCTCAGCCACTTCCATAATATGACCCTGCGCAGGTCCCATTTCCTCCCGATTTTTCCTAACTCGTAACACCTGGGCGTGGTTGCATACCAGTGTGGGTGCACTGTTAGAGAGTCTGCCGAAAATGTGAAATTTAACTTCTGGTTTTTCTCTTTCCCACAGGTGAACACCTTTGTAAAGAATCTGTAGCCAGTACCGGCTGTTCTTGCCGTGATCTGGGCTCTCTGACTTTCCGAAGCTGGAAAAATCCTGAGTCATGCACCTTGCCATCTTCTTTTACCCCTGGAGTCCTCTCTGACACTCAGGTCCATGGTTTGTGTTAGCCTTCGACTTTGCAGTTATTGTCTTTTATATCTCAAGGACTTCTAAAATAAAGTGGAAGTTTTGCTTCCTTTGCTAATCCAGTTGTCGATTTATCTCTTGGTCCTTGCTCTGAATTCCGCTCTAGACGAGCCATTTTCACTTGAGGACAGCCATAGCTTTTCTTCTTGACTCCTTCGCCCCCCAGACTTCCTGTGTGCTCACTTGTTCCCTCTGACATGCCCGGGCAGGAATTGTCCCCAGGATTCCCAACCAAGCCCTGCCCTGGGCACGAAAGGGAAGTACAGTGGCTCAGGAGAGGGTGGACACTCGGTGCGAGCCCCCAGGGCTACGGAATGGAACCCGAACTCTAGGATGTTCTTTCTCTCTTCCCATCCAGCACTCTTGCTAGGGGGCATGGGGTGCTCAGACCTTTGTGCTAGAGCTGAAGAACCTGGACCAAAGGGAGAAACCGAATCAGGAGCCCCATGGTCCAGCATCTCGTGTTTAGGGTTCGGTCATCCTGGCACTCTGGCCTGCCCCAAATACTGTACCCAGTGAGTGTCAGGTGATCTCAATGGAGTGACTGCTGGAAAGACAATTTTTCGTGCTGCACTTCAGGCTCCGAGGACAATTCATTGTTACGAGAGAAAAATGCATGGCTCTGTAGAATTGAAGTGCTCCATTGCAAGAAGCCTGCAGGTCCATGATTCCCCAGGAGCGGGATTCCTGCACTGAGCCCTTGACAGTTGTTCAAGCACACAGGAAAATGAATCAGCTTGGGTGTCAGTGTCCCCGAAGATAGGAACCTGTGTCTTTCTTTATGTTTGGGAAAACAAGTGTGAGATTAGCTTCTGACAAATGCATGCCGTTGTGAAATAGAAGCACGGCATTTCTTTACTACTTAAATTTTTAACAGCTTTATTGAGATATAATTCATGTACCATACAATTCACCTAAGTAAAGCGTAAGTTCAGTAGTTTTTAGTATAGTCCATAGAGTTGTGCAACCATGACCACAATCAGTTCCAGGATGTCTTCAGCACCCCAAGAAAAATTGCCACCCAACTAGCAGTCGCTCCCCGTCCCCTGTCACCCGCCTTCTCCCACCCCCAGTCCAGCTCGAGGCAGCCACCAATCGATTTTCTGTCTCTAGATTTGCTTCTTCTGGATATTTTATATAAATGGAATCACATAAGATGTGGCCTCTTATGAATGATTTCTTTCACTTTCAAGGGTTTCAAGGTTCAGCCATGTTGTACCATGCATCAGTACATCATTCTTTCTTATGACTAAGTATTTCATTGTATGGATATACATACCACATTTTGTTCATCCATTCACCTACTGATAGACATGCGGATTCTACTTTTTGGCTGTTATGAATAATGTTATGAAAATTCATATATAAGTTTTTAGATTTTAATTTTTCTTGGGTATATACCAAGGAATGGAATTACTGGGTCAAATGGTAACTCCATGTTTAACTTTTGGAGGAACTGCTAAAGTTTTCCAAAGTGACTGCACCATTTTACATTCTCTGGAGCAATATATGAGGGCTCCAGTCTCCCCAGGTCTTTGCCAACACTTGCTCTCATTTTGATTATAGCCATCCTAGTATCCTGTCATGTTTTGATTTACATTCCCTGATGGCTAATGATGTTGAGCATCTTTTCATGTTCTTACTGGTCATTTGTATTTCTTCTTTGGAAAAAACCTCTTCAAATCCTTTGTCCTTTTTTTCAGTTAGGTTCTTTGGCTTTTTACTGTTGAGTTGTAAGAGACTTTAGATATTCTGGATACAAGTTTTTAGCAGAGACATGATTTATAAATATTTTCTCCCATCCCGTGGGGTGTATTTTGATAATGTGCTTTGAAGCACAAAAGTTTGTAATTTTGACAAGGTCTAGTTTAGTCACTTGTGCTTTTGGTGTCATGTCTAGGAAAGTTTTGAACAACCCAAGGTGACAAACATTTGTTCCTGTGTTTTCTTCTAAGAGTTGTATAGTTTTGGCTCTTAACATTAGGTCTGTGATTGATTTTGAGTTAATTTTGGTGTGTGGTGTAAGGAAGGGTTCAGTTTCATTCTTTTGCATGTGCATATCCAGTTGTCCCACCATTAGTTGGAAAGAATATTCTCTTCTCCCACTGAATTATCTTGTTACTCTTGTCGAAAATCTGACCCACTTGTTCTTGCGTCTGTTGGCTGCTTCAGGCTTCGGACAAGACCACGGATGAACATAAGATGTTAGGTACGTTTTAGAAACTCAGTGGTTTTGGTTCTTTAGCTTTGAGGGGCCCAAATGTTTAATTCCCATTTTCCAGGAACCACTAATGTAGAAATCACCTGTAGTCCCAGGATAAGAGCACGAGGCCCCCACGCTTCACTCAGTTAATCAGTCGTCAAACACTTGTATCTGCTGTCTGCTGGAGACCGAGGAGATAACAGTGAGCACGACAGAAGGCAGACCTTGTCCTTACCCTACAGAATTCATCATCTAATGGCGAACGTGAAAGACACTGAACAAGTAATTTCAGGTGTGGTGGGTGGTCCAAAAGGAGAAGTACAGGTGTTGGGGGGTGCCTAGGACAGAAGGAACTAACATAACCTGGGACAGCCCCCCTAAGAAAGTGACAGTTGATCTGAATTCTGAGGAATGAATGGGGCAGGGCATTCAGGCGGAGGGAAAAAGTCACATGCCAAGGCCTTCGTGTGAGAATGAGGCATTAGGCCCAGGTTGTCAAAACCAGATGAGTCGGGCGGTTTATAACTTAGGAATACACTGCTATCCTTCACACTCTCCACTTAGCCTGAAAACCCGGAAATCCAGCGTTTCTTTCCCTGTGTACACGTAGCCCTTTAGAAAGTGAATGTTCTGTAAGATAGTGCCATCAACAGTCTCACCTGGGTGAAATAATTTGCCATTTTCCAGATTGGTGGCTGAGAAAGTGGTTTAGTGATGAGCTGTAGTTCTGGACCTTAAGCATCCGAGGAGGGGTGGGTCTGGGAGGGGTGTTTAAACACAGAGACCAGGGCGCCTGGGTGGCTCAGTCGTTAAGCGTCTGCCTTCGGCTCAGGTCATGATCCCGGGGTCCTAGGATCGAGCCCCGCATCGGGCTCCCTGCTCAGCGGGAAGCCTGCTTCTCCCTCTCCCGCTCCCCCTGCTGTGTTCCCTCTCTTGCTGTCTCTCTCTGTTAAATAAATAAAAAATAAACACGGAGACCAGCTCTGCACGGTCAGGCCAGTCTGGTGGCTGTCCCCCTCCTCTTTTAGGCTGTCCTCCAATGTCGCAGAACTTGGATTAATGCATAAAAATAGCTAAATTTCATTCTCGTTTATGATGTGGTAAAACCAACTCTTCTGGAACCAGAGTATTACCTTGATGGGTTTATAATGTGAATTGAGATTGTGAAAGTTCTCAAACTCTCAGGCTTTCAACACGAAGGGAGAAGGTGATAGTTCAGATAGAAAAGGCTCTTTGTTAGGGGCGCCTGGGTGGCTCAGTCGGTTAAGCGACTGCCTTCAGCTCAGGTCATGATCCCAGAGTCCTGGGATCGAGCCCCACATTGGGTTCCCTGCTCGGCGGGAAGCCTGCTTCTCCCTCTCCCACTCCCCCTGCTGTGTTCCCTCTCTGGCTGTCTCTCTCTCTGTGTCAAATAAATGAATAAAACCTTTTTTTTTTTTTTTTTAAGATTTTATTTATTTATTTGACAGAGAGAGACACAGCCAGAGAGGGAACACAAGCAGGGGGAATGGGAGAGGGAGAAGCAGGCTTCCCGCGGAGCACGGAGCCCGATGTGGGGCTCGATCCCAGGACCCCGGGATCATGACCCGAGCCGAAGGCAGACGCTTAACGACTGAGCCACCCAGGCGCCCCATGAATAAAATCTTTAAAAAAAAAAAAAAAAGGCTCTTTGTTGAATGCAGACACTGAAGCAAGGGAAGAACAGGCACTTCAAACTGCAAAACTACTCAACCTTCAGCTGTCACTTTAAGGAGTGGGCAGCTTACATCTGGACCACTTTCTCCTTTGTTGGTCTCTTCTGGCTGTTCCATTATGTGGTGTCTCCCTTGGTTCATTTCTGTCTTTACCCACTGTTCTGAGTGATCTCTTACTCATTTTTTTTTTTTTTTTTGCTGCCATATCAAGTTGCCACAATGTGGCTTAAAGTAGCACAAATTTAACTTCTAGTTCTATAGGTCAGAACGCTGCATGAATCTCATGAGCTAGAATCATTATCAGCAGGGCTGCATTCCTTTCTGGAGGTTCTGGAGGAGAACCTGTTTCCTTGCCTTTCTTCTCGAGGCTGCCCACGTTCCTTGGCTTGTGGCCCCTTTCTTCCATCTTCAAGATCAGCAAAGTCTCTGACCCTTCTTCTGTGGTCACAGTTTTCTCTGACCATAGCCAGGAAAGGTTCTCTGCTTTTAAGGACATGTGATTATACTGGGGCAGAATACTCTCCCCATCTCAGGATCTTTAGCCTTAATACATCTGCCAAGATAAGATATTTACAGGTGTTGGGGATCAGGATGTGGATGTCTTTGGAGGGCTGTTATTCACACTTGCAGAGATCTCAATGGCATGGCTCCTACTATTATCATGGGGTGAAGACTTCTGAAGCACTTGCAAACATGGGAAATGTGAGTCATTTGTAATAGCGGAGGGAATAGTACAAGGAACCCCTGTAACCCTATTACCCATACGCTGGCCCAATCAGCCTAAGATCACCAGGAACAAACCTGTAGTTTGACAAAATCCGATTCACTAATTCATTACGATGAAGGAGACCACACCAGAGGAACTAGGGGTGTCTGACCAAACAGGAAAAGCGAGAATTACAGGAGTTGGGGGAAGGATAGAGTTTAGGTCAAAATGTAAATGAAGCAGTGCTTTGATAGGCTCAAAGCAAAGCAGGTCTGTGTATACAGGAGTCAACACCGGTCTGAACTGCACAGTAGACCCAGGTTCATTTCCGGCAGAAATACAAAGTTAAGGTAAATGTGGACTGTTGTGTTCAGAAGCCCCTTATCTGAAGCTCTGAACCGGAATTGCAAATCAAGACCGCTTCTCTGTGTCAAAGTGACTTAGATCCTCCTGGCAACAGAGGGGGTTGGTTTCATTTTTACTGATAAAACTTCAAACAGCGAAGTTTCTGATGGTCCATCATTTTAGAGAACAGGGTTTCTCAGTGAGTCAGAAAGCAGTAGTTTCGCAAAGAAGGGGATGGTTATGACACTAGCCCTTGGGAGGAGTATTGTTCCGTGGTAACTTTGTAGCTGGCCTTACCTAGGGTCTGCCCTCCCAGCTTTGGTTTTCCTAGTCTGAGCTAAATTTTACTTTCTCACCCACTTCAGTTATCTATTCAGAGCCAATTTTGTGTCACCTAGGGCCACCTCACCCCTCTCAGATTGTTTTGAAGCAAATCCCAGACAGGAGGATGACTTTGAAAGCCAGCTCCGTCTGGACCTCTGGGCATCATTACCTGGCTATTCCTTCTGCTCAGCATGTGCAAAACAGTTCCCGCTTCCACCCCCCCTCCCCCCCCCCCCCACCCCCTCAACAAAGCCTGTTTCTCTGGCTTCTCCATTCACATGAGGAGTCCTCTTCACCCTCCAGCTCTCTTCCTACACTCTTTCTCGCCAAATTCTGCTTGTTCCTCTCTGAAAGCTCCCGAATCTTCCCTGCACCTCAGCGTCTGCTTCTCTAGCTGCAGGTGTGTAGTGGACGTTGCAGTCCAGTCCCCCGAATTCCTCGACTCCACGTCCTCTTCCATAGCAGTCGTAGGGCTCCCTTCCTAGCACGGGCCCGCCCCGTACTACCACCGGCAAGCCGCCTCAACTCAGCCATGTGCAGTCATCCCCCCTTATCCGCGGTTTCACTTCCCCGCAGTCTCGGTTACCAGCCGTCAGCCGTTTTCTGGAAGCACACAATCTTCCTGACAAGCTCTGGGAAAGTCCACAGTAGCCTAACGCTGCATCACAGCGCCTACGTCAGTGCCCTCACTTCACCTCATCGCATGGGCATTTTCGCATCTCAGTGTCACCACGAGAAGGGTGAGCACAGCACAATAAGGTATTGTGAGCGAGAGTGCATTCACAAAACTCACATGGTTATAATTGTTCGATGTTGTTACTCACGATGAATTTGTTAATCTCTTACTGTGCCTAATTTATAAATTAAACTTTATCAGAGGTATGTACGTGTAGGAGTAAAAATAGTGTATGTAGGGTTTGGTACCACCTGTGGTTTCAGGTTTCCACCGGGGGTCTTGGAACGTATCCCCGTCAGACAAGGGGGAGACTACTGTACAAAGAAAACTGTTGTTTCTCTATAAAAGCGCAGCTTCCAGTCAGGTCTTCGGCCGGCCCCTGCCACCCAATGACCGCCCCTCAGCCCTTTCTGTGGAGAGGTGTTGGAGCTGCCCTGTTTATATAACCTCACCTGCCACCCCTCCTCCCATAAACCCCACAAGACTACCTATGCTTCCAGAAGACATCTTGTGTTCCCCACATAATGAAATGCTTCTCTCTCATCTTCTCCCACTCTTTTTTACTGAAAGAACTACTGATTGTGTCAGCCCCCAGTCTACTCCTCTCTCTCTGAGGCTCTACCCTGGCCCCACACAGAAGGAGCCAGTGTTTGTGCTCTTGGACACACTGCTTATTCAGCTATGTCCGACTCTGTATCGGACCTGAATGAAAGTTGTCTGGAGACCTCTCTTCCCTCCTGGGCTTTGCCATTTTTGACACAGACCCTGTCTTGGTGGCTTTAGCACAGTGCCTGGCATTTATCTATTTACTGCTATTTGGCGAGTGCCTAATATAGACTTGCTAAATAAATGAGTGAGGTAACTGGAGACATGACCTGCCCTTTCTGGGGTCATTGGGTTTGTGAACTCCATGTTATAATCACCAAGTTACGAAGTGCCTTCTGCGTGCTAAGCACTACACGGATGTGCCAAAAAACTACGAGGCCAGACCCCATCCTCAAGTTGTCAAGGGAGCCAGTGATGACTGAATGCCTACTGTGTGCCAGATACCCTGCCGAACACTTTCTAAATGTGATTTCATCTGCTCAGTAATCTTAGGAAGGAGGTTTAAGATCCCAGTTTTTACCAGTGAGGAGATAGAAGCTCAGGGAAGTTAGAGAACTCACCTGGGGCTCCTGCACTAAGTGGTGGAGCTGGAGCTCAAACCCAGGTCCACCCTGATTCCAGAGTCTGTTCTCTTCCCACAACAAACTGCTTGTTAAGGGAGACAAAGCTAGACTTTCAGAAAAGAAGGCCAGCATGCATTTCTTTGGTCCCCTATTTAGATTTATCAGTCCACTTGGGTTGCTCAGGCAGGCAGAACTTCCAGCTTGCTAGCACTGCTAGGTGGGGGCCCCCAGGTGCATCCTAAATAAGCCTTTGGCCCCACGGGTCCTCTGAGCAGGCAGACATGCTTCCAGTGGCCCAGATCTCCTCTTCCTGGCAACCGCACCTTCAAGGTGCTGAGTCCCTTCAGGCGGCAGGCATTGAGGTGCATTTGGAAACTCAGTGAAGATTGTGGGATGCCTTTACAAATGCCATTCTACCCAACTTCCTGGTCCAACCTGGATGTTGCTATCAGACAATTCTAAACAGCTTTAATCATGTTCAGTCTTCTCCTTTAAAAAGATTGGCATCTAAATGCAAAGTGGTATCCTGGATTGGAATCTGGAATAGAAAAAGGACATTAGTAGAAAAACTAGCAGAATCCAAATCAAACCTGGAGTTTAGTAAATAGTAATACCCCAGTGTCAGCTTCTTAGTTTTGACAAATGTAGCATACAATGCAAGATGTTAGCATCAGGGGAAACTGGGTGAGGGGTATGTGGAAACTCTCTGTACTATCTTTGCAACTTTTCTCTCAATCTAAAATTATTCTAAAACTGGGGCACCTGGCTGGTTCAGTCAGTAGAGCATGTGACTCTTGATCTCGGGGCTATGGGGTCAAGCCCCACGTTGGGCATAGAGCTTACTTAAAAAAATTATTCCAAAATAAAAGTTTATTTAAAAAAGTGTTGGTGCCTCTTACAAGGTGATGACCAGGCTCCTGAACCGAGCTTTTGGGATCCTCCAACCTTAATCTTACCCTACTCTGTGGAAGAATCCTCTGTTCTAGCTAAATGGTTTTACTCACTGTCCTCTGCACAGTTTGTGCTCCCCTCACCCGTGCGTTGGCCCTAACCATGCACCCTGCTGGACTGATAAACTGCCAAGGAGTCGTCATGGTCCTTAATTGCAAACAGAAGCTGGTTACGATGGATCTAATAAAGCTCAAGCTTCAAGGCTGTCATTTGCAAGGTCCCGGAGTGTCCAGCGTGGCTGTTAGGAGAACGTGATCTCCCATAACTGCTCCTGCCACACAAAGTTCCTCACGGACCTGAGACTCTGGTAGATATATCTTAGTTGCAGTCTCAGCCACATGCCCTTGACACGCCCGGTAGCTGCATGGGAATCTGAGAAAGGCAGTATCTGACTTTTCATCTTCACCGTGCCCAGGCTGGCTCTCCCTCCAACCACAGTGGGAAAGTCCCCAAGCACAGGAAGGGGATTCATTCACTGATTCTCCACAAAGTGGCAGATGTTCACTACAGGTGGGTTTTCTAGAGCTCTATACTAGGGACAGTGGGCCCAGCTGACACTTGTGAAACCAGCTTAGTTTGGCTCGGAGGCTGCATGGTCCACACTACACTCCTGCATTTGATGCATGAGGCCAGGGTCAAGGGGACTTCATCTCCTGAGAGCACTTGAATTGAAACCCTTACAGTGGAAAGGGCCCCTGTGCACAACTTCGGGAGCAGCAATGGAAAAGAGTGGCACTGGGGAGGTACAGCCTCCTCTGAAGCTGGGGGCCTTCCCCAAGGCAAGAGAACACCTGTGTTCTCTGTCTCCCTGATGGCCCCGTCCCCCCTCCGGCCACCGCAGCTAGAAAACTGGGGGCACCTGACTCCTCCCTCTCACTCATCCCCAACAGCTGGCTGGTCATCTGGGGCTAGCAATTGCCCCCTACTATTTCTCAGCTCTGTGTCACCAGCAAGCGCCACCTTCAGTGGCTGACCTGCTCCCCAGCTGGGCCAGGCGCCTTTGCGCTCCTACCGAGGGCCTTTCGCGTGTATCTCATGGTTGCCCTTTTGCCACCAAAGCATCAAAATAGTCTATTTCCCCGTCTCTTCAGTAGATCACTGGACATGTCATGCATCTTTGTATCTCCAGTGCCTGGCACATAGGAATGGGCAGCTCAATAACTATTAGACAAAAAGAAAGAAGGAAGACAGGAGAAGAGTAGGCTGAGCTTGAGGAGGGTCCCTGGACTAAGCAATGAAATGTCCCCGCCACTCCTACCCCTTTATGCTGCAAGCACCATGCTACATGCTCACCAGGTCCCAGGCCAGCTCCCAGCCAGGCGCTGAGCAGCCTCTCCAGTGTGAAGGGTACAAGTAGAAGACAGGCAGGGAGCCCTTTGAGTCTGCTCTCAGACTCCCCCGAGCCAGGTGATCCTGGGGCCGCTGGGCACCAGGTAGGGCCTCATGAGGAAAGAATTGCAGGAGGCAGAAGAGGCCCCAGGCCCTGACTGGGTAAAACTGCAACATTAGGCCCAGATTGCCCTCCTCAGACTTCTTCTACACAAGAAAGATTTAAACCTAAGTCACTGTGGTTTGGGGTTTTATCAATTGTATATAGCTCAACTAATAATCCGGGGACTCTAAGCTTGCTGTGACATTCTCTCTTACCTCCTCTGGGGCCCTGCTTGCAGGACAGATGTGTGTCAGAGGCCTTGCAACTAGAAACCCCGGAGAATGTTACCTGGCACTGGAGACCCCCTGCAGTGGATAGATGGTTCCAGGGTCCCCGGTGCCAGAACGTGGGAGGAATGAGGAAAGAGGGTGGAGAGAAGCCATGTCACCCTGGGCGAGTCATCAGGCCTAGCTACTCTTTGGTTCCTTGCTTTGAAAACAAGAACGATGTTCTTCAAAATTCTTATAGCCTCAAGTTCAAAATATTTGCCTTCCGAAGGAAAAAGTAGTACGGAAGAGATGGAGGGCTTGGGTTTAGGCGTCACACCTGGGCTCCAATCCCGGCAGGACCGCTAACCGTTTGTGCAACTTTGACCAGTTCAGGAACCTCTCTGAGCCTCTGTGTTCCTTAAGTCTGAAAGTGAAACTATCTTTGCTCCCACTTTGCAGGGCCGTTCCAGGATTAGAAATACTGTAGACAGGGCGCCTGGGTGGCTCAGTTGGTTGAGCGACTGCCTTCGGCTCAGGTCATGATCCTGGAGTCCCTGGATCGAGTCCCGCATCGGGCTCCCTGCTCGGCGGGGGGTCTGCTTCTGCCTCTGACCCTCCCCCCCCTCATGTGCTCTCTCTCTCTCTCATTCTCTCTGTCTCAAATAAATAAAATCTTAAAAAAAAAAAAAAAGAAATACTGTAGACAAACTTCTGGGCACAGAGTAGCCACTCAGTAAGCGGGGCTGGTAGGTCTGTGTGGGTGGAGAGTCTTTCAGAGAGGCTAGCTGAGCTGAGCCGCGGCGGTGAGGCGAGGAACGTGATGGGAGGCAGGATGGTGAGGACAGACCAGGCAGGTAAGCAGTGTGGGCAAAGGAAGGAATACGTATGATGTGATGGTGAAGAGGGGCTACAGTGTGGTCCCAAGCGGGAAGAGACGATGTGTGCCTACGTGTGATGCCAGACAGACCGTACCCGGAGCTGCTTCCAGCAAAGGGCGCTGCATGGGTCCCATGGCATGTGAGCTGGGCACCACACGGGAGGAGCAGCCGTAGAGCAGAAGCCGGGATGACGGTGGCTGTGGAGTTAAGGCCACGGACAAAGGCAGGGAGCTAGGAACGTGTCTGGTGCGTTCTGGGGGCGGGGAGGGCAACGGTGGATGAGGAATGCTCGAAGGCTTTAAATGGAGCACTTGGGCCCCTCTTCTCTGCAAGGCCACGGCAGGCCGGCGAACCTCCGATGCTCACGCTGTCTCCTACCTGCTTGCCCTCAGCACCGCTGTGTGGGCTGCGTCTGTGAGGCCGAGCCAGGATGCCTGGGGCTGGACCGAGCCTCTCAGGTCCCCCGGGAGACCTGGCAAAGGGGCTGATAGAGGACTTGTGTTCAGAAGGTGAAGGGCTTGGAGAGCAAGCAAGCAGGCATTCACTGCAGCTTCCTTCCCGCCTGGGGGCTGGCTGCGTGCCCTGAACTTGACCTCAGACGACCTGTGTGTTCCCTTCCTGGAAACGGTTCCATGGCCAGAAGCAGTCGAGCTTCGGCTTTGGCTTTGGCTTGCTTTCTCCTTCGGAGCAGAGACTTTGCCTCAGCCGGGACGGGCTGTGCTGTGGAAGCCTCCTCGTTACCTGAGCAGGACCTTGCTTTCTTCTCCGTCTCCTGCCTCCCAACCTGCCCTCCCTGCCTCCTGTCAGCCTGCATGGTTCTCACTTTTGCATCCGCGACTTTAAGAGTGTGAGATCACTGCATAGATAAGGACAGAAAGACCCAGGGGGAAGTGTGAAATGTCTTCCCCAGGCTCCTCGGGCGAGTTGCGAGTTACTACAGTTACTAGGGCGGAGCCGGGACAGCCTTGAGTTCTGACTCGGGCCAGTCTCTCCGTCCGGGCTGTGAGCTGCATAACTCCATACTCCTCAAATTCATTAAGGCAGGAGGTGTGGACCTCAGCTAATGTGCAAATCCAGATTAACGTCGGTGTCTCGAAATCCTTGTGTGAAAAAGCGAGTTTTGTTTCAGGCATTGTCCTTGTTAACAATACCTGATTGGTTGTTTTGTGAATTGGGTTGGCATAAAAAATAATTCCAGAAACGTTTGGATTTGTCCAGTGTCACTGATTAGTGTTGCCTTAGGAAATTAAATCCAGTATTAGCCCCAGTAAGGGGAAGGAACCGCAAAATTTTCTCTTTAGTCAAATGCATAAGGTGTATATATAAGAGAGAGAGAGCATACTTAGCAAAGAAAGGGACTAATTTCTAATCAGCATACAAACTAGAATTTATTAATCCCAAATAGACTGCTTTGGTCCAAAGCCTTTTCAGACTTACCTTTGCAGCCAGTTTATAGGTCCCAGTAGAGAGCCAGGCTGTGTTCACCATTCAACAGGAATATGTTGAACGTCTGGGTCCCAGGCACTGGGCAGGGTGCTGGGAATACACTGGGTAGGAAGACAGGCACACACGTACTTCACGAGCGACCTCTTCACTTAAAAAAAAAAGGTCTTATCTAGGCTTGAATACCATCTTAATCATCAGGTTTGGTTCTGAAAGATATTTTTGACTGTTTTCTAAAATTAAGCTCCTCTTCAAAGGATACAAGAATGAATTCACTGATTGAAACGAAACTACCCAGAAAAAAAAAAAAATGTAGCTTAGACAAAGGCAGTCTCAAAAGAGGAATTCCCAAGACATTTTAAGCAGTGGCCACGCAACCTCCCAAGGAGACGGTTGAATAGGAGCACGTATTTGGAAGCGGTATGTATTTAAAATGCAAAGGTACATTTTCATGAGAACAAGGTTTGGGCTTCTGGAAGCCAGCCACCTCTCAAAGCAAGATGACCAAATGGTCTGAACCAACTCAGATCTATTGGCTGCCGTCCACTGGCCATGAGCCCTTAGGCTAGGACTGTCCTGGGCATCCACATCTGACAGCACCTGCCTCCAGAATCTCCAAATCAAGTCAAATTACAAGACTGACAGAGCTTAGAAACAAACCTGCTAATTTGCATGGGTTCCCATGTTGCCAAGGATATTCCATTGACCAAAGATAATTGTTATCATCTGAGTTTCCAGGTTCTAACAAAGAGCTCATTCTATATGCTTTCTATTTCACACCGACCTTTCTCATTTGCCCTCTCCTGGAAGCCATACCCCAACTCTTGTGGTAGGCACCAAACATCCCCATTTTACAGACAGACAAACTAAGCTTTGGTTAGACAGCTTGCCTAAAGCACACAGCTACAGAGGGCCACTGATGGGGCTTGAAATCAGATCTTACAGTTCCTCCACAACCAGACAGAGGCCTAAACTTCTGCCTAAAAGTGAGATGGCTTGGACAAGCGGTGGTTCCCCGCCTGGCTGCACGTTAGACCACACCCAGGTGTGGTTAGATGTTGCCAAGCACATGAGGCTTGGGGCCCCCACCCAGATCCATTCAACCAGAATTTCTGGGTATGGGGCCTGGGCACCAGGATTCCTGGAGTTCTCCGGGTCGCTGCAGTGTGCAAAGCTGCAATCATTCTGTTAGTAATCAGAATTGGCTTCCTTCTTTCCAAAGAAACTGCTTTGTATTTGTCTTTTTTCAAAAATAGTTTTCTATTTCTCGATTATAGGAATAATACTTTTTGTAGAAATTTTAGAAGAAAGGTATGAAGAGGAAAACAAAAAGCATCAAGAGATCCATTGTTAATACTGCGATGTATTCTCTTCCGATCTTTGTGCATATCTACTTACAAATGTATATGATTTCATATATTTCGTAAATGTTGTCCAATGTTGCCAAATATTTTTCAAAAACACTATTTTAACATTAAAACATAAAAGATGTTTTTATTTATTTATTTTAGTGGGGGCAGGGACTGAGGGAGAGAGAGTCTTAAGCAGACTCTGCACTGAGCTCAGAGCCTGATGCAAGGCTTGATCTCATGACCCTGAGATCAGGACCTGAGCTGAAACCAAGAGTAGGTCACTTAACCAACTGCGCCACCCAGGCGCCCTAAAACATAGGAAATTTTTAAAGATATGGTCCATGACATTCATAATGATTAACATTGGACTGCGGGTTCTTTTCAGATTTTCTTTTTGCTCATTTGTGTCTTCTATTTTTCTATAACCTATAACCTATGTTTGTTTAACTTTTAAATTAATAAAATCATTGTAATGGCTGCATCATGATTTAATGTGCTCACATCCTATAACCTTAATCATTCTTTAATGTTGGACATTCAGGTTGTTTCTCATTTTCTGTTCTTACAAGTAAGTCTTACATGACGATCCTTGTACCTAGATTTTTGTGCACCACTTTCTTAAAAGTGAAATTATTGAGCCAAAGGGTATAAACATTTTGAAAGTTATTGATAAACATTGCTAAATTGCTTCCCAGAAGGGTACACAAGGTGATGGTCCCCTCAGTGGCATATGTTGGGAAAGAGAATTGTTACAGTCTTTGCAAAATTGAGTATTTTCATTTTGTGATTTATCAGTTTGCTATGATTATTACTGAAGTTGGGCTTTTTATATCTTTATTGGCCATTTGTATTTCTTCTTTTGTGAATGTTCACATCCTTTGCCTTTCCCCCTCCTTTTGGATATTCATTTTTTTCCTTACACATTAAGAATACTAAGTATAGGGGCGCCTGGGTGACTCAGTCGGATGAGCATCTGCCTTCGGCTCGGGTCCTGATCCCAGGCTCCTGGGATCGAGCCCTGCATCTGGCTCCCTGCTCAGTGGGGAGCCTGCTTCTTCCCCTCCCTCTGCCTGCCGCTCCCCCTGTTTGTGCTCTCTTTCTGTCAAGTAAATAAAGATCTTAAAAAAAAAAAAGAATACTAAGTATATAACACTTTTCCTGTTCATTTGTTTTGTAAATATTTTCCCTAAATTTATCATTTAATTTATCATTTATCATCTCCTACAGGAACCTGACTTGAAATGATCAAAACTATAATACTTTTTAGTACACATTCCTTGAATTGCCCTACCTGATACATGATAATGTGAGAAATACGTTGGTAGGCCCCACCTTCATAGGACAAAACATTTAAAAGCAAACAATATGGCATAGCCTCTCATAAAAAGACTGCCCCACCCCAAAATTAACAAAGCCCATTTTCTCTCAGATTTCAGAAATAGGGTAGGTCTTAGGAAGGTACCACTGGGCCTTAGGTGGCTGCCTAACTCCCAAACTCCCCGGGTCGCAGGCCTTGGGGACAGACTCTAATCCTGAGTAGGGTTGCTCCAGAATGTAGCATTTGGTATATACATATGCTAAAAAATAATATGTTGTTTCTCTGACATTCAAATTTAACCGGATGTCCTGTACTTATATTTGCTAAATCTGACAACCCTAATCCTGAGGTTTTCGTTCAGCGTTGATATCAGGCCCTACATCCCAGATGTGCCCCGAGGAAGCAGGACACAAACCCTGCATCTCTGGTATATCACGTAAGGAATTTACCTGCCTGCCTCCAAGGAGGCTCTCATGGCCAAGGGGCAGCCTCCTCTCTGGGCCCCAGGGATATTTTCCAAAAAACCCACTGTATCAACTTTTCTACACCCATTGGCACGTACTTATAAACCTCAGCTCTTCCCCCAGGCCCTGTGGGTTGCTTCCAGCTTCCTGTGCATCGTTGTTCTTCTCCCTCCTTTTTCTAGCAGCTGTGAGGTTCTCCTGGGGCTGGTGGATCTGGGCAGGCCCCACTGAGTGCCCATCATCCCCTCACTCAGGCGCCCTTTGCCCACTGCACCTTCCTGTTTGAGGGGCTAATCTGTTCCCTGTGGCCTCTCTCTGCCTTCACACCCCTTTTCTGTCTGAAAGGCTTTGATTCACTATAAATAATTGGATTGTTTTCCAAAAGCTAGATGTTCAAATTCATGCTTTATTGTGGTTTGAAATGGCCAAATGACAGGTGGATGTGGGTCATGGTCTAGTCCTGTCTCCGTTAGGACAACCCTACAGAATGGCAAGAAGAGGGAGGCATCAGCTCATACCCCGCCTCCCTGGCTTAGCAGGAACGATGCCAGAGTGACCTCGAATGACTCAGAGCATTAGTGCAGGTGTTCCCAAGAACGCCTCTCCTGCTCCGTGGGGAACAGCGGCAGCCTTTTTATCTCTAGCCCATTTATCCCTGAAGACTTCTAAAGCAGAGCTTCTCAATTTGTAGGGCGCCCAGGAATCACCCGGAAGTCTTGTTAGAACACAGAGACTGATTCAGCAGCTCTGGGGCCTCCTGAGATTCTGCCCTCCTACCAAGCCTCCGTGCTGCTGCTGCTATGGACCCAAGACCACACTTGGAGTGGCAAGAGTTTGAAGCTTCTTCTCCCGCAGCCGCAGGATGGCCCAGGCGCCTGGTCTTTCCAAGTCCAGGGCTCTGGTGAAACTACCAGGCTCAGGAGGTCCGAATCCAAGGCAATGGGGTCCATGTCTGTGAGGAAGGAGCCCGCGGCGTGAGGGCAAGGAGGGCAGCAGGGGTGAGAGCCGGGTCGCCACCCGAAGGCTGAGAGAGGAGACGAGCTCAGGACCGTTTAGAGTGGAGGTGGCAGGCGCTAGGGCTGCTTGAATATGTAGGGAAGGACGAGTTTGGAGGGCTGCCGTCTCCAGCTGGGGAGGCTGCGGAGGGGCTCCCACTCAGTGCCAAGTCTCATCCTGGGCACCTGCACATCATTACCTCCATTCTCTTAGGTAATACATAATATCCTCCCTGATTATTATATAAATTTTAACTCTGGTTGTCATGGCTACATGTGGTTGAAATATTGTAAGACCCTTTCTCTGTGAAGGGAGAAGAGGAGGCAGGGGATGGGACGGGATGGAAGGAGGGGACCATCTGAGCGCCTACGACACGCCAAGGTCCGAGACAGGACATTGCCATAGCGTGGCTCCTTTGACCCCCTGCCAAGGACTCTGCAAAGGAAGAAGTATAAGTAGCATTTTGACAGATGGGAAGGAGGCTGGGAGAGGGGAATTACCTCGCCCACAGTCACAAACCAGTACACAGAGGAGCTGGAAATGGAGCCCGGGCACCCAGAGGGAGCATCTCAGGGTTTGGGGAAAGGGAAGGTGTGGGGGAGGGGCACACAAGGGCCAAGTGGAATGATCGGGTTTGGTAGGGGCTCTGAGGATGGGTTTGCCTGCACTGCACAGTTCCTGCAAATGGGGGCTGGACCCTCACCCATGAGGGATATGGGGAAGGGGAGCCTCGAGAATGAAAGGAGTTGATATCAAGTTCAGGTCTCAGATGGGACAGGCTCCTGCTCAGCGGAGATGGAATGGGCTGCATATGGAAACAAGGCGATGGGACAAACAGGTTGAAGTTGAAGCCGTCTTGTAAGGATGCTCAACTCTTCCTAAGAAGGCTTTGCAGCGCTCTGGCTGGATTCTTAAGATTTGTAGCTCAGGAATTTCATGATTTTTATACTACACATTTTCTATGCTTTCCTCTCCCCAACTCTCCACTTTTTTTTTTTTTTACAAGTTCCTTTTAGAAGGAACTTTTTAGAAAGGCTGACCTTGCTCTTCTGAAAACCTCCTCTGTAAGCCCCCATGTAATCGATCCCTACCCTGTTGACGTGACTCCCTAAATCTCTCTTCAGTACTTCTCTCCACCCCACCTCACAACCCTCATAGAGGCCACCACCACTTTTTTCTCACCTGGGTTCCGGCAACAGCCTTCCCGCTGGGTTCTCTGCCTTCATGCTGAGACTCTAATACACCCCCCCTAGCGCAGCCAGCACTGAGCAAGATGTGGTCTCTCCACAGCACGGTACACGGGACAGACCCGGTGTCTGTCCCTGACAGACAACAACGTGATGGCAGGTGCAGTCTCGAGAGACCATCAAAGGCTTCCTGGAGTGTCACCTGAGTTTAGCCAGGAAGGATGAGTGGGAGTGAATGGCGAGAAGGCAGGAAATGCTTCTGCCATCATTCTGCTGTTTTAGAATTTTCCTTTAGCAGGCAGGCCCCTGGTGACACATATACCCTGAGTCCTTTCCTCTGCTGGATTCTTTCTCAAGTCACACATTCATTTCTACTCTGTTTGTCCCACTGCCACTCATCTCTTCCACATGCTTCCCTCCGCTCAGATTTCTTTGTCCCGGGTCTGAGTCTCTGAATCCTCTCTAGTGGGAGAAGTGACAACCCAATAGAATGGGAATCTCAGATACACATCCCCAGGAGGCGGAAGCACTCATGAAATGGGCAGAACTGATTGCACCCCTCAGATATCCACATCCACCTCCCCTGCAGACACTATTCCCTGTGTGTTACTAGTGCTGTTAACCAAATGTTTGCTTCTCCTTCCAGGCACATGGGAGCATCGCACCTACTGCGCTTCCTCGCCACCTTGTGACTTGCTTTGGCCAGTGAAATGAGAGCAGAAATGATGTGAATTGCTTCCAGGCAAACACTTCGGAAATTAGTGCTTGATTTGCCCCATCCTCATTTCCTGCCTTCAGGGTCGAGGAGGCAACATGTCCAGTTGTAGTTGCCCGTGTCCCCGAGTAGCTATGGGAAATGGAGCTCCTATTGACCCCCAGTGGACAGATTTCATGATTGAGAAATAAACGTTTATGTAAACACTGAGACGTGGGGATTGTTTGTTATTATAGCGAAACCTAACAGGTCCTGTTACATCCGGTCAAATCAAGGTTTGGGGGGAAGTGTACCAAGGCCTTTATCCCTGTTGGGTATTCAGCAGCCTGAGTCTCAGAGTCCATCAAAGTTCCCACCCTCCTGCCCAGCCCCCTTAGGTTAGAAGGTTAGAAGATTTCCAGGTTATTTCATCTTTTTCCTATTATGGTGGGGGCCTCGCATTCTCCTTGCAAGTTATATAGTCTATTTGATTCAGCCTAAATTCAAAATGAAGTCACAGAAATAAAACACGAAAGCATTTGCTGAGCTACTCAAAAACATAGTCTAGATACCCTACACGTGTCACACTAACCAATGCATGTCCAAAAGGAATCCACTGATGAATCTCTTCTCCCAGGAGCAAAAGGCCAGCTTCTGCCCCGTGTCAGCCCTGGCCCTGATAGGAGAATCACAGAGGTCCCGGATTGTAGGCCCAATTGTGCCACCTGGTAGTGAATGACCTCAGACAAACTACCTCTCTGAGCCCCAGTTCCTTTATCTGTAAAATGGTGATAATAAGAAGAAAAGCTATGTCACAGAAAGAAAAGGAAAGTAACACTTGCCCTTGGCGTATTAGCCACTACGCAGACCGAATGATAATGTACGTGGAAGTGCTTTGCAAAGGGAAAGCTCTATGCGAACAGTAGCTGATAACATTTTAAACCAATACGTGATCAAAGAAGAAACACGTCCCCAAATAAACCTCCCAATGCCTTCAATCTTGAACACGAAGCCCAGGCGTGGACCTGGCTGTCTTTTTACATTTCTGCAAAAGGTTCCATAGGACAAAGCTCCTTCTTCAAACAGGACAAATTGCTTATTAGCTAAAGAGAAGGAGCAGGGTCAAGCATCTCAGAGGTGAGGGACGCATGATCATTTGCAGGTTCCGCAAACAAGCAGCAGTGCTGATTCCACGAAGTGACTTCCAGAAGAACCACGCGGGCACCTCCAACTCAACTTCCTGTGCTCTTTCGCCGGGTGCTGAAGCCACCGCAGTTCCTCCGTGGAGCTGGAAGTCCTCATTATTTCCCAGCGCCACCTCCATCCCCAAGCAGGGCAACGCCCCCTGCCCACCCTGCAGAACCTGCAGCCCACTGGGCTTGTTTCCTTCGCGACGGGATTTCCCTTTCTAACCCTTGGGGCAGCTGCGGCAGCCAGGTCCTGACCTCATCGGAGCCCTGGCCTAAAAAGCCTCAGTCTTCGGTCGCTGGGGGTGGCGCCCCACCGCTGCTTAATAAAGGGAGCCTCTCTCGGTCTCCCTCTAAGTGCCTCGGGCCTGATCCCGGCCGCCGCCGGGGTGCTGAATTGGCTTCTTCTCAACCGCTGGCTTCCACGAGTCCAGTGCTTCTGCAACTTCGGCGGGCATCTCCCGAAGGGCTTGTTAAAACACAGCGCGGGGCCCCACCTCCAGTTTCTGCTCGAGTAGGTTTAGGGTGGGGCCCGAGAGCTGGCATTTCTAACAAGTTCCCAGGTGCTGGTGACGCCGCGTCTGGGGACCACGGTTAGCGAACCACTCACTGCCTCTAGCTTAATGCGGCCGCGGGACAGAGAGGCTCGGCGCTGTCCCAGATGCTCTGCCGCCCTGAGTGCGAGGAAGGAGTAAGCCGGCAGCGCGCAAGGCTGCAGAGCCCAGAAAGCCCGCTGGAAAAAACCCCTTGGAGGCCTGTGGGTCTTCCGTGTCACTGGGATATGTCATTAATCAGGTTCTACTGACCTCGTTTCTTCATTCAACACATATTGATCCAGCGCTAGGTCTAGGGTTACAAAGGTGGAAAGACGAGGTCCCAGCCCTCCAGGAGCTCATAGTAACTGGGAGGGAAATGTGCAAACAATTACAATGCTGATAAGATAACTGTGGCAAAGGGAGGGAGCTTCAAACTTCTGGGGTAGGGGTGGGGGTGGGTGGGGCTCTGGAATCCCAGGAGCTGGAAGAAGTTTCGCAGGAGAACTGGCATTTATGCGGAGACTTGCAGGATGAGTGGAAATTTGGCAAGTAGAAGGAGTAGCTGGAAGGGGGTTGGTGGTGAGGGGCGAAGGGGTTTCCCTAGGCACAGGGAATGAGCAAATGAGACTGTCCAAGTGCAGGGTTCCAGAGGGAGAAGCCGCTGGGAAAGCACAGGCAGGTGTTGGTCTGGGCCCGGTTTCCCTCCCACCTCTCGGGTGGCTTCTTCTCAGTCTCTCTGGCTGGCCCCTTGTCAGCCGCTGTTCGTTGGGAGCTGGCGTTCCCTGGGGCTCTGTCCTGGCTGCCTTCCCCTCTCACGCTCCGCGTCCACTACCCGTGAGCCCCTCCACATCTGAGGCCTCACTTACACGGTGCTCAGCAATGGGGCCCGCGGGTGTGTTTCCAGCCCAGGCCCCATCCCTCAGCTCCACACGGACGCCTCCAGGTATCTCTCCTCCCGTACTCTGTCTTGGCGAATGGCACCAGCATCCACCTAGCTAGCTAAGCCAGGGGGTTTTGTGAAACAACCCCCTCATAGATAGCTGGTGGAGAGTTTTTTGGCAGGAAATTGCTCAGAATACGGGAGGAAAGATGCCAGGCTCAAATTCTGAACCTACCATTTACTAGCTGGGTGACCTTGGGCTAGTTACTTAATCTCTCTGTTTCTTTATCTGTAAAATGAGTTTCATGATAGTACCTAGTTCACAAAGTTGTTCTATGGATGAGACAGTAACTGTTCTCATTTATTATGCCCTATGAAGAAAAAAAAGAAGTAACTGATTTCAAGTAGCGCTGTCCAGAGAGCGGTAGGCCAAGTACTTGGATTCTCTCAGAGATGGTGAGTACCTTGTCCAAGGTCACTCTGCTAGCAAATGACACAGCCGGGTCTAGAACCCAGAATTTGCTGTCCCTAAGCCACCTGCTTCGCCCCATTGTCACGCTATCTGGAGATTGTGTAACAAATAGGGAAATGCTTATGGTATAATGGTAAGTGAAAAGAAGGCAAGCAAATTGCGTAATCAGAGTGTGTACAGCCATGTTATTTAAAAACAAGGAACTAATCTACAAATAGAGAAGGCTGGAAGGAAATATACACATGGTTAAATGTGGTTGTATTTGGGTGATGCTTGTCTTCGAATTCTCTATATGTTCTACATTTTCTTTTATATAATTTTTATTAAAATAAAATTACTTAAAACATTAAACATTTATTACATTGACAACAATTTCAAGTCCACAACCTGTTCTCATATTTGGTTGAAAATTACACTAAGTATCTCTTCTCAGTTCTAGACTTACTTCCCCGAACAGAAACTCTTTAGTCCTCTCACACACCAAGGTAGGAAGTAAGTATTGCAGCCATGTTCCCCACCCACCCGCGGCTGACAACCTGGCCACTGGCGCACGCTGTCAAAAAAAGGCCTGCGAGGAGGGAAGTTCCAGGCAGAACCCGGGCTTCTCCTGCCGCCTAGGGCTTTCTGGACAGCGCTACTTGAGATCAGTTACTTTTTTTGTTTCTTCTAAATAGCCGGCCGAATGCTCTTTTTCCAGTTCTGGCTGAGTTGTTAGCTTCAGCCGGGCGGGAATGCCTGCCAGGTACCTGGCTCCCCGAGCACCGCCCAAACTGGTCAGGCCAGTCCGCCCCAAGGTTGTTTCTGCCAGGACTTGCCCGCGCGCGAGCGTGTGTGTGTGTGTGTGTGTGTGTTAGAGACCCACCCTTCTCCCCAGCAACCCAGGTAGGAGGAAGGCAGCTGCGGACAGCAGCCTGGCAGTCAGGCCAGATGGGTGGAACTGAATTAATCTAACCTGGAATTTCAACTTGGCCTGCACAACAGGTGAGGGAAAAAAAAAAGCAGCAGAGAGAACGGGCAGTTTGGCAACTTGGAAATATTCTTGTGCCTTGCTCCTTGTCCTCTGTCTGGAAAATAGCCCAGGGTGACTTTTCAAAGTGTGTGCACCCGCTAATGGGGCTTGGTTGCGCCACGGCCCCGTCGGAGGTTCTCTGAGCCCCTCCTGAACGCTGTCCTCCTCCGTTACCCTCCGCGACGCGCCCGTTCCCCCTCCTCTGGGAGGCAGGGCGGGGGTATCGGATTAGTCTTTGTTTTCGACGCGAAAGAGCCGAGCGCGGCGCGGGGGAGGCTCGCGATGGCAGGGCCCTGGGGTCCGCCTGAGTACGGCGCTCGGCCGTGACCCCTGCGAGGGTGCCCCGCAGCCGGCCCGCAGCCTCTGTCCCCGGGTAACCCCTCCTTGCCGGCCAGGCTGACTCGGTACGCAAACGCGCGATGTCCCCCATTGTCCTGCCTCGGAATGAGCGAGCGGCAGCCGGGAGAGGGGGGTCAGTCAGGCCCGGAGCTCAGTGCTCCCAGGGGCTCCGGGGTCGTCCCAGACCGCTCGGGCCCGCAGGGAGCGGCAGGAAATGGGGACACCGGGGCCGGCTCGGCCGAGGGCCTAGGCTGGGAGGTCCGCGTGCCCCACCCCGCGCGGCCCGCCTCGCCCGCCCGGGCTGCAGAAGAGCCGGAGGGCGGGGGCCGCTAGCCCGAAGGGGGCAGCCGGGTCCTGGGAGGGCCGACGCGGGGGCGGGGAGGTACTGCAGGTGCAAAGGCGCGGCGGCGGAGCCGGGCCCTGCCGCCACCCGCCCGCGGGCTGCCCGCTCCGTCCCCTCCCCCTCCGCGGGAACAAACCTCCCCCCATTCGAGCAGCCCCGGGCCGGGCGGAGGGGGCGGCGGGGCCGGCGAGGCCGGCGGGGCTCGGCGGGGCCGCACGTGCGCGCCCTCCCGGGCGGGGGAGTCCCCGGGCGAGCACGTGCCGCGGCGCGCGGGGGGCGGGGAGTCCCGCGGACGCCTTCATTGCTGCTGCTGCTGCCGCCGCGGCCGCCGCTGCCTCTTCCTTCCTCCTGCGCCGTCCCCTCCTCGGCCCGGGCGGGGGGCTCCGCGCGCCGAGCTCGGCCCGGCCAGGCGCTCCGTGAGGCGGGCGCCCCAGGCGGCGGCGGCGGCCGCGACGGTGGTGGCGGCGGCAGCGCGGGCCGGGAAACTTTGCCCCTTTGTGCGCTCCGCCCCGGAGGCGGCGGGCAGGTCGGTGCAGTCGGTGCCTTTCCGGCTCCGGGGTGGGGGAGGGGCGGCGGGGAGGCGTGAGGGGGGCCCCCGGCCCGGGGAGGGGGGAGGAGCAGCAATGAAGGCGTCCGCGGGGGGGGG